>NC_060192.1:38239148-38411648 GCF_021184085.1 Oncorhynchus gorbuscha | reverse complement strand
ATCATTACTCACACCTGTCACCACCATTACTCACACCTGTTACCATCATTACTCACACCTGTTACCACCATTACTCACACCTGTCACCATCATTACTCACACCTGTCACCACCATTACTCACACCTGTCACCACCATTACTCACACCTGTTACCACCTGTCACCATCATTACTCACACCTGTCACCATCATTACTCACACCTGTTACCACCATTACTCACACCTGTCACCACCATTACTCACACCTGTTACCACCATTACTCACACCTGTTACCGTCATTACTCACACCTGTCACCATCATTACTCACACCTGTTACCGTCATTACTCACACCTGTCACCATCATTACACACACCTGTCACCACCTGTCACCACCTGTCACCATCATTACACACACCTGTCACCACCTGTCACCGTCATTACTCACACCTGTCACCATCATTACTCACACCTGTTACCGTCATTACTCACACCTGTCACCACCATTACTCACACCTGTCACCATCATTACTCACACCTGTTACCACCTGTCACCACCTGTCACCGTCATTACTCACACCTGTCACCATCATTACTCACACCTGTTACCACCTGTCACCATCATTACTCACACCTGTCATCATCATTACTCACACCTGTTACCACCTGTCACCATCATTACTCACACCTGTCACCACCATTACTCACACCTGTCACCACCATTACTCACACCTGTCACCACCATTACTCACACCTGTCACCACCATTACTCACACCTGTCACCATCATTACTCACACCTGTCACCACCATTACTCACACCTGTCACCACCATTACTCACACCTGTCACCATCATTACTCACACCTGTTACCACCTGTCACCACCATTACTCACACCTGTTACCACCTGTCACCACCATTACTCACACCTGTCACCACCATTACTCACACCTGTCAACACCATTACTCACACCTGTCAACATCATTACGCGCATCAGTGCTCATTAGACACACCCGGACTCCTTCACTTTGTTGATTGCCCCTCTATATCTGTCTGTTCCTCAGTTGGTTGTCAGCATTATTATCGTAATGTCGTTTTGTTCCCCCTGTCCAGACGCTGTTCTTATTTTGTTATATGTCCATTGTTTCATTAAATGTTCACTCCCTGTACTTGCTTCTCGTCTCCAGCGTCGGTCCTTACAAAATGCTGACACGACTATTTGAAGCACCAGGGAGTTCGTGATTTTTGTGTTTGGTGGTGACGTCGATGGAACCGGGGGTGCCTCAGCTGGCTCGTCGGGCTTCCACGACTCAGCTGGCTCATTGGGCTTCCATGACTCAGCTGGCTCGTTGGGCTTCCACGACTCAGCTGGCTCGTTGGGCTTCCACGACTTAGCTGGCTCGTTGCGCTTCCACGACTTAGCTGGCTCGTCGGGCTTCAACGACTTAGCTGGCTCGTTGCGATTCCACGACTTAGCTGGCTCGTCGGGCTTCAACGACTTAGCTGGCTCATTGCGCTTCCACGACTTAGCTGGCTCGTTGGGCTTCCACGACTTAGCTGGCTCGTTGGGCTTCCACGACTTAGCTGGCTCGTTGGGCTCCAGCTGGCTCGTTGGGCTTCCACGAGTCAGCTGGCTCGTTGCGCTTCCACGACTTAGCTGGCTCGTTGGGCTTCCACGACTTAGCTGGCTCGTTGGGCTCCAGCTGGCTCGTTGGGCTCCATGACTCAGCTGGCTCGTTGGGCTTCCACGAGTCAGCTGGCTCGTTGGGCTTCCACGACTTAGCTGGCTCGAGAGGTTTTCTTGCCTCAGCCGGCTCGTCAGGCCGCCACGCCTCACCCGGATCGTCAGGCTCCCACGCCTCACCCGGTTCGTCAGGCTCCCACACCTCACCCGGATCGTCAGGCTCCCACGCCTCAGCCGGCTCGTCGGGCTTCTATGCCTCGGCCGGCTTGTCCAGTGCCCATGCCTCGGCCACCCCGTCAGGCTTGCCCAGGTGGGACGCCAGGGGGGGTACTAGAGGGGGGTGGTACTGTAGTGCCTGCTCCTGCTTCCCGTCTCTGGCATACTTGCAGAACCATAAGTATTGAGATGGGGCCCTAACACAAGCCACAGAAACATGGCAGAACTATAAGTATTGAGATGGGGCCCTAACACAAGGCACAGATACTTGCAGAACTAGAAGTATTGAGATGAGGCCCTAACACAAGCCACAGAAACATGGCAAAACTAGAAGTATTGAGATGGAGCCCTAACACAAGCCACAGAAACATGGCAGAACTAGAAGTATTGAGATGGGGCCCTAACACAAGCCACAGAAACATGGCAGAACTAGAAGTATTGAGATGGGGCCCTAACACAAGGCACAGAAACATGGCAGAACTAAAAGTATTGAGATGGGGCCCTAACACAAGGCACAGAAACATGGCAGAACTAAAAGTATTGAGATGGGGCCCTAACACAACGCACAGAAACAGGGCAGAACTAGAAGTATTGAGATGGGGCCCTAACACAAGCCACAGAAATAGGGCAGAACTAGAAGTATTGAGATGGGGCCCTAACACAAGGCACAGATACTTGGCAGAACCATAAGTATTGAGTCGAGCCCCTAATGGAAGCTACAATGCACAGAGACCTGGTAGAACTTGAAGTATTGGTATTGAGACGAGGCCCTAGCACAAGGCACATAGACCTGGTATAAAAGGAGACAATATGTAAAAGAAGACAAGGAGAAGAAGAAACTCTGACGTTTTGAGACACAGCCTCAATGTAAGGCGTGCAGCTATGGCAGATCTAAAAGGAGATGTGGACAGGGGGTTAGTTAACACTATTGAGACCCTGCCGTAACGCATGATATAGCAGATCTAAAAGGAGACGAGGAGAGGGGGTTAGTTATCACTATTGAGGCCCTGCCGTAACGGATGATATAGCAGATCTAAAAGGAGACGAGGAGAGGGGGTTAGTTAACACTATTGAGACCCTGCCGTAACGCATGATATAGCAGATCTAAAAGGAGATGTGGACAGGGGGTTAGTTAACACTATTGAGACCCTGCCGTAACGCATGATATAGCAGATCTAAAAGGAGATGTGGACAGGGGGTTAGTTATCACTATTGAGACCCTGCCGTAACGCATGATATAGCAGATCTAAAAGGAGACAAGGAGAGGGGGTTAGTTATCACTATTGAGACCCTGCCGTAACACATGATATAGCAGATCTAAAAGTATACTAATGTAAGGCAGACGGCAGAAAGACCTGGCAGAATTAGAAGTATTGAGATGAGCCCCTAATGGAAGCTACAAGGCACAGAGACCTGGCAGCACTAGAAGTCAACATTCTGAACCGTAGGGCACTCAGGTCATGAAATATTTAGCAAGGTGCATCGTGGGACCAGACCAGGGTAGTAGAAGGGGTAAGTAAAGACAAGAGTGTCTCTTTCGCCTCGCTGCATCCTCTGATGAGAATGTTTGCTGAGTCTCTCTCTCCTCCCATATCTATTTATCTTCTTCCATCTCTCTCTTTATCTCTCTCTCCCTCTCTCTCCTTGCATCTTTCCTTTTGTCCTTCCATTTCTTTCTCCCCGCCCCCTCCTCTCTCCCCTCCTCCCCTCTTTTTTTTCACTCTCTCTCTCCCCCTCGCTCTCTCTCTCTCTCTCTCTCTCTCTGTATAAGCCTCCCTCTCCCCCTTCACCCCTATCTCCCTTTCCCAGACACAGTGACACTCTGGTTGCTGTCAGAAGAATTTTCTGTCTTCCAGAAAGAGAAGCCTCTGCTTCCGTCTGTCTGCCTGCCTCTGTTTCTAGTCTTGGCTTCCCTCCACAGCGATTTTGACTAGATGGCATGCAGCTACGGACAGAATTGACTTTCGTAGCATGTTAGGAGAAACTTTGCAGCAGGTTAGGATAATTAACGTAGCAGGATAGGAAAAATAGGGTTACGGTTAACAAAAATGCTAAAAACAAATCTTCCTGACGCGACTTGAGCATGTATAACATCTAGCACAACCCTCCACACCTCGGTGCCTCTCTCCTCGCCTCCTAGTATGACTGGGTTTGAATCCTAGACTTGTCTCTACAATGTGTTTACAACACACTCAGCATGTCACATAAAGACACATATCACTACACTTCCAAAGTGTTTTACAGAGAATTATCTTACATTATTCGATTGATTGCCGTCTCTCATACACACACAATCATGCACACACACCTACACTTACTCTGACCTCTTACCCATGATCCTTTACTTTGCTCATCTCATTGAACAAGCCACTGTACCGAACTGCCATTTGGGAAGCAGCCCAGAATGAAACATCTCCCAGAACTGGTGTACCTTGAGGAACTCTCAGGGGTGCCTTTTGGAACTCTCAGGGGTGCCTTTTGGAACTCTCAGGGGTGCCTTTTGGAACTCTCAGGTCTGCCTTTTGGAACTCTCAGGGGTGCCTTTTGGAACTCTCAGGGGTGCCTTTTGGAACTCTCAGGGGTGCCTTTTGGAACTCTCAGGGGTGCCTTTTGGAACTCTCGGGTGCCTTTTGGAACTCTCAGGGGTGCCTTTTGGAACTCTCAGGGGTGCCTTTTGGAACTCTCAGGGGTGCCTTTTGGAACTCTCAGGGGTGCCTTTTGGAACTCTCGGGGTGCCTTTTGGAACTCTCAGGGGTGCCTTTTGGAACTCTCAGGGGTGCCTTTTGGAACTCTCAGGGGTGCCTTTTGGAACTCTCAGGTCTGCCTTTTGGAACTCTCAGGTCTGCCTTTTGGAACTCTCAGGGGTGCCTTTTGGAACTCTCAGGTCTGCCTTTTGGAACTCTCAGGTCTGCCTTTTGGAACTCTCAGGTCTGCCTTTTGGAACTCTCAGGGGTGCCTTTTGGAACTCTCAGGTCTGCCTTTTGGAACTCTCAGGTCTGCCTTTTGGAACTCTCAGGGGTGCCTTTTGGAACTCTCAGGGGTGCCTTTTGGAAATCTCAGTGGTGCCTTTTGGAACTCAGGCGTGCCTTTTGGAACTCTCGGGGGTGGCTTTTGGAACTCAGGCGTGCCTTTTGGAACTCTCAGGGGTGGCTTTTGGAACTCAGGCGTGCCTTTTGGAACTCTCAGGGGTGCCTTTTGGAACTCTCAGGTCTGCCTTTTGGAACTCTCAGGGGTGCCTTTTGGAACTCAGGCGTGCCTTTTGGAACTCTCAGGGGTGCCTTTTGGAACTCTCAGGGGTGCCTTTTGGAACTCAGGCGTGCCTTTTGGAACTCTCAGGGGTGCCTTTTGGAACTCAGGCGTGCCTTTTGGAACTCTCAGGGGTGCCTTTTGGAACTCTCAGGTCTGCCTTTTGGAACTCTCAGGGGTGCCTTTTGGAACTCTCAGGGGTGCCTTTTGGAACTCTCAGGTCTGCCTTTTGGAACTCTCAGGTCTACCTTTTGGAACTCTCAGGTCTGCCTTTTGGAACTCTCAGGGGTGGCTTTTGGAACTCAGGCGTGCCTTTTGGAACTCTCAGGGGTGCCTTTTGGAACTCTCAGGGGTGCCTTTTGGAACTCTCAGGGGTGCCTTTTGGAACTCTCAGGGGTGCCTTTTGGAACTCTCAGGGGTGCCTTTTGGAACTCTCAGGGGTGCCTTTTGGAACTCTCAGGGGTGCCTTTTGGAACTCAGGCGTGCCTTTTGGAACTCTCAGGGGTGCCTTTTGGAACTCTCAGGGGTGCCTTTTGGAACTCAGGCGTGCCTTTTGGAACTCTCAGGGGTGCCTTTTGGAACTCAGGCGTGCCTTTTGGAACTCTCAGGGGTGCCTTTTGGAACTCTCAGGTCTGCCTTTTGGAACTCTCAGGGGTGCCTTTTGGAACTCTCAGGGGTGCCTTTTGGAACTCTCAGGGGTGCCTTTTGGAACTCTCAGGTCTGCCTTTTGGAACTCTCAGGTCTACCTTTTGGAACTCTCAGGTCTGCCTTTTGGAACTCTCAGGGGTGGCTTTTGGAACTCAGGCGTGCCTTTTGGAACTCTCAGGGGTGCCTTTTGGAACTCTCAGGGGTGCCTTTTGGAACTCTCAGGGGTGCCTTTTGGAACTCTCAGGGGTGCCTTTTGGAACTCTCAGGGGTGCCTTTTGGAACTCTCAGGGGTGCCTTTTGGAACTCTCAGGGGTGCCTTTTGGAACTCTCAGGGGTGCCTTTTGGAACTCAGGCGTGCCTTTTGGAACTCTCAGGGGTGCCTTTTGGAACTCTCAGGGGTGCCTTTTGGAACTCAGGCGTGCCTTTTGGAACTCTCAGGTCTGCCTTTTGGAACTCTCAGGCGTGCCTTTTGGAACTCTCAGGGGTGCCTTTTGGAACTCTCAGGTCTGCCTTTTGGAACTCTCAGGGGTGCCTTTTGGAACTCTCAGGGGTGCCTTTTGGAACTCTCAGGGGTGCCTTTTGGAACTCTCAGGTCTGCCTTTTGGAACTCTCAGGTCTACCTTTTGGAACTCTCAGGTCTGCCTTTTGGAACTCTCAGGGGTGCCACAAAACTTCTCCTAATCTTCAGAATTTTTTGGAACACTCACTTTTGAGTTTTGACATGGGAGCACTATTGTGGCCAACATGAAAAAAAGATTATAGTATACTATGGTTAAATACTATAGTATCTACTGTAGTGTATTTGGTAAAGTCTGTAGTTTTAAAATTGAATTTTTTTTGTAAGAGTTACTGTAGTATTTACTGTTGTGTCATTGTGGAATCAAATCTCATTCAATTCACGGGACCGATGTAAGCATTTGTCACGCATCATGTTCAAAACATTTTTAAGTGATTTTTTTTTGCTTCACAATTATTTATTAGATACTTTCAGATGATTTGGACATTTGGAGCCTATTTAATCTCTTTAAAAAAGTGTCAAAGAAAATAGATTATTTCCAATGTAGATCAACTGAGATGGAGTAGGTATGCTGCTGCTGAAGACGGTCAAGTTCTGCCACAGTTTAAAACAGGTTGATAGACACTGGACTACAATGTGCTCCCACCATGCAGACCTGAGGTCAAATAATATTTGTAATATTTGAAATACCTTGTGAATATGCTTTAGTCTGCCTGGATTGCCAGATGAGCGGAGACCAGGGGTCGCAGTTAACATACAACCGCAGCCACTATTTTCCCCTGTTAATCACACTCTGAAGAGCAAGGCTGTAATTAACATCTAAATTGCAGCTAATACCTCCCTCCCCCATAGATTAACATTTCAATTCCCCAGCCAGCACTTGCCAGTTAGATTAATAATTATCCCGATCTAAATAAAATCTTTGTAATGCATTGGGTGGTTGAGTCATTATCTAGTAATTATGAACAGAGGGAATGTGTAAATATATGTGTGAATGCTTAGCTGTGATTGTTCAATTATCGTGTCTATATAGATTTGAACAAAGCCTCAAAGTAAATAAGCAACTGTTCTACGGGCGTAAATAAGCAAATTCAATCAATCATCAATTAATCTATCAATAAATCAATGAATCTATCTGTCAATCAATAAATGAAACTATCAATCATTCAATGAATGAATGAATCAATCAATCAATTAATCTATCTGTCAATCAATCAATGAATCTATATATCAATGAATATATCAATCAATCAATGAATATATTTGTCAATCTATCAATGAATCTATATATCAATGAATATATCAATCAATCAAATAATATTTAAATCAATCAATTAATCTATCAATCAAACAATCTATCAATAAATAAATAAATACATCTATCAATCAATGAATGAATGAATCTATCAATCAATCAATGAATCAATCAATCAGTTAATGAATCTATCAATCATTCGATCAATCAATCGATCAATCAATCTATCAATCAATCAATGAATCTATATATCAATGTATCTATCAATCAATCAATTAATTTATCTGTCAATCAATCAATGAATATATATATATATATCAATCAATCTGTCAATCAATCAATATATTTGTCAATCAATCTATCAATCAATCAATCAACGAATCTATCAATAAAGTAATATATCAATCAATCAAGTAATCTATCAATTAATCTATCAATTAATCTATCAATCAATCAACATAACTAAGTGATAAGAAATCATATACCCGGAGCAATCAATCAATCAAACAATCAATAATCAATAATACAGATTGGCTGGTGTCTTACCTTGACTGAAGGTGTCGATGGAGTCGTTCCCTTTGCCCAGATTGATGAGGTAACCATGCTTGGGTTCCGTGGTGACGTGGAACACTAAGGAAGCCGGAACGTTGTCCCTGTCCAACGCCCATAGAACCGTGGAGGTGAAGAGGAACCCCAGGTGCCCCGTGGACAGGATCCTCAGTGTCTGGGCGCCCTTATTCACCACCAGCTGAGGTACACTGTTATCCATGGCCACCACCGTGATATTCATTGTCTGTGGGCGCCGTGTCTCGAACACCGTGTCGGAGAACACGTAGAAGTCAGTGTGCATCCCGTCGGTCATAGTAAATGAGAAGGAATCTTCTGAGGCCTCGGTGCCATCGTGTTTGTAGCTGATGAGGTTCTCGCTGAGGTCTTGCTTGGTGAAGATGGTGACCGGTGAGGTGTGGTTATAGAGGAGTTTTCCGTGCGCTGGTGGTTGCGTGACGGTGAACTTCAACAACAGGTCAGCTGTGTCCTGGTCCTCTGCGGTCAGCTCAAATGGCGTGAGGAGTTTACTCTGCCCCTCGGTGACCACAAGTCTGTGAAACGTTAAAACTGGTTTCTTGTTATCCTCTTCCACGATAGCGACTCGGAAAGTACGGAACACCGGGTTGTAACCGTCGGTTACCTTAAACTCAAAACTGTCCATCTTGACTTCGTCGTCCGAGGTATGGATGTAGTAGACTTTACTGCCAGTCAGCTGGAGTTGGGTGAATGACACGATGGGGATCCATGGTGTATCACTACACTCCAGGTGTCCTCTAACTGGAGCTCTGGTGATGGTGAACACCAAACGTTCACCTGGACTGTTGAGATCGCTAGTACTGAGAAGATCTGTGGTCAATGTCACTCTACCGCCTTCCTTCAGAGAGACTCCCTTGCTGACCACGTCTGGGAAGACCATGTCGATGCTCCTGATGGTGATGTAGAAGTAACGATCGATCAGAGGGTTCATGCCGTCTGTGACGTCGAACTTGACCAGGTCACAGATGCCTTCCTGACCATTGTGTGTGTAAACGATCAACCTTTTGTCCACATCCCTCTGTGTGAAATTCATGCCTAACATGATGTTCTCCAGAGAACCAGATGGGGTTTTCCTCTGAAGAACTCCCTGAACAGGACCGAAGCGGATCACATAGGTCAACGCTCCATCGTCCGAGTCTAGATCGGTGGCTTTGAGGACCTTGTTGTTGATCTCTTTCGCCTCACCTACTTCCACCTCCAGACCGACATTAACCAGCATTCTCGGCGTCTCGTCGTCGAGGCCGATGATCATAACCATGGCGGTTCTCTCTACTGAATATTTCCCGTCTGTTAGAATGACGTCAAAGCTGTCCTCGGTGGTCTCAGAGTCGTCATGTTCGTAGATGAAACTGGAAGCTTCCCTAATCTGCTCTAAGGTGAAGTTTATGACTGGGACTGAGCCTGTGGCTAGCTGATTGAGGATAAAGCCGTGTTTGGGCCGTTTGGAGATGATGAAAGTCAGCTCCTCTGCTGGGATATCAGTGTCTGCTCCGTTCAGGAGATGAGTGTCTATGACTATATTCATCCCCTCCATCACAACTATCTCCCTCAAGTAAATCTCTGGCTTTTCATCATTAGCCGGAATAATCACAATAGGGAAGAAATGCCTTTTTGATAAGTTGATACCGTCGGAGCATCTAAAAGTGAACCTGTCCTCTACGGGTTCTAACCCCTTGTGGACACTCTGAACATAATATACATGTCCTTCTCTGATGTCTCTGATGTAGAAGGCGCTGACTGCCGTCCCTGACCGTGAACTCTCTGATCCAGGAGCTGGGGAGATGTTCTCCACATAACCAGACTTGGGCTGGACGATGATGGTGCAGAGAATATCATCACTGGTTGTGTCTTTGTCTTCGGCCTTTAAATACTGTGTTCCGATGGCATACTTCTCTCCTTCGACAACGATGAACTGGTCACCCACGGTTACGTCAGGGGCCTGGTTGTCAACGGGGATGATTGTGACACGGACGTGGACACCGTTGACCTTGTTCCCGCCCACTGACCAATCATCTGACATGTCAGTTAGGGTGAGGTTGAAGCTGTCCATGATGGACGTCAGCCCAATCTCTCCGCCGGTGTGGGCATATACCACTAAACCGTTGATGATGTCGACTTGGGTGAACTTCACGGCATGTGCCCCGGCAACCAGGATGACACCAAACACGGGCGCATTCTCGATGATGAAGGTCCGCTGGAGGTCGTCGGTGTCCTCGTCCCACCCCTGGAGGACACTCGTAGTGATCTCCATAGCTCCATTCTCTAGGACGTCCATATGTGAACCGACAGTCCCGGCCGGTAAACTGACAGCCGGCGTCTCGTCGTCAACGGGCTTCACGACGACTCTGACTTTAACCGTGACAACATGGATCCCATCGCTGACGTCGAGTTGGAACACGTCGCTCACTGTCTCGTTGCCGTTTTGGACGTATATGATCTTCCTGTCCGAGATGTCCTTTAGGAAGAAAGCTCCCCCTTTGGGTAGGTCTGAGAAGGCATGCTGGACTTGGCCGTGCAGCGGAGGCTGGCTGAGGGTAAACGATATCTGTTTACTGTCTGTGTCTGGGTCTGATGTGTCCAACTCAGCACTGGATATCACATGCATGCCTTGCTCAAATACAGAAAAGCCAGTGTTAGTGATCTGTGGTGGTTTGTTGTCAACTGGATGGAGGAAAATCCTGAAAGCCCCCTCAACGCTATTCCCGGCCGTGTCTTCGACAGAGAATCGGAACTGGAGGACGTGAGCCGTGATGCCCAGCTCCTGGTCGGGAGGACTGTAGGATATCTTGTGGTGGTTGACCTGAGCCTGCGTGAACTCATTGACCTCAGTGTCGGGACTCTCAGTCAGAACAATGGACCCGAACACGACCGGGCTGTTCTCGTCTGTGTCTGTTGGCGGCTGGATCACTGTATATTTCAGGTCGTGCTCCTCAGAGTCTAGATCGGTGTAGAGAAGCATGTTCTTACCGAAATGAGTCAGCTGGTACTCCTGAACAGTCACTTGGAGCGTGGTACCGGGAAAAAGCTCAGGGGGAAGATCGTCGATGGGTAGAACCCTGATGGTGAACGTGCTCTCGCCTGATTCGTTAGGCGGGTCATTGTCGTCATGAACTTTGAACACAAAATGGTCTATGACTGTGTCAGTGTTATGTGGTCCGGTGTGTTTATAGAACACCTTCCCATCTGTGATGTCTTTCTGCAGCCACTCTGTCACCTCCTTCTCATACACCTCATCCTCAGCGTTGAACTTCCATGACTCTGGGTCCTCTGGGGCGTCGGACTGCCTCAGCAGCAAACCCCCGATGGTCGAGAATGGCGGCTCGATCATGAATTTGATCGTGGAATCTTCTGAGTCGATGTCAGCAGCGCTGAGCATCAGAGGAGAGATAGCCATAATCTGGTTCTTGAAGAGCACAAGACCAGTGTTGACATTGATGATGGGAGGCTCGTCGTCCGTGGGAACAATCGTCAAGGGAAACAGGAACTCCACCTGCGAGAGAGAGAGACCCTAATCAATCTTTAGGATGTTTTTATCATAAATCTTCAATAATGTTGCAACCAGAGAATTCCTTTGTCTGTAGAAATGCAATGGAACATAGCTAACTCTCAAGTGAACGCGTGTGATCAGCTCATGCCACTCTGGCACACTAGAAGCATCAAACAAGGTTCTAAAGACTGTTGACATCTAGTGGAAGCCGTAGGAAGTGCAATATGACCCCATAGACACTGTATATTGGATAGGCAATGACTTGAAAAACTACAATCCTCAGATTTCCCACTTCCTGGTTGGAT
Source organism: Oncorhynchus gorbuscha (assembly GCF_021184085.1). NCBI lineage: Eukaryota > Metazoa > Chordata > Actinopteri > Salmoniformes > Salmonidae > Oncorhynchus > Oncorhynchus gorbuscha. The sequence goes on along the minus strand of NC_060192.1, from coordinate 38,399,727 downwards.
TTTGTCTCCGGTTTTTGTCTGCCATATGAGTTCTGTTACACTCACAGACATCATTCAAACCGTTTCAGAAACTTCAGAGTGTTCTCTATCCAAAGCTACTAATAATATGCATATCTTAGCTTCTGGGCCTAAATAGCAGGCAGTTTACTCTGGGCGCCTTATTCATCCAAGCTACTCAATACTGCCCCCAGCCATAAGAGGTTTAGCCATTTTGCCACAACTTTGGAAGTATGCTTGGGGTCATTGTGCATTTGGAAGACCCACAATCTGTCTGTAAACTACTGTTGGAAATATGTATTGTGTCATGCACAATTTTGATGTCCTAACCGACTTGCCGAAACTATAGTTTCTTAACAAAAAATTTGTGGAGTGGTTGAAAAATGAGTTTTATTGACTCCAACCTAACTGTATGTAAACTTCCGACTTCAACTGTATCCTCGCTATTGATATTTTATTGTTACTTTAAAAAAAAAATGATTAATTATTTTTTCAATTTTATTATTACTTTTTTTTAAATAATTGATTTATTATCTTTTCAATTTTTCCAATTTAGTAAATATTTTCTAAACTCTATTTTCATAAAACTGCATTGTTGGTTAATTAAGGACTTGTAAGTAAGCATTGTTGTTTTCGGCAGATGTGACATATACCATTTGATTTGATTTGATTTTTCAACTGTTCATTAGCACTCGGCCAGGGATCTACCCCCAAACCTTCCAATCTGAAGGAGGACCACAAGGCCACTGAGTTGTTCATGAAAGACAGTAATTGGGAGGCAGGCTTTTCTGTTCTTGTCATTTTCTCAATAAGCTAACATTACATGGTATCAATAGCAATGAATGCTGAATTATTTGATACATTAAACATTTTCCTAAATAAGATATATACCTGATTCTTGCCATCTGTCATTCTGAAGACGATGTTGTCACTGTACGTGTCACTGCCATCATGTTGATAGATGACCACACCCGTATTCAGGTCGGCAGCCGTGAAGAACTTCCGGCGCAACCCCAGGACTGTGAGGTCGCCGTGGCGGAGCCCGTCAACGACGGTTACCGTAACGCTGTCCAGGTCGTCCTCGTCACTAATCTCCAGGTTGTGGGGAGAGAAAAGGGGGCGGGACTGACCTTCGTAAAGCAGCTGACCCGTGTTCAGCGTCACGACCGGCGCCAGAGAGTTAATCGGCTTCACCACAATCATGAACGCAACGGGGTCCGAGACAGCCACGTCCGGATCCACCACCTCAAACTCTATCTGAAAGATCCTCTCCATGTCTGAGTCCAGGGAGGGGGGCTTGTAGGCTATTTTCAGGTCCCGTAGGTCACTCTGGTAAAACGAGGTGATGGGTAGGTTCCTGTCATCCGTGCTAACTATATAACCATCGTCATAAGAGAGGGGGGAGGTGATGTTGAAGAGAAGTTCATCAGGGTTGGACTCAAGGTCCTCCGCAGCCAGCATGTCAGTGGTCAGAGCTGTCATCACAAACTGACTCACCTCCATCCTCAGCATTGCCATGAAGCTGGGTTTAGGAGGAGTGTTCGCCTCTCCCTCCTTGATATGGATCATCAGTTGGAAATACTCCTCTTTTACTTTGTTTCCCTCTCTATCACACAGTTCAACAACCACGGGCACATAGTCTCTGTTGGGGGATTTGTGAACAAACGTGTGCTTGTAACGGATGTCAGATTGAATGAATGCGTCACAGTCCATCATTTTAGTGATTCCATCATCTACAAGTCTTCCGTACTTGGGAAGAGCGCTACCACTCGCTAAAGAATTCACCTTGCATTTTTGAGAGTTTCTGTCATAAGTGAATTCCAAAATCTTTTTATCAATGGCATTACTAACGCCGTTCAATTTAGCAACGGTCAGCGGCATGTTTTTGGTGAGAACCTCCAGTTGCGTAAAAACCACTTCTACCTCCGTCATGAATGGGATGATAACGGTTTCGGTTTGAGTATCATACCTGAGCTGTAGCCTCACTCTGTCCTTAGCCAGGCTCCTCGAGCCGAAGTGGGAGTAGGTGACGTCGTTGGGACCGAAATCACACGGAAACTTTTTGGGAGACAGTTGCCCTGGTCTCTGGGAAAGCGGCTGGTTATCCAGAACGGTGATACTGCACCGGTCCCCCGGTTGCGTTTGAATCACCAAATCATTGACAGGATCAATGAAAACGGATCTCCCGAAAGGCACGCGTATTCCGTTATTTGCCACCAGTATCGCATCCTCAGACAGTTCTGACCTCAACGGGAAAGATAATCCGTAGCTATCTGTGAGCTGTGCCACGCCGCTGCCCGACAGCGACGCGGCAAGGAGGATCAATCTATAAAATAGTAGCATAGTGGGAGTCAGTGGATATAATCCAACACAAACGCTTTTAAACGGTATGTTTTGGAGAAGTGTCCGGTCCGTTGTTGTTATCCTATCCTACAGTTCAAATCCGTTACAGAAGAGGGGGAGACAGAAAAATGAATGAGAGACTGAGTGAAATTCCATACATGCGTCAATGTGACAGAGCGGCATTCTCAATGAGACATTTGCGCGCACAGTTTTAACTTCAGGCACTTGGGGACCAGTGTGAGAGAGCTCCCGCCCACATCCACAGGCTATTGGATGATTGTGAGGAAGGAATGCGCGAGGGAGACTGAATATGGTTATTGCTATGCGGAATCCTTGGGACGTCCATACCCTAAAACCTTAAAATCTTAACCCCTATTCTTACCCTAAACTTAACAGTAATCATAACCCTTACCTAACCCTCAACCTAACCTTAACCCTTACCTTATTAACCATTTTTAATTTAAACTTCAGTGGGGTAAGGACTTCCCAAGAAGCCTGGATAGAAAATACCCTGTGAATAGACAGAGATGGCACCCAGAAGAGAGGAGGACACGAGCAAAATACTGTGAATTAAGGAAATAAGTGGTATGCAAATAGGCCTTACATGGGTTTTCAAAAATGTCCCATTTCAATAGCCTATGACATTTCAATGTTCTAACATGGTTGGGGTTGTTGATGACTGTAGTCCTACATAGCCAACAGATTATTATAAATAAACCAAAACCAAGCGTTCAGCAATGTGCTTGGAAGGGCAACATGCTCGGCACTGACACAGATGACTGATGATTGGCTGAAAGAAATTGATAATAAGAACCTTTCTGGGAGATGTTTGTTCATTGCAGCTTTTGATAACATTGATCGAAAATCTATTTACTGAAGAAAAAAAATGTTAAGTGTTATGGATTTACATCCTCTGCCTTATCATAGATTGAGGGTTACTTAACTAATAGAACACAGAGGGTTTTCTTGAATGAAAGCCTCTCTAATGCAAGTTCAGTTGAGTGTGATGTACCGCAGGGCAGCCGGCTAGGGCCATTACTTTTTTCTGTTTTTACTAATGACCTTCCACTTACCTTGAATGAAGCCTGCGTGTCTATGTACGCTGACGACTCAACCGTATACAGTTCGGCTGCAACAGTAAAATAACTAACTGACGCCCTTAACTTCTTATGGTATAGGGGACACTTGCGTATCACTTGGGGGAAAAAAACAGGGAAAATGCAGCATGGCAATTTCAAATAATGATATAAAATCAAACATTCATTAAATCACACATGTATGATACTCAATTAAAGCTACACTCATTGTGAATCCAGCCAACAACTTTTAAAAGGCTTTTCGGCATTAAGAAGCTAATATCTGAGGATAGCACAATGTCAATAAAGAGGGTAGCATATTTCAAACCTGCAGGCGCTACACAAAATGCTGAAATAAAATATAAAACATGCATTACCTTTGACGAGCTTCTTTTGTTGGCACTCCAATATGTCCCATAAACATCACAATTGGTCCTTTTTTTCTGATTAATTCCGTCGATATGTACCCAAAATGTCCATTTATAAAGCGCGTTTCATCCGGAAAAAAACAGCTTCCCAAAACACAACGTCACTACAAGACATTTCAACAGTTGCCTATAAACTTTGCCAAAATATTTCAAACTACTTTTGTAATACAACTTTAGGTATCTTTAAATGTTAATAATCGATCAAATTGTAGACGGGGCAATCTGTATTCAATACAGCAAGTAAACAAACCATGCTCCTTTTTTCGTCTGCGCAACTCTCAACAGTGTAACCTTGTTCCAGGATATGCTTCTTCTTCGTTGCACAAATGATTAACTTCAACCAACTTCCAAAGACTGGTGACATCCAGTGGAAGTCGTAGGAACTGTAAAATGGTTCCTGTCAAATATCCCTTGGCAAAGACAACTGAGGGAACGGTCAGAGGCAAAAAATTAAATCATTCTGAACAGTTAGTCCTCAGGGTTTTGGCTGCTACAAAAGTTATGCTATAGTCAGAGCCATAATTGAAACAGTTTTAGAAACTTCAGAGTGTTTTCTATCCACACCTACTAATCATATGCATATCATATATTCCTGGCATGAGTAGCAGGAAGTTGAAATTGGGCACGCTATTTATCCAAAAGTGAAAATGCTGCCCCCTATACCTTAACAGGTTTTAACATATAGCTTCGGTCAGCTTTAGAATCGGTAACTTACAATAGGCAGGTTCAAAATATCTCAAGAACTAAAAGTGTAATTATTTTGGACACTCACTAAAACCTTAACCTCATCTAAATCAAATCAAATGTTATTGGTCACATACACATGGTTAGCAGATGTTAATGCGAGTGTAGTGAAATGCTTGTGCTTCTAGTTCCGACCGTGCAGTAATATCTTGTGCTTCTAGTTCCGACCGTGCAGTAATATCTTGTGCTTCTAGTTCCGACCGTGCAGTAATATCTTGTGCTTCTAGTTCCGACCGTGCAGTAATATCTTGTGCTTCTAGTTCCGACCGTGCAGTAATATCTTGTGCTTCTAGTTCCGACCGTGCAGTAATATCTTGTGCTTCTAGTTCCGACAGTGCAGTAATATCTTGTGCTTCTAGTTCCGACCGTGCAGTAATATCTTGTGCTTCTAGTTCCGACCGTGCAGTAATATCTTGTGCTTCTAGTTCCGACCGTGCAGTAATATCTTGTGCTTCTAGTTCCGACCGTGCAGTAATATCTTGTGCTTCTAGTTCCGACCGTGCAGTAATATCTTGTGCTTCTAGTTCCGACCGTGCAGTAATATCTTGTGCTTCTAGTTCCGACCGTGCAGTAATATCTTGTGCTTCTAGTTCCGAATATCTTGTGCTTCTAGTTCCGACCGTGCAGTAATATCTTGTGCTTCTAGTTCCGAGTAATATCTTGTGCTTCTAGTGCAGTAATATCTTGTGCTTCTAGTTCCGACCGTGCAGTAATATCTTGTGCTTCTAGTTCCGACCGTGCAGTAATATCTTGTGCTTCTAGTTCCGACCGTGCAGTAATATCTTGTGCTTCTAGTTCCGACCGTGCAGTAATATCTTGTGTTCTAGTTCCGACTGCAGTAATATCTTGTGCTTCTAGTTCCGACCGTGCAGTAATATCTTGTGCTTCTAGTTCCGACTCGTGCAGTAATATCTTGTGCTTCTAGTTCCGAGTAAATATCTTGTGCTTCTAGTTCCGACCGTGCAGTAATATCTTGTGCTTCTAGTTCCGACCGTGCAGTAATATCTTGTGCTTCTAGTTCCGACCGTGCAGTAATATCTTGTGCTTCTAGTTCCGACCGTGCAGTAATATCTTGTGCTTCTAGTTCCGACCGTGCAGTAATATCTTGTGCTTCTAGTTCCGACCGTGCAGTAATATCTTGTGCTTCTAGTTCCGACCGTGCAGTAATATCTTGTGCTTCTAGTTCGACCGTGTTCCGACCGTGCAGTAATATCTTGTGCTTCTAGTTCCGACCGTGCAGTAATATCTTGTGCTTCTAGTTCCGACCGTGCAGTAATATCTTGTGCTTCTAGTTCCGACCGTGCAGTAATATCTTGTGCTTCTAGTTCCGACCGTGCAGTAATATCTTGTGCTTCTAGTTCCGACCGTGCAGTAATATCTTGTGCTTCTAGTTCCGACCGTGCAGTAATATCTTGTGCTTCTAGTTCCGACCGTGCAGTAATATCTTGTGCTTCTAGTTCCGACCGTGCAGTAATAATCTAACAATTTCACAACAACTATCTTATACACACAAGTGTGAAGGAATGAATAAGATAATGTACATATAAATATATGGATGAGCAATGACTGAACGGCATAGGCAAGATGCAGTAGACGGTATAGAGTACCGTATATACATTTGAGATGAGTAATGTAGGGTATGTAAACATTATATAAAGTGCCATTGTTTAAAGTGACTAGTGATACATGTGTTAAAGTAATTAAAGTATGTATGCAACAGCCTCTCTGAGTTAGCGATGGCTGTTTAACAGTCTGATGACCTTGAGATAGAAGCTGTTTTTCAGTCTCTCGGTCCCAGCTTTGATGCACCTGTACTGACCTCGCCTTCTGGATGGTAGCGGGGTGAACAGGCAGTGGCTCGGGTGGTTGTTGTCCTTGATGATCTTTATGGCCTTCCTGTGACATCGGGTGGTGTAGGTATCCTGGAGGGCAGGTAGTTTGCCCCCGGTGATGCGTTGTGCAGACCTCACTACCCTCTGGAGAGCCTTACGGTTGTGGGCGGAGCAGTTGCCGTACCAGGGATACAGCCCGACACGATGCTCTCGATTGTGCATCTGTGAAAGTTTGTGAGCGTTTTTGGTGACAAGTCAAATGAATTCAGCCTCCAGATGTTGAAGAGGCGCTGCTGCGCCTTCTTCAACATGCTGTCGGTGTGGGTGGACCATTTCAGTTTGCCCGTGATGTGTACACAAAGGAACTTAAAACTTTCCACCTCCTCCATTACTGTCCCATCGATGTGGATAGGGGGGTGCTCCCTCTGCTGTTTCCTAAAGTGTACATCTCCTTTGTTTTGTTGAGGTTGAGTGTGAGGTGTTTTCCTGACACCACATTCCGAGGGCCCTCACCTCCTCCCTGTGGGCCGTCTCATCGTAGTTGGTAATCAAGCCTACCACTGTAGTATTGTCTGCAAACTTGATGATTGAGTTGGAGGCATGCATGGCCACGCAAACAGGGAGTACAGGAGAGGACTGAGAACGTGCCCTTGTGAGGCCCCAGTGTTGAGGATCAGCGGGTGGAGATGTTGTTTCCTACCCTCACCACCTAGGGGTGGCCCGTCAGAAAGTCAAGGACCGAGTTGCACAGGGCGGAGTCCAGACCCAGGGTCTCGAGCTTAATGACGAGTTTGAAGTTTACTATGGTGTTAGATCTATTATTGAATAATGTGGCGATTGAGCAAGTAAGTCGCTCTGGATAAGAGCGTCTGCTAAATGACTTAAATGTAAATGTAAATGTCGAAGAGACTTAACTTATTGGTGTAACACTAGATAGCAAGCTGTCATGGTCAAAATATTTTTTTATTTTACCTATATTTAATTAACCAGGTAGCCAAGTTGAGAACACGTTCTCATTTACAACTGCGACCTGGCCAAGATAAAGCAAAGCAGTGCGACACAAACAACAACACAGAGTTACACATGGAATAAACAAACATGCAGTCAATAATACAATAGAAAAAGTCTATATACAGTGTGTGCAAATGAGGTAGGATAAGGGAGGTAAGGCAATGAATATGCCATGGTGGCTAAATAATTACAATATAGCAATTAAACACCGGAGTGATAAATGTGCAGAAGATTAATGTGCAAGTAGAGATATTGGGGTGTAAAGGAGCAAAATAAATCAAATAAATTACAGTATGGGGATGAGGAAGTTGGATGGGCTATTTACAGATGGACTATGTACAGGTGCAGTAATCTGTGAGCTGCTCTGACAGCTGGTGCTTAAAGCTATACAATATATATACTCAATGGTTGCTAAAATGGGAAGAGGTCTGTCCATGATAAGAAGCTACTCTAAATGAACCAGGCAGGTCCTACAGGCCCTAGTTTAGTCTCAGCTGGACTACTGCCCAGAGGTATGCATATCAATCTCTCCTGGCTCAAAGTGGAGGAGGGATTGACTGTATCACTATTGGTCTTTGTGTTGATGGGTGAAAGGTACCCAGCTGTCTGTTCAAGCAGTTGGAACACAGATTGGACACCTCACTGGTACAACAAAAGAGACATGCAGCCAGAGGTCTCTTCACAGTCCCCAGGTCCAGAACAGAGGGTACATACAACACAAGAGACAGACAGCCAGAGGTCTCTTCACAGTCCCAAGGTCCAGAACAGAGGCTGGGAAACGCACAGTGTTAAATAGAGCCATGACTTAATGGAACTCTCTGCCACCCCAGGTACTCACGATAGCAATAAAAACAGATTCAAAAACCAGATTAAAGAACACCTTACAGCACAACAGGGACTGTGAAGAGAAACAAACATTTTATATATTTAGTATTGTATTCTGTATTGCTATGTGTTGCATTATGCATTGTAGTACGTATTGTAGTATGTAATGTAATATGTATTGTATTATGTATTGTAGTATGTATTGTAGTATATATTGTATTATGTATTGTATTATGTATTGTAGTATATATTGTATTATGTATTGTAGTACTTATTGTAGTATGTAATGTATAATATATTGTATAATGTATTGTATTATGTATTGTAGTACGTATTGTAGTTTGTATTGTATTATGTATTGTAGTATATATTGTATTATGTATTGCATTATGTATTGTATTATGTATTGTAGTATATATTGTATTGTGTATTGCATTATGTATTGTATTATGTATTGTATAATATATTGTATAATGTATTGTATTATGTATTGTATTATATATTGTAGTATATATTGTATTATGTATTGTATTATGTATTGTATAATATATTGTATAATGTATTGCATTATGTATTGTATTATATATTGTAGTATATATTGTATTATGTATTGTATAATATATTGTATTATGTATTGTATTATGTATTGTATTACATATTGTATTGTATCATGTATTGTATTGTGCATTGTATTATGTGGTGTAGTTTGTATTCTATTATGTGTATTATATTATGTATTGTATTATATATTGTATTATGTATTGTGACGACCCTCCCACTCTGTCTGCCGTATTCTGTCTTTGTTCTTGTTTCCTTATTAGGATGCCGGTGGGCGGAGTTGAGAGGGTCGTCAGCTACATGGGAAACACCTGGGCCAGGTGTCTCCCAGGATAAATAGACCTCTTCAACATTCATGGAGGAGACTCTCTCCATGCAGACACCTTTTGTAGATTGTGTTGTGGTTCTTGGTGGCCTTTTGTTTGCTTGCTTTGGCACCTTTCATCACCCTGCATTATCACATTCATGCATGCAAAACACTCACTTACACTACTGATTACTGATTACACACACCATTGTATATTATACTTAGTTGCTTTAGTTAATAAATACATATTTTTCTACTCCTTATCTCCACGTTGCCTCCCTTTGTTACGGGCTTTGAGCCGGTTCGTGACAGTATTGTATAATATATTGTATGATGTATTGTATTATGTATTGTATAATATATTGTATAATGTATTATATTATATATTGTATAATTATTGTATTATGTATTGTATAATATATTGTATAATGTATTGTATTATATATTGTATAATGTATTGTATAATGTATTGTATTATGTATTGAATTTTGTATTGTATTATGTATTGTATTATGTATTGTATTATATATTGTATAATGTATTGTATAATGTATTGTATTATGTATTGCATAATGTATTGTATTATGTATTGAATTTTGTATTGTATAATGTATTGTATAATGTATTGTATAATGTATTGTATAATGTATTGTATTATGTATTGAATTTTGTATTGTATTATGTATTGCATAATGTATTGTATAATGTATTGTATAATGTATTGCATTAGGAATATTATGTATTTGATTTGTTTTGGGTTGTTTCCTGTTTGGACCCAAGGAAGAGTAGCCGTTGCCTTGGCAGCAGCTAATTGGGGATCCTAATAGAAGTACTAAATAGGTTGGTTCTGACAGTCCATTTATGCGGATAATGTGTAGACCTAGACGAGTTTCGGGTCAATTCTATGAAATCCAGTCGATGAACTTTGTACCAGAGGGTTAAAGGAAACCTGTCATATCTTCTTCACCCAAGGCATATACGGTAGACCTGAGCCTAGGCTATACACTTTTCATCTCCAATTATTCTGGTCGTAGTTAGTTTCATTGAGTAAAGTATGGATTAAGAGGTGGTATGGAGCTCCCTCTAGTGTTGTGTAAACCAGCAGGGATGTGACTGATGAGACTGGTTGTGACTGTGTGAATGTAAAGAAGATGAAAACTTCCAGAATCTTCCAGGTAAAATAAAGGTCATTTTTAATAATGAGATTGAGGGCTCTGTTTCACAGTTGGTAGATAGTGGGTTTCGACAAGGTGTCGAACGCGTTCCACAGGGATGCTGGCCCATGTTGACTCCAATGCTTTCCACAGGGATGCTGGCCCATGTAGACTCCAATGCTTCCCACAGGGATGCTGGCCCATGTTGACTCCAATGCTTCCCACAGGGATGCTGGCCCATGTTGACTCCAATGCTTCCCACAGGGATGCTGGCCCATGTTGACTCCAATGCTTCCCACAGGGATGCTGGCCCATGTAGACTCCAATGCTTCCCACAGGGATGCTGGCCATGTAGACTCCAATGCTTCCCACAGGGATGCTGGCCCATGTAGACTCCAATGCTTCCCACAGGGATGCTGGCCCATGTAGACTCCAATGCTTCCCACAGGGATGCTGGCCCATGTAGACTCCAATGCTTCCCACAGGGATGCTGGCCCATGTAGACTCCAATGCTTCCCACATTTGTGTCAAGTTGGCCTGGATGTCCTTTGGGTGGTGGACCGTTCTTGATTCACACGGGAAACTGTTGAGCATGAAAAACTCAGCAACAGTGGAGTTCTTGACACAAAACTGTGCCCTGGCACTTACTACCATACCCTGTTCAAAGGCCCCTACTACCATACCCTGTTCAAAGGCCCCTACTACCATACCCTGTTCAAAGGCCCCTACTACCATACCCTGTTCAAAGGCCCCTACTACCATACCCTGTTCAAAGGCACCTACTACCATACCCTGTTCAAAGGCCCCTACTACCATACCCTGTTCAAAGGCCCCTACTACCATACCCTGTTCAAAGGCACCTACTACCATACCCTGTTCAAAGGCACTTACTACCATACCCTGTTCAAAGGCACCTACTACCATACCCTGTTCAAAGGCACCTACTACCATACCCTGTTCAAAGCCACCTACTACCAGACCCTGTTCAAAGGCCCCTACTACCATACCCTGTTCAAAGGCCCCTACTACCAGACCCTGTTCAAAGGCACCTACTACCATACCCTGTTCAAAGGCACCTACTACCATACCCTGTTCAAAGGCACCTACTACCAGACCCTGTTCAAAGGCCCCTACTACCATACCCTGTTCAAAGGCCCCTACTACCATACCCTGTTCAAAGGCCCCTACTACCATACCCTGTTCAAAGGCACTTACTACCAGACCCTGTTCAAAGGCCCCTACTACCATACCCTGTTCAAAGGCCCCTACTACCATACCCTGTTCAAAGGCACTTACTACCATACCCTGTTCAAAGGCACCTACTACCATACCCTGTTCAAAAGCCCCTACTACCATACCCTGTTCAAAGGCACTTACTACCATACCCTGTTCAAAGGCCCCTACTACCATACCCTGTTCAAAGGCACTTACTACCATACCCTGTTCAAAGGCACTTACTACCATACCCTGTTCAAAGGCACTTACTACCATACCCTGTTCAAAGGCCCCTACTACCATATCCTGTTCAAAGGCACTTACTACCATACCCTGTTCAAAGGCCCCTACTACCATACCCTGTTCAAAGGCCCCTACTACCATACCCTGTTCAAAGGCACTTACTACCATACCCTCTTCAAAGGCCCCTACTACCATACCCTGTTCAAAGGCCCCTACTACCATACCCTGTTCAAAGGCACTTACTACCATACCCTGTTCAAAGGCACTTACTACCATACCCTGTTCAAAGGCACTTACTACCATACCCTGTTCAAAGGCCCCTACCACCATACCCTGTTCAAAGGCCCCTACCACCATACCCTGTTCAAAGGCACTTACTACCATACCCTGTTCAAAGGCCCCTACTACCATACCCTGTTCAAAGGCCCCTACTACCATACCCTGTTCAAAGGCCCCTACTACCATACCCTGTTCAAAGGCCCCTACCACCATACCCTGTTCAAAGGCCCCTACTACCATACCCTGTTCAAAGGCCCCTACTACCATACCCTGTTCAAAGGCCCCTACTACCATACCCTGTTCAAAGGCCCCTACTACCATACCCTGTTCAAAGGCCCCTACTACCATACCCTGTTCAAAGACACCTACTACCATACCCTGTTCAAAGGCCCCTACTACCATACCCTGTTCAAAGGCCCCTACTACCATACCCTGTTCAAAGGCACCTACTACCATACCCTGTTCAAAGGCACCTACTGCCAGACCCTGTTCAAAGGCACTTACTACCATACCCTGTTCAAAGGCACTTACTACCATACCCTGTTCAAAGGCACTTACTACCATACCCTGTTCAAAGGCACTTACTACCATACCCTGTTCAAAGGCACCTACTACCATACCCTGTTCAAAGACACCTACTACCATACCCTGTTCAAAGGCCCCTACTACCATACCCTGTTCAAAGGCACCTACTACCATACCCTGTTCAAAGGCACCTACTACCATACCCTGTTCAAAGGCACCTACTACCAGACCCTGTTCAAAGGCCCCTACTACCATACCCTGTTCAAAGGCCCCTACTACCATACCCTGTTCAAAGGCCCCTACTACCATACCCTGTTCAAAGGCCCACTACTACCATACCCTGTTTAAAGGCACTTACTACCATACCCTGTTCAAAGACACTTAAATCTTGTGTCTTGCCCATAAAACCCTTTGAATGGCACACATACACAATCCATGTCTCAAGGCTTGAAAATTCTTCTTTATCCTGTCTCCTCCCCTTCATCTACACCGATTTGAAATGAATTTAACAAGTGACATCAATAAGGGATCATAGCTTTCACCTGGATTCACCTTAGTTCATGTCATGGAAAGAGCAGTGTTTTATTAAATGTTTTGGAACACTCAGTCTATGTTATATTACTGAGATTTTCCATTAAGTTATATTTCTGTGTCTGGGAAGCTGCCTCAATAAAGTCTTAAAACTGAGATGCTTGACGGACACACAGCCGGACAGACAGAGGACGTTCAGTTCAGTGGTCAGCTTCCAAAGTAATGTCTATCTGATTAGAGGGACGACAAACAGTTCAGTGGTCAGCGTCCAAAGTAATCTCTATCTGATTAGAGCGACGACGAACAGTTCAGTGGTCAGCGTCCAAAGTAATCTCTATCTGATTAGAGCGACGACAAACAGTTCAGTGGTCAGCGTCCAAAGTAATCTCTATCTGATTAGAGGGACCTCCAGTTCTGCCCTGTTATTTTCAGGGGACACGACAGCAGCACTGACTTCTCCCTGTTATTGGTCCTCATAGCTTTCACACACCATGTGTTTTTATTTGTGCAACAGTCAGCATGTTGATTGACAACCTCTTTCCTGGGAAATAGTGATTTTTTTTCTTTCATGTTTTATTTTATATACTTTATTCTCTTTTTGTATTAATGTTTCATTTTCTGGTGTATTTCCAATGTGTCATTTTGTAGTGTAATTGTAAGATACTCCCTTAACACGGCTCCCTGTTAAAATAAATTATACATGTTGATGATTTCTCTGTCCAAATGCGTGTAGTATAACGAAAACGTGTTTGACCTTCAGCGATAGGAAGGCGGTGAGACTGGGGAAAGGACAGAGAGAGAAAGAAAAGAGAGAGAGAGAGAGAGACAGACAGACAGACAGACAGACAGACAGACAGACAGAGAGAGAGAGACAGACAGACAGACAGACAGACAGACAGACAGACAGACAGACAGAGAGAGAGAGAGAGAGAGAGAGAGAGAGAGAGAGAGAGAGAGAGAGAGAGAATAAGAGACCAGGGTACATTTTCCCAGTCTCTGTCTCTAATAATCTCTCTGTCTATTTCCGACCAAACCCTCAACCTCTATAGAATATTGACTAGAACCCCAACATGTGATCATGTTACTCCAGTGCTAGCCTCTCTACACTGGCTTCCTGTTAAGGCTAGGGATGAGGATTTATTTTCAAGGATTTACTGCTAACCTACAAAGCATTACATGGTCTTGCTTCCCACCTATCTCTCCAATTTGGTCCTGCCAAACAGCTAGAGGGAGGGCTTTCTCCTATAGAGCTCCATTTTTATGGAATGGTCTGCCTATCCATGTGAGAGACGGTCTCAACTCAGACTCGATCTCGCAGACTCGATCTTGACCTTTAAGTCTTTAATGAAGAATCATCTCTTCAATAGGTCCTATGATTGAGTATAGTCTAGCCCAGGGGTGCGAAGGTGAACGGAAAGGTACTTAAATGAACCGCCCTTGCTGTTTCTGCCTGGCCGGCTCTCCTCTCTCCACTGGGATTCTCTTCCTCTGAACCTATTACGGGGGTCACAGGCCATCTAGTGCTCCTCCATGCGGTCCCTAGGAGGGGATGAGTCACTTGAGTGGTTTGAGTCACTAACGTGATCTTCCTGTCCGGATTGGCCAATATAATACATATTTCATGAGGCCTATTTTGAGGGCCGAGTTTTACCCTAATACAGTGGCCTGAAACTCATACATTATAGGCCACATCTCTTTTTGACCAAGCCAAACAAGCCAACATTTCAGGTTAAAATTAGGTCTAGGTTTAACGTAACATTAAGGCCTAGGCAGGATGTGAATTACGGGGGAGCCAGGGGTGGCTCAGCTCCCTTGAATGAGAAGTCAGCTCACCCCTGAATGTCCTTCTGTAGCTCAGTTGGTAGAGCATGGCGCTTGTAACGCCAGGGTAGTGGGTTCAATCCCCGCGACCACCCATACATAGAATGTATGCACACATGACTGTAAGTCGCTTTGGATAAAAGTGTCTGCTAAATGGCATATATTATATTAATATTTATATTAATGACACATTAGCTCTCCCCTGAATGAGACAGCTCTCCCCTAAATGACACGTTAGCTCTCCCCTGAACGACACGTTAGCTCTCCCCTGAACGACACGTTAGCTCTCCCCTGAACGACACGTTAGCTCTCCCCTGAACGACACGTTAGCTCTCCCCTGAACGACACGTTAGCTCTCCCCTGAACGACACGTTAGCTCTCCCCTGAACGACACGTTAGCTCTCCCCTGAACGACACGTTAGCTCTCCCCTGAACGACACGTTAGCTCTCCCCTGAACGACACGTTAGCTCTCCTCTGAACGACACGTTAGCTCTCCCCTGAATGACACGTTAGCTCTCCCCTGAATGACACGTTAGCTCTCCCCTGAATGACTACTAGTTGTTTAGAATGTAGTGGTAAATATGTTTTACACCCCCAACTCTCTGCTATGGTTTAAACCAACACCCCCCCCCCACCTCTCTGTTATGGTTTAAACCAACACCCCCCTACCTCTCTGTTATGGTTTAAACCAACACCCCCAACTCTCTGCTATGGTTTAAACCAACACCCCCCCACCTCTCTGTTATGGTTTAAACCAACACCCCCTACCTCTCTGTTATGGTTTAAACCAACACCCCCTACCTCTCTGTTATGGTTTAAACCAACACCCCCTACCTCTCTGTTATGGTTTAAACCAACACCCCCTACCTCTCTGTTATGGTTTAAACCAACACCCCCCCCCACCTCTCTGCTATGGTTTAAACCAACGACCTCCACCTCTCTGTTATGGTTTAAACCAACACCCCCCCACCTCTCTGTTATGGTTTAAACCAACACCCCCCACCTCTCTGTTATGGTTTAAACCAACACCCCCTACCTCTCTGTTATGGTTTAACCCCCCCCCCCCTCCTCTGTTATGGTTTAAACCAACACCCTCCACCTCTCTGTTATGGTTTAAACCAACATCCCCACCTCTCTGTTATGGTTTAAACCAACACCCCCTACCTCGCTGTTATAGTTTAAACCAACACCCCTACCTCTCTGTTATGGTTTAAACCAACACCCCCTACCTCTCTGTTATAGTTTAAACCAACACCCCCCCCCACCTCTCTGTTATGGTTTAAACCAACACCCCCTACCTCTCTGCTATGGTTTAAACCAACACCCCCACCTCTCTGTTATGGTTTAAACCAACACCCCCTACCTCTCTGTTATAGTTTAAACCAACACCCCCCCACCTCTCTGTTATGGTTTAAACCAACACCCCCTACCTCTCTTCTATGGTTTAAACCAACACCCCCCCCACCTCTCTGTTATGGTTTAAACCAACACCCCCCCACCTCTCTGTTATGGTTTAAACCAACACCCCCCTACCTCTCTGTTATGGTTTAAACCCTCATTTGACCAGAGTACATTCTTCCTTATGTTGGGGGCGTCTCCCACATGCCTTTTTCTTTAAGCAATGGCTTTTTTTTCTGGCCACTCTTCCGTAAAGCCCAGCTCTGTGGAGTGTACAGCTTAAAGTGGTCCTATGGACAGATACTCCAATCTCCTCTGTGGAGTGTACAGCTTAAAGTGGTCCTATGGACGGATACTCCAATCTCCTCTGTGGAGTGTACAGCTTAAAGTGGTCCTATGGACGGATACTCCAATCTCCACTGTGGAGCTTTGCAGCTGCTTCAGGGTTAACTTTGCTCTCTTTGTTGCCTCTCTGATTAACGCCCTCCTTGCATGGTCTGTGAGTTTTGGTGGGCGGCCCTCTCTTCGCTGGTTTGTTGTGGTGCAATATTCTTTCCATTTTTTAGTAATAGATTTAATGGTGCTCTGTGGGATGTTCAAAGTTCTGTTTTTATAACCCAACCCTGATCTCCACAACTTTGTCCCTGACCTGTTTGGAGCTCCTTGGTCTTCATGGTGCCACTTGCTTGGTGGTGCCACTTGCTTAGTGGTGTTGCAGACTCTGGTGCATTACCAGAACTGTCATATATGCACTGAGATCATGTAACAGATCATGTGACAGATTGCACACAGGTGAACTTTATTTAACTAATTATGTGACTTCTGGAGGTAATTGGTTGCACCAGATGTTATTTAGGGGCTTCATAGCAAAGGGGGGTGAGTTTATATGCACACACCACTTTTCTGTTTTTAATTTTTAAATATTTTTTTAAACAAGTTATTTTTTAAATTTCACTCCACCAATTTGGACTATTTTGTCCATTACATGAAATCCAAATTAAAATCCATTTAAATTACAGGTTGTAATGCAACAAAATAGGAAAAACACCAAGGGGGATGAATACTTTTGCAAGGCACTATATGAGATGAGTAATGCAAAATATGTAAGCATTATTAAAGTGACTAGGTTGTTGTCCTTCATTATCTTTTTGGCCTTATTTTGAGTGCTGTAGGTGTCCTGGAGTGCAGGTAGTCTGCCCCCGGTGATGCGTTGGGCAGACCACTCTGGAGAGCCCTTCGGTTGTGAGCTGTGCCACTGCCGTACCATGCGGTGATACAGCCCGACAGGATGCTTTCTCTTGGGCATCTATAAAAGTTTGCACTGTTGCGCCTTCTTCACCATATTGTCTGTGTTGGTGGACCATTTCAGTTTGTCAGTGTACTCCAAGGAACTTGAGGCTTTCCACCTTCTCCAATGCGGTCCCAATGATGTGGATAGGGGGGGGGGGGTGTTCCCTTTGCTGTTTCCTGAAGTCCACGATTATGTCCTTTGTTTTCTTGACGTTGAGTGAGAGGTTATTTTGCTGGCACCACATTCCCAGAGCCCTCACCTCCTCCCTGTAGGCCGTCTCCTCTGCTCGTCATTGTTGGTAATCAAGCCTACGATTAACTCCTTTGTTTTGTTGACGTTGATTAGAGGTTATTTTCCTGGCACCACATTCCCAGAGCCCTGACCTCTTCTTGTCATTGTTGGTAATCAAGCATAATACTGTTGTGTCATCTGCAAATTTGATGATTGAGTTGGAGGCGTGCTTGGCCACGCAGTCATGGGTGAACAGGGAGTACAGGAGGGGGCTGAGCATGCACCCTTGTGGGGCCCCAGTGTTGAGGATCAGCAAAGTGGAGGTGTTGTTTCCTACCTTCACCACCTGGGGTGGTCTGTCCTCCCTCCTCTCTCCCTCTTGTCCAGGCAGGGTCAGAGAAACCCCACCCACTGGGGAGTCAAACCCATCCAGTCAGATTGAGCCCCCCCAAAAAAATATATTGTTTATTTTAATGCTTGTCCGTGTTCCAAACAGGACATATTTTGTCTTTTTACACCGTAAAACATTTCCTGTAAAATGTACAGTACCTTACTGGCAAAAATTGGCAAGTCATTTCATAGAATTGCAATGCCAAGCATTGGTTGGAGTGGTGTAAAGCTCGCAGCCAATGGACTCTGGAGCAATGGAAACGCATTCCTCAAGGCAGTTCGACGGACGAATCTGGGTTTTGCGGATGTCAGGAAAACGCTACCTGCCCGAATGCATAGTTCCAACTGTAAAGTTTGGTGGAAAAAGAATAATGGTCTGGGGCTGTTTTTTCATGGTTCGGGCCAGGCTCCTTAGTTCCAGTGGGACATCTTAACGCTACAGCATACAATTCTGTGCTTCCAACTTTGTGGCTATAGTTTGTTTCAGCATGCCAATGGCACAGTGAACAAAGCTAGGTCCATAAAGATATGGTTTGTCGAGATCTGGGTGGAAGAACTTGACTGGCCTCCACAAAGCCCTGACTTCAACCCCTATCGAACACCTTTGGAATGAATTGGTACGCCGACTGCAAGCCAGGCCTCACTAATGCTGAATGGAAGCAAGTCCACACTGTAATGTTTCAACATCTAGTGCAAAGCCTTCACAGAAGAGTGGTGTCACGTTCTGACCTTAGTTCCTTTTTTTACGTCTCTATTTTTGGTTTGGTCAGGGCGTGAGTTGGGGTGGGCATTCTATGTTTTTTTCTATGTTTTGTATTTCTATTGGTTTGGCCTGGTATGGTTCCCAATCAGAGGCAGCTGTCTATCGTTGTTTCTGATTGAGAACCATACTTAGGTAGCCTGTTTCCACCTGTGTTTGTGGGTAGTTATTTCCTGTTTTGTGTTGTTCACCTGATAGGACTGTTTCATTTGTTCACCTTTGTTATTTTGATTTCATTGTTTAATAAATTTAACGTGGACTACGCTGCATTCTGGTCCGATCCTTCATATTCCTCATCCGACGAAGAAGAAGACAATCGTTACAAGTGGAGGCTGTTAAAGCAACAAAGAGTGGGACCAACTCCATATTAATGTGTGTGTGTGTGTGTGTGTGTGTGTGTGTGCGTGTGTGTGTGTGCGCGTGCGCGTGTGTGTGTGTGTGTGTGTGTGTGTGTGTGTGGAGGTTGTTATAGCAGCAAAGTGGGGGACCAACTCCATATTAATGCCCAGGATTTTGGAATGAGATGTTCGACGAGCAGATGCAAATTGGGAAAATATACGACGGCTTTATTATGTTCTTATTCAGAACAATAAGGTAGATAAATATTATAACAAGATGCAACCATGTACCATTAGTGAGAAGAGTGGAAATATATGTATTTTTATCTTTGGATTGTAAAATCATTAGAAATAGGCATCGGCAGCAGCATCGTCCGGGTTTACACCATCATTGTAAAATCATTAGAAATAGGCATCGGCAGCAGCATCGTCCGGGTTTACACCATCATTGTAAAATCAGAAATGTGTTTTTATTAACTGATGTGCCGAGTTAAATATATATATTTTTTTAAACATCTGAAATGTTTAGATATAGTCACCTAGTCCTGTGTAGCTCAGTTGGTAGAGCATGGCGCTTGTAACGCCAGGGTAGTGGGTTCGATCCCCGGGACCACCCATATGTAGAATGTATGCACACATGACTGTAAGTCGCTTTGGATAAAAGCGTCTGCTAAATGGCATTTATTATTATATTATTATTATTTATTTCATTTCCATGACAATTTTAAATTAAATAAAAATAAAAATGATTGTCCTCTTTATGCCATTTTCAATGACATGAACTGATTTCTGAATCTAACACGGTGTCATACAAGACAGGCCAGTGACAGAACACTGGTCTACACATCCCACTCCCTATATACACTTCTGTCGGTGTGAAATAATCAAAATCAGTCTCTGGTTTAGCCTTTTGTATATTTTTTTAGTTGAGAAAAATTATTTCATTTCCATTTCCAATTTTAAGAATAAATTCCTCACCTTTTCTGACTGATGATTTCATACATGGGCTACGTTCCATCTCATTTCAATGGACCTACTGTACTTCACAGTAGAGTATAAACTCAAGTATCTTCCTCTATGCGACCTGAAGTAGAACGGTAGAACAAACATTTCCATTGAAGTTTGTACGTCTGAATACAGAAATGTCAAATTTCTCAAGTAGACAATATTTCATTTATCAACATAATACATATCACAACTATTTTAGAATAAATTCCTTACCTTTTCTGGCCTTGATGAGTTTTATTCCTGAGGTAGCCATACAACGAATTAACATGTGCATCTTATTTAATTGGGCCTATTAGATAGGCTATTATATTTTATAGTTTTCGCTCTTGCCTAGCATAGAGTATATGCATCCAACATGGAGCGCAGTTTATAACAGCAGTTTATAACAGCAGTTTATAACAGCAGTTTATAACAGCAGTTTATAACAGCAGTTTATAACAGCAGTTTATAACAGCAGTTTATAACAGCAGTTTATAACAGCAGTTTATAACAGCAGTTTATAACAGCAGTTTATAACAGCAGTTTATAACAGCAGTTTATAACAGCAGTTTATAACAGCAGTTTATAACACACAGTACAATTCTTTAAAACAGTTGATCTTCTGCATTGAAATGTGTAGGTTACCACTGTAAGTAGACCTGCTGTAGTTTTCATTACTTTCCACAACAATTCAGAAATGGTCAAATGTCACCGGAAAAGAAAATGACCTCCAAAGACCAAGTTCACCATTGCTATTTGCTGTAGATACTGTCTGTAGATACCGTCTGTAGATACTGTCTGTAGATACTGTCTGTAGATACTGTCTGTAGATACCGTCTGTAGATACCGTCTGTAGATACCGTCTGTAGATACCGTCTGTAGATACCGTCTGTAGATACCGTCTGTAGATACTGTCTGTAGATACTGTCTGTAGATACTGTCTGTAGATACCGTCTGTAGATACTGTCTGTAGATACTGTCTGTAGATACCGTCTGTAGATACTGTCTGTAGATACTGTCTGTAGATACTGTCTGTAGATACTGTCTGTAGATACTGTCTGTAGATACTGTCTGTAGATACCGTCTGTAGATACCGTCTGTAGATACCGTCTGTAGATACTGTCTGTAGATACCGTCTGTAGATACCGTCTGTAGATACCGTCTGTAGATACTGTCTGTAGATACCGTCTGTAGATACCGTCTGTAGATACCGTCTGTAGATACCGTCTGTAGATACCGTCTGTAGATACTGTCTGTAGATACCGTCTGTAGATACCGTCTGTAGATACCGTCTGTAGATACCGTCTGTAGATACCGTCTGTAGATACCGTCTGTAGATACTGTCTGTAGATACTGTCTGTAGATACCGTCTGTAGATACTGTCTGTAGATACTGTCTGTAGATACTGTCTGTAGATACTGTCTGTAGATACCGTCTGTAGATACTGTCTTGGCCTAATTCCAATATTTCCAAAGTACAGTATACAGCAAACAAGGTGTCACTGTAAAAGGTTGAAGGATGTTTTTCAGGCGGATTTAAATTGCTCAAGCGCCAACACTTTTTTGACCTGATTTATAACGGGAAACGTGTGTTTATGGCGCCAAGTTTACAAATCTCAATATTTTTTTATATATTTTTTTGCTTGAGCAAAGAAACGTCCTCTCACTGTCAACTGTGTTAACTTTCAACAAACTTAACATGTGTAAATATTTGTATGAACATAAGAAGATTCAACAACTAAGACATAAACTGAATAAGTTCCACAGACATGTGACTAACAGAAATGGAATAATGTGTCCCTGAACAAAGGGGGGTCAAAATCAAAAGTAACAGTCAGTATCTGGTGTGGCCACCAGCTGCATTTAGTACTGCAGTGCATCTCCTCTTCATGGACTGCACCAGATTTGCCAGTTTTTGCTGTGAGATGTTACCCCACTCTTCCACCAAGGCACCTACAAGTTCCCGGACATTTATTGGGGGAATGGCCCGAGCCCTCACCCTCTGATACAACAGGTCCCAGATGTGCTCAATGGGATTAAGATCCGGGCTCTTTGCAGAACACTGACATTCCTATCTTGCAGGAAATCACACACAGAACGAGCAGTATGGCTGGTGGCATCGTCATGCTGGAGGGTCAGGAAGAGCCTGCAGGAAGGGTACCACATGAGGGAGGAGGATGTCTTCCCTGTAACACACAGCGTTGAGTTTGCAATGACAACAAGCTCAGTCCGATGATGCTGTGACACACCGCCCCAGACCATGACGGACCCTCCACCTCCAAATCGATCCCGCTCCAGAGTACAGGCATCGGTGTAATGCTCATTCCTTCGATGATAAACGCGAAATCGACCATCACCCCTGGTGAGACAAAACCGCGATTCGTCAGTGAAGAGCACTTTGTGCCAGTCCTTTCTGGTCCAGCGACGGTGGGTTTGTGCCCATAGGCGGCGTTGTTGCCGGTGATGTCTGGTGAGGACCTGCCTTAACAACAGGCCTACAAGCCCTCAATCCAGCCTCTCTCAGCCTATTTTGCGGACAGTCTGAGCACTGATGGAAGGATTGTGTGTTCCTGGTGTAACTCGGGCAGTTGTTGTTGCCATCCTGTACCTGTCCCGCAGGTGTGGTGTTTGGATGTACCAATCCTATGCAGGTGTTGTTACAAGTGGTCTGCCAATGCAAGGACGATCAGCTGTCCATCCTGTCTCCCTGTAGCACTGTCTTAGGCGCCTCACAGTACGGACATTGCAATTCATTGCCCTGGCCACATCTTCAGTCCTCATTACTCCTTGCAGCATGCCTAAGGCACATTCACGCAGATGAGCAGGGACCCTGGGCATCTTTCTTTTGGTGTTTTTCAGAGTCAGAGCCTCTTTAGTGTCCTAAGTTTTCATAACTGTGACCTTAATTGCCTACTGTCTGTAAGCTGTTAGTGTTAGTGTCTTAACGACCGTTCCACAGGTGCATGTTCATAAATTGTTTATGGTTCATAGAACAAGCATAGGAATTAGTGTTTAAACAATGATGATCTGTGAAGCTATTTGGATTTTTACGAATTATCTATAAAAGACAGGGTCCTGAAAAAGGGACGTTTCTTTTTTTGCTGAGTTTATATTTAGAGTTAAATTTATGCAACGGTTATGAATGAGGCCCCTGGTTGGCAGGGAGCTCAGCAGCAGAGATGTACTGTGCCGGATGCATTACCCTCTGTAGCGCCTTGCTGTCGGATTCCCGAGCATTTGTCATACCAGGCGGTGATTCAGCCAGTCAAGTTGCTCTCAATGGTGCAGCTGTAGAATTTTTTGGGAGGATCTGAGGTCCCATGCCACATTTTTTACAGCCTCCTGAAGAGGAATAGCGTTATCGTGCCCTCTTCACAACTGTGTTGGTTTGTGTGGACCATGATAATTCCTTAGTGATGTGGACACCGAGGAACTTGAAGCTCTCAACCCTCTTCACTACAGCCTTGTCAGTGTGGATGGGGGGCGTGCTCGGGCCCTCTTCACTACAGCCTTGTCAGTGTGGATGGGGGGCGTGCTCGGGCCCTCTTCACTACAGCCTTGTCAGTGTGGATGGGGGGCGTGCTCGGGCCCTCTGTTTCCTGTAGTCCACAATCAGCTCGTCTTGTCTTGCTGACATTGAGGTTGCAATCGTGGCAGCACTCTGCCGGGTCTCTGACCTCCTCCCTATAAGCTTTCTCATTATCATCAACCGATTTTTGAGATGTCTACTTGTCTGACAAACATTGCTCTAGCGCTGTCACCTTTCACCTTCACCAGCAGATGCGGAAGTGAAAATGATTGAGATGAATCCTATACAAAAATGAGATATCTCTATCTTAAATTTTTATGTAGATTTTTTTCATTACGGATGGGGGCTCTTCACTACAGCCTTAGATTTCCGCAGTGGGATGTGGACATCAGCCTTTCTTCACTACAGCCTTGTCAATATCGATGGAGCCTGGGGGCGTGCTCAGCCTTGTCATAGCCTGCTGGCTGGATGGGGGCGTGCTCGGGAAATGAGGGGGTCCGTGTTTCCTGAGTCACAATCAGGTGGTCTTGTCTTGTGTTGAGGAGAACTCTGCCGTACCTCCTCCCTATAGTCTCAGAGTGGATTTTTGAATGTCTACTGATGTTGACAAACATCAGGATAGGTCTGTAGGTGTTGTAGTTAGAGAGAACTGATGTTGACACCATACAGGATAGGTCTGTAGGTGTTGTAGTTAGAGATTTTGATGTTGACACCATCAGGATAGGTCTGGATTTGTAGTTAGAGTGGACTGTGTTGACACCATCAGGATAGGTCGTAGGTGTTGTAGTTAGAGCAACTGATGTTGACACCATCAGGATGGTCTGTAGGTGTTGTCCGTGATGTTGACACCATCAGGATAGGTCTGTAGGTGTTGTGAGTTGGAGACAACTGATGTTGACACCATCAGGAT
This sequence comes from Oncorhynchus gorbuscha, assembly GCF_021184085.1. Classification (NCBI taxonomy): domain Eukaryota; kingdom Metazoa; phylum Chordata; class Actinopteri; order Salmoniformes; family Salmonidae; genus Oncorhynchus; species Oncorhynchus gorbuscha. Next base: position 38,375,004 of record NC_060192.1, on the reverse strand, counting down.
AGGTCTGATAGAACTGATGTTGACACCATCAGGATAGGTCTGTAGGTGTTGTAGTTAGATAGAACTGATGTTGACACCATCAGGATAGGTCTGTATGTGTTGTAGTTAGAGAGAACTGATGTTGACACCATCAGGATAGGTCTGTAGATGTTGTAGTTAGAGACAACTGATGTTGACACCATCAGGATAGGTCTGTAGGTGTTGTAGTTAGTGTGAACTGATGTTGACACCATCAGGATAGGTCTGTAGGTGTTGTAGTTAGAGTGAATGGATTAAAGATGTTTGTTATACATGTCTTTCATCCTGACAACAACATGATTAACTGTGTTTTTATTGTATTGTTCCTGCATGTGCTCTGGTATTATGTCCTCTTGCAAGGACCCCCTCCCAAAAGAGATTTCTGACCTCAAGGGTGTTTTCCTGCTTTTTACAGCATCCATTATTTATATCTCATTGAAGTTAGGTCCATTTATTTATAGGTTATCTTTTGGGGCGTTCAAATTCTGTCAGAGTTATCGGAAGTTTGGCATTTCCGACTGTGAAGCTTCACTTGAACGACCCTCCAAGTTATAATTACGAAACTTTTTTCTGAGTTGCAGAGTTGTCACATTTCAATCTTTCACCTTGTCAACCAAAACAATAGAACTAATCTTAAGTTTAAGTCAGTTCTAATGTTTGGTTGTGCTGGTCTCCTCCTTCCACTTACCAGACATACAGTGAAGTATCAACATTTTAAAAAATGTTTAAAAAACAGCCTCCCGGGGAACAGTGGGTTAACTGCCTTGTCCACTAGGCTACCTGCCGCCTCTACGCTCTAACCACTAGGCTACCTGCCGCCTCTACGCTCTAACCACTAGGCTACCTGCCGCCTCTACACTCTAACCACTAGGCTACCTGCCGCCTCTACGCTCTAACCACTAGGCTACCTGCCGCCAACCACTAGGCTACCTCCGCCTAACCACTAGGCTACCTGCCGCCTCTACGCTCTAACCACTAGGCTACCTGCCGCCTCTACGCTCTAACCACTAGGCTACCTGCCGCCTCTACGCTCTAACCACTAGGCTACCTGCCGCCTCTACACTCTAACCACTAGGCTACCTGCCGCCTCTACACTCTAACCACTAGGCTACCTGCCGCCACTACACTCTAACCACTAGGCTACCTGCCGCCACTACACTCTAACCACTAGGCTACCTGCCGCCTCTAACCACTAGGCTACCTGCCGCCACTACACTCTAACCACTAGGCTACCTGCCGCCACTACACTCTAACCACTAGGCTAGCCTGCCTCCTCTACACTCTAACCACTAGGCTACCTGCCTCCTCTACACTCTAACCACTAGGCTACCCTGCCGCCTCTACGCTCTAACCACTAGGTTACCTGCCTCCCCATTTACTTTATAAATGGCCCTGGATACCAGAACCAAAACCAGCCCAGGGTACCAGAATAGACAGCTTCTCCATTATAATTGAGGGTGAAATATTTTGGACTGAAACATTCCTTTCGTGAGGATGTTGAGGTATCGGACACCGCGGTAGGTTCTACCATTAACTTGGACTTTAATTGCTTATAAATATTGTGTATCTTATGTATTAATTGTTCCTTATATTCAGATGGTTAAGCATCCTTATATTGTATAATTGTAAACATAATACTCTAATACTGAATTAGTATAACTGTATGGTAAAGTATTCATACTGAATTAATATAATTTCTTTGAAACTCTTTTAATACTGAATTAGCATAATTGTATGGCAAAGTATTCATACTGAATTAGTACAATTTCTTTGTAAACTCTTTTAATACTGAATTAGCATAACTGTATGGTGAAGTATTTCATACTGAATTAGTACAATTTCTTTGTGAACTCTTTTAATACTGAATGAGTTGCACTCTACTGTACACTTAGTTATTTTTATCGCTTTGGTGCAATTTTCACAAGTATGAGGTACATTTTCACAACTCTTACAGCAGACAATCTAAAAGGCAGTTGTTTTAAAACTCCAAAGCACATTTTCAATTGACTAAAGTACAACACACATAATAATTTGTCACTTTATCACCAAACTTAATCGGGGGTTTTTATCTAGAAATATACGTTTCACATTGTAAGACATGGAATGTTCACATGACTTTTAATATGATTCTCTTCTCTTTTCTTAAAATACGTTTGGCTCTGACTGCTTTTAAACAGTTGGTAAACGTATAGATTTTACATGTCGACTCGTTTGTCTTATACATATTTTGACAACTACATTTTGAAAATGTAAACTCTGCAAAGTAGAAACATTAAGACTATGACATACAGTGCATTTGGAAAGTATTCAGACCCCACATTTTGTTACGTTACATTACAGCCGTATTCTAAAATGTATAAAAATAAATCCCTCATCAATCTACACACAATACCCCATAATGACATCACAATAACCCATAATGACATCACAATACCCCATAATGACATCACAATACCCCATAAAGATGAAGCAAAAACAGGTTTTTAGACATTTTTGCAAATGTGTTCATAAGTATTCAGACCCTTTCCCCGGGAAAGGAAGCACCTTTGGTAGCGATTACAACCTTGAGTCTTGTACTATATTGCATATGTATTGTATATGTACTGTATGTAACAAATCAAAGTGTATTGGTCGTGTAGAAAGATTAGCAGAAGTTACAGCAGGTGCAGTGCAGGGGTGCAACTTTGGTTTTAGAAGTGGGGGGGGGACATAACTTAGTGGTGGGTCTGGAGAGGGTCTCCCATTTTTGGGGGTGCATCTAAAGCACATTTCCTGCATTTCTACACAGTCTAATATGACCCATGGCCCTTCTAGCCGTCGCTATGTAGAAGTGGGGGGGGGGGGGACATGAACATGAAGTAAGGGAAGATGCCCACAGTCATGAAGCTAGGTAAGAGATCATTATTACATATGTTTAAGTGATTGATAAGACTGAACTAGATCCATGATCCAATAACATTTGTCTTTATTAGGACATCCTCAAATGTCAGCCCGAGCCGCCTGCACGCCCAACCCGCACTAGTCTAGTCAATAACTCAACTCTCTCAAATGTCAGCCCGAGCCGCCTGCACGCCCAACCCGCACTAGTCTAGTCAATAACTCAACTCTCTCAAATGTCAGCCCGAGCCGCCTGCACGCCCAACCCGCACTAGTCTAGTCAATGACTCAACTCTCTCAAATGTCAGCCCGAGCCGCCTGCACGCCCAACCCGCACTAGTCTAGTCAATAACTCAACTCTCTCAAATGTCAGCCCGAGCCGCCTGCACGCCCAACCCGCACTAGTCTAGTCAATGACTCAACTCTCTCAAATGTCAGCCCGAGCCGCCTCACAGTGAAATGCTGAATACAACAGGTGTAGGTAGACCTTACAGTGAAATGCTGAATACAACAGGTGTAGTAGACCTTACAGTGAAATGCTGAATACAACAGGTATTAGACCTTACAGTGAAATGCTGAATACAACAGGTAGTAGACCTTACAGTGAAATGCTGAATACAACAGGTGTAGTAGACCTTACAGTGAAATGCTGAATACAACAGGTGTAGTAGACCTTACAGTGAAATGCTGAATACAACAGGTGTAGTAGACCTTACAGTGAAATGCTGAATACAACAGGTGTAGTAGACCTTACAGTGAAATGCTGAATACAACAGGTGTAGTAGACCTTACAGTGAAATGCTGAATACAACAGGTGTAGTAGACCTTACAGTGAAATGCTGACTACAACAGGTGTAGTAGACCGTACAGTGAAATGCTGAATACAACAGGTATTAGACCTTACAGTGAAATGCTGAATACAACAGGTGTAGGTAGACCTTACAGTGAAATGCTGAATACAACAGGTATTAGACCTTACAGTGAAATGCTGAATACAACAGGTAGTAGACCTTACAGGGAAATGCTGAATACAACAGGTGTAGTAGACCTCACAATGAAATGCTGAATACAACAGGTATTAGACCTTACAGTGAAATGCTGAATACAACAGGTAGTAGACCTTACAGGGAAATGCTGAATACAACAGGTGTAGTAGACCTCACAATGAAATGCTGACTACAACAGGTGTAGTAGACCTTACAGTGAAATGCTGAATACAACAGGTGTAGGTAGACCTTACAGTGAAATGCTGAATACAACAGGTAGTAGACCTTACAGTGAAATGCTGAATACAACAGGTATTAGACCTTACAGTGAAATGCTGAATACAACAGGTAGTAGACCTTACAGGGAAATGCTGAATACAACAGGTGTAGTAGACCTCACAATGAAATGCTGACTACAACAGGTGTAGTAGACCTTACAGTGAAATGCTGAATACAACAGGTGTAGTAGACCTTACAGTGAAATGCTGAATACAACAGGTTTAGACCTTACAGTGAAATGCTGAATACAACAGGTATTAGACCTTACAGTGAAATGCTGAATACAACAGGTAGTAGACCTTACAGGGAAATGCTGAATACAACAGGTGTAGTAGACCTCACAATGAAATGCTGACTACAACAGGTGTAGTAGACCTTACAGTGAAATGCTGAATACAACAGGTGTAGTAGACCTTACAGTGAAATGCTGAATACAACAGGTGTAGTAGACCTTACAGTGAAATGCTGAATACAACAGGTGTAGGTAGACCTTACAGTGAAATGCTGAATACAACAGGTGTAGGTAGACCTTACAGTGAAATGCTGAATACAACAGGTGTAGTAGACCTTACAGTGAAATGCTGAATACAACAGGTGTAGTAGACCTTACAGTGAAATGCTGAATACAACAGGTGTAGTAGACCTTACAGTGAAATGCTTCCTTACAAGCACTTATCCAACAATGCAGTTTTAAGAAAAATAAGTGTTCAGTTAAAAAAAGATAAAGTAAAGAATGTAAAATAAAAGTAACAAGTAATTAAAGAGCAGCAGTGAAATAACAGTAACAAGGCTATATACAAGGGTGCCGGTACAGAGTTAATGTTCGTGGGGGGGGTTTGATTAACTGTTCAGGAGTCTTATGACTTGGGGGTAGAAGCTGTTAAGAAGCATTTTGGATCCGGTACAGCTTGCCGTGTGTTAGCAGAAAGAACAGTCTTTGACTCGGGTGGCTGGAGTCTTTGACAATTTTTAGCTATTACTTTTTTGCCTCAATCACACTAGACCTGAATGAAAAGATGAAACCAGCGACCCAACCATTGTGGACCAATATTCTGACATTTTTAAGAGCCATCTGCGATTTTAATAGTCACTATATCAATGTAACGTTATTGATCTGTCAGCTTCCTTGGCCATTCCCTACTTTTCACACTGAGCTGGTATAAACGGCTCTACAGTCAGTACATCACACTATGCTTCTGGTGTCCGTTCCCACAGCCCACCAGCCCTTCTCCCGACTGGCGACACTAAAGCTGCCAGTGGAAAGCAAGACGCTTTCGTAACTATTAATTAGTAGATTCCCAAAATGCCCCATTTAAAACGGTCATTAAACTGGAATTGTGTAGTAATGTAAATATAAATTATCTGTTCACCATTAGGCATGTCCCCAAACTCTGTAAAATCACTAGTCAAATTACAGCATCACTAACTAACTTCAGTTACTATTCATGTGTCATCAGTAGTGACTTAAGTTACTATTCATGTGTCATCAGTAGTGACTTAAGTTACTATTCATGTGTCATCAGTACTAACTTAAGTTACTATTCATGTGTCATCAGTACTAACTTAAGTTACTATTCATGTGTCATCAGTACTAACTTAAGTTACTATTCACGTGTCATCAGTAGTGACTTAAGTTACTATTCATGTGTCATCAGTAGTGACTTAAGTTACTATTCATGTAAATGTAGTAAATATCTAGGGAAACAAGGTATTATAGAGAAGAACTTGTAAGGTAGTGATGAAAACTTGTTGTTTTTCTTCATGAGGTTGTGGCGATATACTGCCATCTGCTGGCAACTAGAAATAGTTGCATAACTACTATCTACTACAAATTGATGGTCCTTGAAAATACATATCAGTGCTTGAAAAAGTACTTGAAAGTCCTTGAATTTGACTTGCCACTGTCTGTACGAACCCGGTTTATTTACTCTGTGGAGCAAACGCTGGATAAGCAAGAAGCTTCAAAGATGTAAACTATTTTAAGGCAGTCTGACAAACTTCTGAAGTTGATTTAGAAATTGTATCAAGGGTTGATGGAGGCTTTTCCCGATGGCACAAAACATGTCAAACTAAAATGTGAGGACAAACAATGAAAAATGAAAGGTGTTGAATGTCAGACTGCCTGCATTAGAAGTGATACCAGTTTGGAGTTCTGTACTAAGAGTTTTGAAAATTCACCACAGAGTACCAAAGAAATTAAAAGAAACAGTAAAATTGTGAGATTTTGTATTCATGTGTGTGTTTGTGTGTGTTTTTCTCCCCTAGTACACAGATGAGAGGAATAGAGAGACTCATCTTCCTGTTTTGGCTGCTGCAAGGTATAGCCTGTGCTTGGTCCTCTCTTTGATATACTTTGCTTATTGTTTTCACACTTAAACATGCAAGGCAAACATACTTTTTGAGTGACTACCTCTTCTCTGTACCCCAATTATCTTTAAGGTCCCTCAGTCGATCAGTGCATTTCAAACACAGATTCAACCACAAACACCAGGGAGGTTTTCCAATGCCTCACATAGAAGGGTACCTTTTGGCAGATGGGTAAAAATAAATAAAAAAGCAGACATTGAATATTTTTTTGGCCTCAATACAAAGTGTTATGTTTGGGGCAAATGCAAATACAAAAAAAGGGCAATGGTGACATCAATGAGGACCTTTAAGGTTGCAGTGACACATCCATAACCTGAGTACAGACCAGAGAGAATACTGTAGACATCAAGAAAGCCAGTCAGTTGATTATTGACAAGTTTTTCCAACACTTTTGATAAACAGGGCAAAATAGAAATAGGCCTTTTAATAGTTAAGATCAGCTTGATCGATTAATTATTCCTGTAAATAAAGGACAAACCTAACAGAAGTAGCAATGGAGAAAATACTAGCCTTGTATACCACCGAGATGAACACGTTTTAATTCAATGTAAAATATTGCTGTCAATATAATTGTACACGCACACAGGGATGCAATTCTGTTGATTGGTTTGACACCAGTTAAGATACCTCATTTCAGATACGATGGTGGTTCTCTTCATTACAACTAACCCTCTTCCCAGTCCTCATAGTGATTATCTTTGTTCCAGGTGTCCTCTTCATTGATGGGGTGGAAGAGGTAGACAATGAGATAGACCATAGTGCAGACTCGGATGGTGAGTACAAAGCAGAGATGTCCAAGAGTACCAGAGCAAAATTACAAATGAATGACAGTAGCAAATTATATGAGACATACAGTACCCACAGTCAACGTTAGATTGGGTTAAATATTATTTAATACCTTAACATTAATTAACATTAATACCTTAACATGGTATACTTGTCTTAGCCTCGTTTGATACCTTAACATGGTATACTTGTCGTAGCCACGTTTGATACCTTAACATGGTATACTTGTCTTAGCCTCGTTTGATACCTTAACATGGTATACTTGTCTTAGCCTCGTTTGATACCTTAACATGGTATACTTGTCTTAGCCTCGTTTGATACCTTAACATGGTATACTTGTCTTAGCCTCGTTTGATACCTTAACATGGTATACTTGTCTTAGCCTCGTTTGATACCTTAACACGGTTAAGTTGTCTTAGCCACGTTTGATACCTTCACATGGTTAAGTTGTCTTAGCCATGTTTGATACCTTAACATGGTATACTTGTCTTAGCCTCGTTTGATACCTTAACACGGTTAAGTTGTCTTAGCCACGTTTGATACCTTCACATGGTTAAGTTGTCTTAGCCATGTTTGATACCTTAACATGGTATACTTGTCTTAGCCACGTTTAATACATTAACATGGTATACTTGTCTTAGCCTCGTTTGATACCTTCACATGGATAAGTTGTCTTAGCCACATTTGATACCTTAACACGGTTAAGTTGTCGTAGCCACGTTTGATACCTTAACACGGTTAAGTTGTCTTAGCCACGTTTGATACCTTAACATGGTATACTTGTCTTAGCCTCGTTTGATACCTTAACACGGTTAAGTTGTCTTAGCCACATTTGATACCTTAACACGGTTACATTGTCTTAGCCTCGTTTGATACCTTAACATGGTATACTTGTCTTAGCCACGTTTAATACATTAACATGGTATACTTGTCTTAGCCTCGTTTGATACCTTAACACGGTTAAGTTGTCTTAGCCACATTTGATACCTTAACACGGTTACATTGTCTTAGCCTCGTTTGATACCTTAACATGGTATACTTGTGTTAGCCATGTTTGATCCCTTAACATTGTTTAGGTTTCTTAGCTGCCTTTGATACCTTAACATGGTTTACTTGTCTTAGAAGCATTTGATCCCTTAACAAGGATTACAGTTGTATTAACAATATTATCTACTTTATTTATATAACCCCGTTCTATATTTCTTCTTTATTTTATCAACTTTTATTTATTATATTGTTGCGTTCCTCTCTCATGTCCGCTGTTATTGTACTTTTGTTTTGCTATTTACATTTTATTCTTGTCTATCTTCATTTTGTATTTGTGTAGAAACATGTTGTCTTTATATTTCTACCTTTCATTGTTTGATAACAACATTTGTAAGACATGCTGTATTCACGTGTTACTTTCGTTTAAAGATGGATTAGACCAAGGTGCAGCGTGGTAGGCGTACATTTTCCTTTTATTAAATGACACCGAAAAAAATAAATAAATACAAAAACCGAACGTAAAGTTCTGCAGGGCAAAACAGCAACTATGCAAAAACAAGATCCCACAATCTAAGCTGGGTAAAAAAAGGCTGCCTAAATATGATACTAGGCCAACAAAAAATAGAAACATAGATTTGCACGCCCAAGTCACACCCTGTCCTAACCAAATAGAGAATAAAAAAGGCTCTCTGCGGTCAGGGCGTGACAGTACCCCCCCCCCCCCACCCACCCAACCCCCCCAAAGGTGCGGACTCCGGCCGCAAACCTGAACCTATAGGTGCAGGGTCCGGGTGGGCATCTCATCTCGGTGGAGGCTCCTGTACGGGATGCAGACCCCGCTCCGCTTGAGGCTCCCCCCACTTTGGTGGCGCTTCTGGTGCGGGGATCGTCACCGGTAACTCCGGACCGTAGATCGTCGTAGCTGGAGACTCTGGACTGTGGACCGTCACTGCAGGCTCCGGACTGGGGACCATCGCTGGAGTCTCTGGACTGCAGACCATCGCTGGAGGCTCTGGACTGCAGACCGTCGCTGGAGGCTCTAGACTACAGAATGTCGCAGGAGACTCCGGACCTTGAATCGTCTCTGGAGGCTTCGGGCCATGGAAAATCACTGGAGGCTTCGTGCCATGGATCATCACTGGAGGCATCGTGCCATGGATCATCACTGGAGGCTTCGGGCCATGGATCATCACTGGAGGCTTCGGCCATGGATTATCAATGGAGGCTTCGGGCCATGGATCACCACTGGAGGCTCTGGGCCATGGATCATCACTGGAGGCTCCGGGCCATGGATCATCACTGGAGGCTCCGGGCCATGGATCATCACTGGAGGCTCCGGGCCATCGATCATCACTGGAGGCTTTGTGCGTGGAGCAGGCACAGGACATACCAGGCTGGAAACACGCACTGGAAGCCGGGGACATGGAGCTGGCACAACCCGTCCTGGCTGGATGCTCACTTTAGCCCGGCAAGTACAGGGCACAGGACCCACTGGACTGTGAAGGGGCACTGGAGACACGGTGCGCAGAACCGGCACACATTGCACCGGAACGGTGACACACAGCTCAGGGCGAGTGCGTGGAGGAGACACAGACATACCGGCCTGGGGAGGCGCACTGGAGGCCAGATGCGTGACGCTGGTGCTTAGCACGCCCGCTCTGCAGCGCTCTCAACGCCAACACCTCTCTCCGGACCCCGGAGTCGTCGTTGATCCTCTTTCGCTGCCTCCGTCTGCTTCCATGGCAGGGTCTTGTCCCCTCCCGGGCCCAGGATCCCTGCTCCTCCTGGTCACGCTGCTTGGTCCTTTGGTGGTGGGATCTTCTGTTACGTTTGTTTAAAGATGGATTAGACCAAGGTGCAGCGTCGTAGGCGTACATTTTCCTTTTATTGATGACACCTTAAAAAAAAAAAAAAAAAAACTGAACGTAATCTTCTGCAGGGCAAAACAGCAACTGTGCAAAAACAAGATCCCACAATCTAAGGTGGGAAAAAAGGCTGCCTAAGTATGATTCCCAATCAGAGACAACGATAAACAGCTGCCTCTGATTGGGAACCACACTAGGACATCAAATAAATAGAAACCTAGATTTGCCCACCCAAGTCACACCCTGACTTAACCAAATTAAATGAAATAGTGTAACTTTGAATTAAAACATTTTATGGTGTCGGATCAATGAGATCCAGGGCCAACACCCTTCTAGGGGGGTCAATGGGCACGCCCACCCTATGGAGACTAAAACGTGTTTTTATGGTGTCGGATCAATGAGTTCCAGGGTCAACAACCTTCTAGGGGGGTCAATGGGCACGCCCACCCTATGGAGATTAAAACATGTTTTTGCTGTGAAATACAATTATCTGAAGTCCCTTAGTCACACAGATTCAACAACATACACCAGGTTTTCCCAATTCCTTGCAAAGAAGGATACCTATTGAATATCCTACGAAGAATGGTAAAGTTTCTATTGCACATGGTGTATCAAAACATAGAGGCACTACAATGATACCGGTGTCCTTCCTAACTAAGTTGCCGGAGAGGAGGGAAACCGCTCAAGGATTTCACCATGAGATCAACAGTTTAAAACATGACACTAAACTATTATTGCAAAACATGTGGCCAAGCACTTAACTTCAGAATAAAACATAAGAAACAGAATGGAACTAAGCACTGGCAAAATCCTAGAGAAACACCTGTTTCAGTCTGCTTTCCAACAGACACTGGGATATTAATTCACATTTTAGCAGGACAATAACCTTAAACACAAGACCAATTCTAAACTTGAGTGGGCTAACCAAGACGACCGTGAATGTTCCTGAGTGGCAGAGTTACTTGAAAGTCTATGACCTGGAGAAGGATGTCTGGCAAGGATCAACAACCAATTTGACAGAGCTTAAAGAGTTAAAGAGTTTTGAAAAGAATAATAAGTAAATGTTCTACAATCAAGGCGTGGAAAGAGACTTCCCCAGTAAGACTTACAGCTGTAATCACTACCAAAGGTGCTTCTACAGGGGGTAGGAATACTTATGTAAAACTTCTTGTCAATTTAATTGTGCAGAGTTTCTACATAGAGTTGCAATTCCGTTGATGATTTCACACCATTTTAAATGAAGTTACATTATTTCAGAAATGATGGTGGTTTTCTTAATTTCACATACATTTCTACTAACCCTCTCCCACATCTCAAAATAATTATCTATCTCTGACTAACCCTCTTCCCAGTCCTAATAGTGATTATCTTTGTTCCAGGTGTCCTCTTCATTGATGGGGTGGAAGAGGCAGACAATGAGATAGACCAAAGTGCAGACTCGGATGGTGAGTACAAAGTTACAGTGTTGTACAGTTTACCACTTAGATTGACCAGTTTTAGTTCAATGTAAAAGCAGGTAAAAATTCCTGTCAATTTAAAGAAGAGTTTATACACGGGGATGCAATTCTGTTGATGATTTGACACCTGTTAAGTTACATCATTTCAGATATGGAGGTTTTCTTCATTTCACATACATTTTAACTAACCCTCTTCCCCCATCTCCAAATAACTAACCCTATCTCTGACTAACCCTCTTCCCCCATCTCCAAATAACTAACCTTATCTCTGACTAACCCTCTTCCCCCATCTCCAAATAACTAATCCTCTCTGACTAACCCTCTTCCCCCATCTCCAAATAACTAACCCTATCTCTGACTAACCCTCTTCCCCCATCTCCAAATAACTAACCCTATCTCTGACTAACCCTCTTCTCCAAATAACTAATCCATCTCTAACCCTCTTCCCCCAAATAACTAATCCTATCTCTGACTAACCCTCTTCCCCCATCTCCAAATAACTAACCCTATCTCTGACTAACCCTCTTCCCCCATCTCCAAATAACTAACCCTATCTCTGACTAACCCTCTTCCCCCATCTCCAAATAACTAACCCTATCTCTGACTAACCCTCTTCCCCCATCTCCAAATAACTAACCCTATCTCTGACTAACCCTCTTCCCAGTCCTAATAGTGATGATCTTTGTTCCAGGTGTCCTCTTCATTGATGGGGTGGAAGAGGCAGACAATGAGATAGACCATAGTGCAGACTCGGATGGTGAGTACAAAGCATAGAGATGTCCAAGAGTACCAGAGCAAAATTACAAATGAATGACAGTAGCAAATTATATGAGACATACAGTACCCACAGTCAATGTTAGATTGGGTTAAATATTATACAAACGTGTTTGATACCTTAACATGGTTTACTTGTCTTAGCCTCGTTTGATACCTTAACATGGTTTACTTGTCTTAGCCACATTTGATATCTTAACATGGTTTACTTGTCTTAGCCTCGTTTGATACCTTAACATGGTTTACTTGTCTTAGCCTCGTTTGATACCTTAACATGGTTTACTTGTCTTAGCCTCGTTTGATACCTTAACATGGTTTACTTGTCTTAGCCTCGTTTGATATCTTAACATGGTTTACTTGTCTTAGCCATGTTTGATATCTTAACATGGTTTACTTGTCTTAGCCTCGTTTGATACCTTAACATGGTTTACTTGTCTTAGCCACGTTTGATACCTTAACATGGTTTACTTGTCTTAGCCTCGTTTGATACCTTAACATGGTTTACTTGTCTTAGCCTCGTTTGATACCTTAACATGGTTTGCTTGTCTTAGCCTCGTTTGATACCTTAACATGGTTTACTTGTCTTAGCCTCGTTTGATACCTTAACATGGTTTACTTGTCTTAGCCTCGTTTGATACCTTAACATGGTTTACTTGTCTTAGCCTCGTTTGATACCTTAACATGGTTTACTTGTCTTAGCCTCGTTTGATACCTTAACATGGTTTACTTGTCTTAGCCTCGTTTGATACCTTAACATGGTTTACTTGTCTTAGCCTCGTTTGATACCTTAACATGGTTTACTTGTCTTAGCCTCGTTAGATCCTTTAACACAGTTCAGTTGTTGTAGTCGTGTTTGATCCTGTTAGTACAAACTCAACGGACACTATGAAAGCTTTAAACCAAGTTTATTCTGCCCATAAAACATGGCTTCACCCGTGGTAGTATACATACATACATACATGCATGCATGCATGCATGCATGCATACATACATACATACATACATACATACATACATACATACATACATACATACATACATACATACATACATACACACACACACACACACACACACACACACACACACACACACACACACACACACACACACACACACACACACACACACACACACACACACACACACACACACACACACACACACACACACACACACACACACACATCCATCCATCCATCCATCCATCCATCTCCTCCTTATCACTGAGCAGGGAGTGATATGAGCCTTCAACGGTTCCTCCCCTTATCAGTACTGCTAAATGTTTCCACTGCACTCAGCCCCTCCCGAGCATCATTATGGCACCCCCTCATGTCTCTATTATAACTAATGATTACTAATAGTTCAAGTTCAGAAACGTTTACATAAGTGTATGTAAACTAAATTAGAATAAATATAAATGTTAAATTATTATTATGAATTAAATTATAAATAATTATAAGAGAATCACCGAAATCCAGTCTTACTTTATCAAAGGCCTTTTCAAAATCCGCTTTAAATACCAGGCTTCTTATGTGTTTCATGATGTTCTATTACTTCTAGTAGTTGTCATATATTATCTCCAATGTATCGTCCATGTAAAAAAAACCTGTCTGATCAGGATGAACAATATTTAAAAATGCTATGCATTTCGCTAGTATTTTTGCATCAGAACATTGAAGTGTAAGGGGCCTCTAGTTTTTTAGATAGACTGGGTCTTTACATTTGCCATCTGGATCTTGTTTGAATAATAGTGAAATCAGACCTTCCTGCTGAGTACGTGACAGACTACCATTTCTATATACCTCTACCGGTATTCCATCAAGCCCTGGGGTTTTTCCAGACTGAGAGGATTTAATAGCCTCAAAAGGTTCTTCCTCTGTAATTTGGCCTTCACACTTATCTTCTGTACATTTGTTAATTTTCTATTTTTTTCTATTTTTGATTAGAATTCCTTATGGTAATCTTCATTCAGTGGGAGAGGATGAGATGGAAAAGAGAACATCTGCCTAAATAACTAGCTTCCTCTTTTAAAATATCATTAGGAGAATCATAAATGACTCGTCTTCAGTAACGAGTTTCTGCAATTTATTTTTGTTAGCGTTCCTATATTGGACATTCAGGAAGAATTTTGTGCATTTTTCTCCATATTCCATACAGTTTACTTCATTTTTTTGTAATAGATTACATTAGATTACATTATTTGTATCTCTGTAGTAGTTTTATTGTCTACCTGTACTATTAGGTCATGGATTTCCCTTGTTAGTCTTGTCTCTTTAGACAGAAACTGCTTGTTTATTATTGATGAATATTGAATTGAATGTCCTCTGAAGGTACATTTCAAGGTCTCCCAGACAATAAGGGGATTTACCTATATTATAGGTTCAGTTATAAATGATTTTGTCTTCGTTAAAAATAGGTTGTCCTCCAGTAAACTTGAAAGACACCTTGCATTACTCTAGAGACGGCTTCACTACAGTACAAATGTATTCCATACAATATGTTATTATTCCCAAATGCCCCCATTCTGATATATTCCCCTTGCTTGTTGTAAACATATATAACCTTGTAGACAAATACATCAAAAAGATAAGCAAACTAAATGATAAAACAGTTCTCAACAATAGAGAGAGAAGAGAAAAGAGAGAAAGAGAGTGAGAGAAGAGAAAAGAGAGAGAGTGAGAGAAGAGAAAAGAGAGAAAGAGAGTGAGAGAAGAGAAAAGAGAGAAAGAGAGTGAGAGAAGAGAGAAAGAGAGTGAGAGAAGAGAAAAGAGAGAAAGAGAGTGAGAGAAGAGAAAAGAGAGAAAGAGAGTGAGAGAAGAGAAAAGAGAGAAAGAGAGTGAGAGAAGAGAAAAGAGAGAAAGAGAGTGAGAGAAGAGAAAAGAGAGAAAGAGAGTGAGAGAAGAGAAAAGAGAGAAAGAGAGTGAGAGAAGAGAAAAGAGAGAAAGAGAGTGAGAGAAGAGAAAAGAGAGAAAGAGAGTGAGAGAATGAGAGCGAGATCAGGTGTGTGTGTGTGTGTGTGTATGTGTAAGCGAGCATGTATTTGAGTATTTGTGTTCATATCCACTTCATAGTGTTCAAATATTTTTACAGTTGCCATACTTTCTTTACTTTGGTAACCTGAAGTCCCTGTAGAATTTAGGACAGCCATTGTGTTATGGAGCTGTCTCGGCATAGCTGTCCATCTATCAAGAGTTTGTCCACAGTGAGAAAGTAGCCACCCTTAGCATTGATGACAGCTTTGCACGCTCTTGGCATTCTCTAAACCAGCTTTACCTGGAATGCTTTTCCAACAGTCTTGAAGGAGTTCCCACATATGCTGAGCACTTGTTGGTTGCTTTTCCTTCACTCTGCAGTCCAACCCATCCCAAACCATCTCAAATAGATTGAGGTCAGGTGATTGTGGAGGCCAGGTCATCTGATGCAGCACTCCATCACTTTCCTTCTTAGTTGAATAGCCCTTACACAGCCTGGAGGTGTGTTGGGTCTTCACTATTCTAGCTGCACAGCTTATTTTAAATGTATTTTTTATGTTTCTATTTTTAATAAATTTGCAAAAACATTTTCTTTTACATCTGTTTTTGCTTTGTCATGATGGGTTATTGTGTGGAAATTGATGAGGAACATGTTTTATTTCATCCATTTTAGATTAAGGCTGTAACGTTAAAAAAAGAGGAAAAATCCCAGGGGTCTGAATGCTTTCTGAATGCCCCGTATACGTTCACCACATAGTTTAGGTGCACCACCCCGTTCATGAAAATGGATTGCTCCTACAGACAGTGAGTCACGTGGCCAAAAATGGATGAAACAAAATCCCTACAGACGGATGTTGATGGGGACGTTTTGTTATTATGCTAATTAGGTTCAAGTGTGGGATTGTCAATCAACTCTAGACGGTTAAATGCAACAACAAAACATCATTTCTAAAAAGCAATGTATTTATATTGTTTTTGAAAAGTCTAGTTAGTTTACAAGCATGATAGCTGTATTTTTAGCTCAAGGAAAAAACTAATGACGGTACTGACTGAAGTGAAGTCACAGTATGCATTGGCGAAACGGCCATGAAATGCGCAGACCCAACTCCACAAGTCAGAAGACACACCTCACCAGGTAGGAGGCAGCTAGGGACAGGTAAGACCCTACTCCACAAGTCAGAAGACACACCTCCACAGGTAGGAGGCAGCTAGGGACAGGTAAGACCCAACTCCACATGTCAGAAGACACACCTCCACAGGTAGGAGGCAGCTAGGGACAGGTAAGACCCAACTCCACATGTCAGAAGACACACCTCCACAGGTAGGAGGCAGCTAGGGACAGGTAAGACCCAACTCCACAAGTCAGAAGACACACCACAGATAGGAGGCAGCTAGGGACAGGTAAGACCCAACTCCACATGTCAGAAGACACACCTCCACAGGTAGGAGGCAGCTAGGGACAGGTAAGACCCAACTCCACATGTCAGAAGACACACCTCCACAGGTAGGAGGCAGCTAGGGACAGGTAAGACCCAACTCCACAAGTCAGAAGACACACCACAGATAGGAGGCAGCTAGGGACAGGTAAGACCCAACTCCACATGTCAGAAGACACACCTCCACAGGTAGGAGGCAGCTAGGGACAGGTAAGACCCAACTCCACAAGTCAGAAGACACACCACAGATAGGAGGCAGCTAGGGACAGGTAAGACCCAACTCCACAAGTCAGAAGACACACCTCCACAGGTAGGAGGCAGCTAGGGACAGGTAAGACCCAACTCCACATGTCAGAAGACACACCTCCACAGGTAGGAGGCAGCTAGGGACAGGTAAGACCCAACTCCACATGTCAGAAGACACACCACAGATAGGAGGCAGCTAGGGACAGGTAAGACCCAACTCCACAAGTCAGAAGACACACCTCCACAGGTAGGAGGCAGCTAGGGACAGGTAAGACCCAACTCCACAAGTCAGAAGACACACCTCCACAGATAGGAGGCAGCTAGGGACAGGTAAGACCCAACTCCACAAGTCAGAAGACACAGCTCCACAGGTAGGAGGCAGCTAGGGACAGATAAGACCCAACTCCACAAGTCAGAAGACACACCTCCACAGATAGGAGGCAGCTAGGGACAGGTAAGACCCAACTCCACAAGTCAGAAGACACACCTCCACAGGTAGGAGGCAGCTAGGGACAGGTAAGACACACCTCCACAGGCAAGACACCTTCACAGGTGGGAAGAAGCTAGGGACAGGTAAGCACACCTCCCACAGGTAGGAAGAAGCTAGGGACAGGTAAGACACACCTCCCACAGGTAGGAAGAAGCTAGGGACAGGTAAGACACACCTCCCACAGGTAGGAAGAAGCTAGGGACAGGTAAGACACACCTCCACAGGCAAGACACCTCCACAGGTAGGAAGAAGCTAGGGACAGGTAAGATGCACCTCCACAGCTAGGAAGAGACTAGGGACAGGTAAGACGCACCTCCACAGCTAGGAAGAGTCTCGGGACAGGTGTGACACACCTCCACAGGAAGGAGAAGTCTAGGGACAGGTAAGACACACCTCCACAGGTAGGAAGAAACTAGGGACAGGTAAGACGCACCTCCACAGCTAGGAAGAGACTAGGGACAGGTGTGACACACCTCCACAGGAAGGAGAAGTCTAGGGACAGGTAAGACACATCTCCACAGGTAGGAAGAGACTAGGGACAGGTAAGACGCACCTCCACAGCTAGGAAGAGACTAGGGACAGGTGAGACAAACCTCCACAGGTAGGAGGAGACTAGGGACAGGTGTGACACACCTCCACAGGAAGGAGAAGTCTAGGGACAGGTAAGACACATCTCCACAGGTAGGTGGAGGCTAGGGACAGGTAAGACACACCTCCACAGGTAAGACAAAGATAGGGACAGGTAAGACACAACTCCACAGGTAGGAGGAGGCTAGGGACAGGTAAGACACACATCCACAGGTAGGAGTAGGCTAGGGACAGGTAGACACACCTCCACAGGTAGGAGAAGACTAGGGACAGGTAGAGAAACCTCCACAGGTAGGAGAAGACTAAGGACAGGTAGACACACCTCCACAGGTAGGAGAAGACTAAGGACATGTAGACACACCTCCACAGGTAGGAGAAGACTAGGGAAAGGTCAGACACACCTCCACAGAGAGGAGAAGACTAGTGAAAGGTCAGACACACCTCCACAGAGAGGAGAAGACTAGGGACGGGTCAGACACACCTCCACAGAGAGGAGAAGACTAGGGACAGGTAGACACACCTCCACAGGTAGGAGAAGACTAGGGAAAGGTCAGACACACCTCCACAGAGAGGAGAAGACTAGGGACAGGTAGACACACCTCCACAGGTAGGAGAAGACTAGGGAAAGGTCAGACACACCTCCACAGAGAGGAGAAGACTAGGGACAGGTCAGACACACCTCCACAGAGAGGAGAAGACTAGGGAAAGGTCAGACACACCTCCACAGAGAGGAGAAGACTAGGGAAAGGTCGGACACACCTCCACAGAGAGGAGAAGACTAGGGACAGGTCAGACACACCTCCACAGAGAGGAGAAGACTAGGGAAAGGTCAGACACACCTCCACAGAGAGGAGAAGACTAGGGAAAGGTAAGACACACCTCCACAGAGAGGAGAAGACTAGGGAAAGATCAGACACACCTCCACAGAGAGGAGACGACTAGGGACAGGTAAGACACACCTCCACAGAGAGGAGAAGACTAGGGAAAGGTCAGACACACCTCCACAGAGAGGAGAAGACTAGGGACAGGTAAGACACACCTCCACAGAGAGGAGAAGACTAGGGAAAGGTCAGACACACCTCCACAGAGAGGAGAAGACTAGGGAAAGGTCAGACACACCTCCACAGAGAGGAGAAGACTAGGGACAGGTAAGACACACCTCCACAGAGAGGAGAAGACTAGGGAAAGGTCAGACACACCTCCACAGAGAGGAGAATACTAGGGAAAGGTCAGACACACCTCCACAGAGAGGAGAAGACTAGGGAAAGGTCAGACACACCTCCACAGAGAGGAGAAGACTAGGGAAAGGTCAGACACACCTCCACAGAGAGCAGAAGACTAGGGAAAGGTCAGACAGACCTCCACAGAGAGGAGAAGACTAGGGAAAGGTCAGACAGACCTCCACAGAGAGAAGACTAGGGAAAGGTCAGACACACCTCCACAGAGAGGAGAAGACTAGGGACAGGTAAGACACACCTCCACAGAGAGGAGAAGACTAGGGAAAGGTCAGACACACCTCCACAGAGAGGAGAAGACTAGGGAAAGGTCAGACACACCTCCACAGAGAGGAGAAGACTAGGGACAGGTCAGACACACCTCCACAGAGAGGAGAAGACTAGGGAAAGGTCAGACACACCTCCACAGAGAGGAGAAGACTAGGGAAAGGTAAGACACACTTGTTTCACTTTATGTTTCACTTCATGTGACTTCAGGTGACCTGTCTGTGTTGCTCGGGGCTGGTGCTGCAGGAATGGGTCTCCTCGCGGTCCTAGCGCTAACCTACAGGTCAGACACATAGATCAAACATCAGTCTTTATGATTTAAAGTTGCTTCGTAACTTAGCTACAGATAGTAAATATGGCTTCATCCCTGTTTATTTGGCTGTTTGAAAGTTTGACGTGGGCGATCGTATGTCAGGAGGTTGGGTTGATAAAACTGCCTGTAAGGTTTTGTTATGTGTTGTTATGCCCTCAGGAGAATGCATGTCAAGTGGCCATGGAATTTAAATCCGGAGGACACACCAGAAGTCATAGTAACATACTGGGTGAGTTTCAATGCACACACAAAAAGGTTACTTGTTTTTCATTTTCCCCTGTAGGGGAAGCCTTTTATTGGGCTGTGCCTTTTTATAGCGGTTCTTTGAATAACTATTTGTATCACCATTTATTGAATTCAGGATGGTTCTACCAGGAACAAGAGGGTTCTTCATTACAAATCAAATCAAATGTATTTATAAAGCCCTTCGTACATCAGCTGATATCTCAAAGTGCCGTACAAAAACCCAGCCTAAAACCCCAAACAGCAAGCAATGCAGGTGTAGAAGCACGGTGGCTAGGAAAAACTCCCTAGAAAGTCCAAAACCTAGGACGAAACCTAGAGAGGAACCAGGCTATGTGGGGTGGCCAGTCCTCTTCTGGCTGTGCCGGGTGGAGATTATAACAGAATATGGCCAAGATGTTCAAATGTTCATAAATGACCAGCATGGTCAAATAATACAGTTAAACATTTCCTGCCAACTGGTTACAGTGAACATACAGTTAATATACACAAAGTTACTGTATTTTATTATTAAAGTATTAAAGCTGGAAAGAACAGTATGTTGCTGTATACACACGTGGGTTTGTGGCTCCATCCCTGAGGGCGGAGCCCTTCTGGGTTCTACGCAGAACCCTGTCATGAAAAGCCCTCCGGTTCTAGGTAGAACCAATTACAGGTTCTACAGTTATAGGATATTTCAGATGCGCTTATGGCACACACTGTAAACATTGATCTCTAATTTGTTACCCACTAGAGTTGCAGTAAATATTCAGTAACAACTTATATTATTATTATATATTTTTAATTTATATTTTTAAAACTGAACTGTATTTGTATAGTTGAATTACTATTGTATAGTTGTTGTTGTTGTAACATGACATTATGTGGCTGATTTCTCATTGTTTAAAAAATATTTTATCTATTTTTACTGCAGGAATATTTACTAGCCAGGAATATATTGTAATTTTGCAGGATTTTTAAAAAACCTTTTATTTAACTAGACAAGTCAGTTAAGAAAAAATGCTTATTTACAATGACAGCCTAGGAACAGTGGGTTAACTGCTTTGTTCAAGGGCAGAATTACAGATTTTTACCTTGTCAGCTCAGAGATTTGATCTAGCAACCTTGCAGTTACTAGTCCAATGCTCTAACCACTAGGCTACCTGTATAACCTTGTAAAAGTATGTATTCTGAGCACAATTGGGACTAAATCTCTATTGGGATTTGAACTCGGTTAACAGTGACCTGAATTCCCTGCTGCACCATCAGGTCTGTGGCATTGATAAAGATTGGTCACAGATTTAATGGCAAGAATACATTTCTGCAATTTGCTAAAAGTTGTCCAAAATCCAATCAATAATTGTGCGAAGATCTGACAAAGGGGCAGTGGCATGGCATCAAGGATATACGCTATGGAGATTTGGAAACCTTTTGGTCAGTGCTCAGGGAGCCTTGGCATCAAGTATGGATATAAGCTATGGAGATTTGGCATCAAGGATATACGCTATGGAGATTTGAAACCTTTTGGTCAGTGCTCAGGGAGCCTTGGCATCAAGGATATACGCTATGGAGATTTGGAAACCTTTTGGTCAGTGCTCAGGGAGCCTTGGCATCAAGTATGGATATACGCTATGGAGATTTGGATTTGAAACCTTTTGGTCAGGATTGCGTTAATGTTTCTGCAATGACATCAGATACATATTTATATCAAGAGCATGTATTTACACTCACAAGAATATGGGTACAGCTAGGGTAACGTGTACATGTATCCTAAAAAGTACTGACTACAAAGAATGCTTACTATCTGTCAAATCATGTTATATGTTATCTTATAATCAGAAAAGTTAATTAAAGGTACAGTAAGTTACTGGCAGTTAATTTAATACATTTTACAATAATTTACTGACATCTGGTTGCCAGGACGTTGTTGGCAGTTAGTTGCCAGTGTAGTATTAGCAGTTACTGGCCATAACTCACTGAAAGACGGTTGCCAGTACGTTGTTGGCAGTTAGTTGCCAGTGTAGTATTAGCAGTTACTGGCCATAACTCACTGAAAGACGGTTGCCAGTTAAGTAAGGCAAAATTCACATCAATCTCCAGAAAATGAACTTCCATTAATTGTCTATGAAATGCAGAATGCAGCTCTTCATTGTAACATGGTCTTAGAAATATTGCAAAACTAACAGTGTCTAAAGAGGTGCTCTACCTTAACAACATAACCATCCAAACACTTAAACTAGTACAACACATCCACTGACGGTGGGCACAAATATGCATCTTATTAGATCACTCCCCCAAAGATGCTAATGAGCCCAACTGGTACATTGACCCCACCTACATTTCAAAGTGCAGTGATGATTGTACCTTCTATTCAAAATATTGGGTAGTAAAAATATACATTATACTAGATTATCTACAGAGTACCTTTGTGTACCTCTGAATGTACAGTACCATATGTGTACAGTAGATTTGAGTTTTTTGTACCCCAGGGAACAACACTAACTGTAGTGATATTTCTGAGAGTGTGGATATACTAATATATGCCATTTAGCAGACGCTTTTATCCAAGGCGACTTACAGTCATGTGTGCATACATTCTACGTATGGGTGGTCCGGGGAATCGAACCCACTACCCTGGCGTTACAAGCGCCATGCTCTACCAACTGAGCTACAGAAGGACTTCAGAAAGTATTCACACCTCTTGACTTTTTTCACTTTTTTTTTGTGTTACAAAGTGGGATTAAAATAGATCTATTTGTCTTTTTTTGTGTCATCGATCTATACCAAATTGGCCCCAAACACAATACTTTGTATTCAGGACAAAAAGTTATTTGCTTTGCCACATTTTTTGCAGTATTACTTTAGTACCTTGTGGCAAATAGGATGCATGTTTTGGAATATTTTTATTCAGTACAAGCTTCTCTATTTTTTTACTCTCTCAATTAGGTTAGTATTGTGTAGTAACTACAAGTATGAGACTTACCCCCTAAAAAAACTAACAGCTGTAATTGCTGCCAAAGGTGCATCTCCATTATTGACTCAGGGGTGTGAATACTGTAAATGAGATATTTATGTATTTAATGTAATACATTTGCTAAAATTTCAAAAAAATGTTTGCACTTTGTCATTATGGGGTATTGTGTGTAGATTATTATTTATTTATTTAACCTTTATTTAACTAGGCAAGTCAGTTAAGAGCTAATTCTTATTTATAATGATGGTGAGAAAAGAGATTTGAGACTTACCTTTACATCAAGTATCCCTAAGCACTTCTATTTTTACGTTGTCAGACAATCGGACAATTATTGACTTGATTCTGGCAAACTTTTAGCAAAGTGCAGAAATGTATTATTGTCATTAAATTTGGTCTTTGTCACAACTTTGGTGGTGTAACAAGAACATATCAGTTCTCTGGCAACCAAAAGATGCCATTGGTTACACTTCTCAACTTCACCCCTTTTCTCAGCACACACACAAACACACAGCCCTTCCCTCTCTGTCTTTGTGTACCAGAACAATTGTGTGGCCAACGAGGCAACAACAGAAGAAACCACAGCAGAACATGGAGGGAAGGTGGAACCAATCATGGTAGAACCCTAGAGGAACAGAAATACAGAACACAGGATGGGCTGGAGATGTCTATTTTCAATTGTCTTTTGTTTTAAACCAGGGTTATCTTCATGTCACACGACTTAGGCACTAGCTATGTCACTCCCTGCTACCAACACACAACCCCTAGCACAATGTCCTAGTGGACCAAACTGATTAAAACCTAGTAGTCAATTGAATTTTCAAAGCCAAGTGGTTTGATTTTATTTCTGTGAATGTGAAAAATTGAAAAAAAAATGCTGCTCAGCTCAGGATGGGTTTGTCCAACTACAGGACAAACAAAATCATTACATTTCCATGCATGGTATTTAATTCAAAACTTCACACATATTCCTTAAACACACTGCAACACTGCATAATAAGATACACTGTACATATTTAGTTATAAAATGTTAACATCATTGGATTGTTTAGATAATAATAATAATAATTATTATTAATAAAGAACAAAAATGTCATCTATAAAATATATAAACTTTTTGTGAATTACATTTTTTTTTAAATACAAATATAAACATATTATTATTATTACCATTATTATTATTATTGTTATTATTGTTGTTATTATTATTATTAAGATCTGTCTGGCCTACCTTATATCCATCTCTGGCAACTGATTCTAATTTTTATCTATTAAATATATTCCTATTGAATGCTCTCTAAGAAATGTACCATTGCTCATCAGACCTTAATTTGTAAAAAAGAAATAAATAAATCATATTTTATCTGCAACCTGTTGTTTCTATTCCTTAATTTGTGTTGGACTCCCCTAGAACCCTCAAATTATTCTCTGAACCTGCTGTTTAATTTGTGTTGGACTCCCCTAGAACCCTCAAATACATTTCTGAACCTGCTGTTTAATTTGTATTGGACTCCCCTAGAACCCTCAAATACATCTCTGAACCTGCTGTTTAATTTGTGTTGGACTCCCCTAGAACCCTCAAATACATTTCTGAACCTGCTGTTTAATTTGTGTTGGACTCCCCTAGAACCCTCAAATACATCTCTGAACCTGCTGTTTAATTTGTGTTGGACTCGCCTAGAACCCTCAAATCATCTCTAGACCTGCTATTTTTCCATTCTCCCGCTCTAATCAGGAACTTATCTAAACCTGGGTCACCAGGTGGGAGTTAATGATCAGGTATAACAGAAAATCATCAGGCTCCGGACCTCGTAGGGTAGGATAGGGTAGGGTTGAATATCCCATGCCCTAGCACAGGGGTAGGCAACCAACCCCGTTCCTGGAGAGCCGTAGGTACTGTACTACAGCATGTTGTCCCAACTAGGCACCTCGTCTAACCAACTGAGATAATGAATCAGTCCAGTGAGCCTAAATTCAATACACCTGGTGTTCTTCCAGGTCGGTGAAATGAAAACATGAAGTGCCTGCAGCCCTCCAGGGTTGCCTAGCCCTGCCCTAGCGTCTCTGTGCTCCCCTTTGCTCCTGTAACAACTATAATATTGCCACAGTAGTCTATAAAATAACACATATACTGTAGAAAAGTGTTTATTCCCCTAACATTCCTCTCGGGGAGAAGTCTATATTGTGTACGAAATTGTTTGGTCTATTATTCTACTTGTATGTTTAATACCTAAACATGGCAAATCAAAATATATATTTAATCAGAATACAAATGAGTAATTACCACCAACTGGCCATTATCTCTGTCTGTCTGTCTGTCTGTCTGTCTGTCTGTCTGTCTGTCTGTCTGTCTGTCTGTCTGTCTGTCTGTCTGTCTGTCTGTCTGTCTGTCTGTCTGTCTGTCTTTCTTTCTTTCTTTCTTTCTTTCTTTCATATCTATTGAATTTCACCAGAGGTTGGCGGAGACTAATTATACATCTACTACAATCAGTTTACTTTCAACATGATCAAAGCAACAACTCTGGTTTCTATGGTTACCACCCCGGATAGACTGACAGTACAAACATATATTGAACTAAAATATAAACGCAACATGCAACAATTTCAAACATCTTATTTGCGTTACAGTTCATAGAAGAAGAAAAAATCTGTCAGTTGAAAGAAATGAATCTTGGCCTCATCTATGGATTTCACATGACTGGGCAGGGGTGCTGCCATGGGTGGACCTGGGAGGCCGTAGGCTCACCCTCCTGGGAGACAGGTCCACCCAATCAGAAAGAGCCCCCCCCACAGGTATCTGTGACCGGGGCAGCGGCATTGAGGCTATCTCCATTTTAAAGTAGTCCATTTTATTATTATTTGGGGTTTGAAAATAGTGTTAAGCTACTTTTGGGGATCGCTCCCAACTCATGGGAATCCCCATCCAGTTGACTACTTTAAAATGATGGAAGCTCACAATTACAGTGTCCATGCTAAAATGGATTATATCCAATTTGAATCCTCTAACTATCTCGTTGGCTATGCGCAATACATTTCATTTGAACAGTTTGTAACGTGTGCCCTCCTGAATAGGCCGCATGCACACCTACTGAATCAGGTTGCCAAATTACAGTCAATCAGAATGGTGGTGGGTGTGGCCCAGTGTGATGAAGTTTAAAGGGACAGTTCACCCTAATGACAAATATACTTCATCTTATGGACAGAAACAGCATACCAACAACAGTGAGTGTGGACAGATCCCTATTGGAAGATAATAGAATGGCAAACTATGCACAAAAAAACAGCAACACCCTTTATTGAAGTACACAGTAAAACACTACGACACATCAGATTGGTCTTTATTGAAGTACACAGTAAAACACTACGACACATCAGATTGGTCTTTATTGAAGTACACAGTAAAACACTACGACACATCAGATTGGTCTTTATTGAAGTACACAGTAAAACACTACGACACATCAGATTGGTCTTTATCGAAGTACACAGTAAAACACTACGACACATCAGATTGGTCTTTATCGAAGTACACAGTAAAACACTACGACACATCAGATTGGTCTTTATTGAAGTACACAGTAAAACACTACGACACATCAGATTGGTCTTTATTGAAGTACACAGTAAAACACTACGACACATCAGATTGGTCTTTATCGAAGTAGACAGTAAAACACTACGACACATCAGATTGGTCTTTATCGAAGTAGACAGTAAAACACTACGACACATCAGATTGGTCTTTATCGAAGTACACAGTAAAACACTACGACACATCAGATTGGTCTTTATCGAAGTACACAGTAAAACACTACGACACATCAGATTGGTCTTTATTGAAGTACACAGTAAAACACTACGACACATCAGATTGGTCTTTATTGAAGTACACAGTAAAACACTACGACACATCAGATTGGTCTTTATCGAAGTACACAGTAAAACACTACGACACATCAGATTGGTCTTTATCGAAGTACACAGTAAAACACTACGACACATCAGATTGGTCTTTATTGAAGTACACAGTAAAACACTACGACACATCAGATTGGTCTTTATTGAAGTACACAGTAAAACACTACGACACATCAGATTGGTCTTTATCGAAGTACACAGTAAAACACTACGACACATCAGATTGGTCTTTATCGAAGTAAAACACAGTAAAACACTAAAACACTACACATCAGATTGGTCTTTATCGAAGTACACAGTAAAACACTACGACACATCAGATTGGTCTTTATTGAAGTACACAGTAAAACACTACGACACATCAGATTGGTCTTTATTGAAGTACACAGTAAAACACTACGACACATCAGATTGGTCTTTATTGAAGTACACAGTAAAACACTAGTAAAACAGTAAAACACTACGACACATCAGATTGGTCTTTATTGAAGTACACAGTAAAACACTACGACACATCAGATTGGTCTTTATTGAAGTACACAGTAAAACACTACGACACATCAGATTGGTCTTTATTGAAGTACACAGTAAAACACTACGACACATCAGATTGGTCTTTATTGAAGTACACAGTAAAACACTACGACACATCAGATTGGTCTTTATTGAAGTACACAGTAAAACACTACTACACATCAGATTGGTCTTTATTGAAGTACACAGTAAAACACTACGACACATCAGATTGGTCTTTATTGAAGTACACAGTAAAACACTACGACACATCAGATTGTTCTTTATTGAAGTACACAGTAGAACACTATACATCAGATTGGTCTTTATTGAAGTACACAGTAAAACACTTCATGACACATCAGAATAGTATATTGATTTGGTATCATTATAACACAATTATGTTCAATATTTATGAACTTAATTTAACTTCTTAAATTCTTGGGACGGTAGCGTCCCACCTGGCCAACATCCAGTGACATTGCAGAGCATGAAATTCAAACTACAGAATTATAAATATTTACCTTTCATAAAATCACGTGTAATACATCAAAATAAAGCTTAACTTCTTGTTAATCCAGCCGCTGTGTCAGATTTCAAAAAAGCTTTACGGCGAAAGCACACCATGCGATTATCTGAGGACAGGACCCCGCTTCATAAAAGCATGAAAAACATATTTCAACCAGGCAGGTGCGCCACGAAAGTCAGAAATAGCTATATAATAAATGGCTTACCTTTGATGATCATCTTCTGTTGGCACTCCAAAAGGTCCCAGGTACATCACAAATGGTCCTTTTGTTCAATAATGTCCTTCTTCATATCCATAAAAACTCAGTTTAGCTGGTGCGCTTCAGTCAATAATCCACCCAGTTTCCCTCCATCAAAATGCATACAAAATGAGTCCCAAACTAATAAACTTCTCCAAACAAGTCAAACAACGTTTATAATCAAACCTTAGGCACCCTGATACGTAAATAAACTATCACATTTGAGACGGAGAATCGTTATTGTCTTTACCGGAGAAAAATCCCAAAGAACGCGCTCTCTTCCCGGAAACACTACAACCAAAATGGGAGCCAGCTAGAAAAACCACCATTTCTGGGTCATTTTTCCAAAAACCAGCATGAAACTCTTCCTAAAGACTGTTGACATCTAGTGGAAGCCCTAAGAACTGCAATCTGGGAGGATTTAGCCTTATAATAAAAGTGATAGCCATTGAAAATAGTGGAAGGCTGAATTCTTTTGGGGGGGGATGGTTTGTCCTCGGGGTTTCGCCTGCCATATCAGTTCTGTTATACTCACAGACATTATTTTTAACAGTTCTAGAAACTTTAGAGTGTTTAATATCCAATATCTACCAATTATATGCATATCCTAGCCTCTGTGTCTGAGTAACAGGCAGTTTACTTTGGGCAGGCTTTTCATCCGGACGTGAAAATACTGCTCCCTATCCAAGAGAGGTTAACCTCAATATTCTATATTCTCAAATCATAATTTAAATTGCCTGGCACATTTACAGAAATCTTAATGTGCACGGTCCATGTTAAATAAATAAAAGAAAACCAATTCAATGTGTAACACTTTAATTTAACCAACCTGGACTCATAGTCTAGACATAACATAGTAAATGTAAATCTAGGACACTCCAATTAGTATGATATGTGTCGTGGAAAATGATAAAATAAGGCTTGTATTACATTATAATAGTTGTTACATTTGACAGAATAGAGTATTGTGTGTGTGTGTTCCCCTGAGGATGGGCCCTTATGAGAGAGCACTGACGATGCCTTTGGGTAATAAAGCCTACAGAGCATTCCAGATAACATGAGCTAATGGTTCTGTTCTATGCCGTACCTTTGGAGTCAGGTGGCCAGACACCGGTCTTTACAATGAGAACTGTTGACACAGCAGTAACTGTCCGCTATGTTTTATAGATATCTTTCATACAAATCGTAACCTTTTGTGAACTGTTCCTAAGATCTGTGGTTCGTCACCGTAAGTTGAGAGGGGTGTATCTTGGCTATAAAAGATCTTTGTACTTTTCTGTTGGTACTTTTCAATGGTTTGTTAGAGATAGCGCATCATTGAAAGTCAAAAAAGGCTTTTGCAAAGCTCTTATAAAAAAAATGTAGTTTAAGTATAACTCTGACTGGTGTGAAGTTTGTAATTCTCTCCTCATTTGGTAATGCAGAAATATGCCACCACATTTGGCGATGGGGATGGGACGTGAATCTTCACTCGGTGACCGCTCCTGAAGATCTGGGCAAATCGTGCACGAGGGATCCCTCAAATTTGGGATTTCAGGGAAACCATCTCAGGGAAACCACACTTTGCGAACGAAGCCGATGGACCCACCTTTGATCTGAGAGGCAGCGAGCCGAGTGGATACCACATCTCAAATGTAGTTTTTTTTGAAGAAAGAGGTGAACAAACCACACTTGAAGTCGAGTTTTAAAATAAGCCTCTGTTAGGTATGCTCTGAGTGTGTATTCCTTGTGAGGAGGGCACCTTGGAGGCGTAAGCTGGGCCGAGTCAGAGGAGAGTAATCTGAGAGTTTGCGGACTCAAAGATACTCTACTATTTGTCGGTTGCGGGCGACCTAGAGCCGTCCTGACACTGAATTGATCACAGTGGGGATTAGTGCGGCCTGTGGGGGTGAGGGGCCAGGGTGACTGTGCGTTCTGTGTGAAACACGGTACTTGGTAAAGCCCTATTGGAAGAAGGACCTCATTCTGAAAGTGTCTGTGTGACTGTCTAAGTGACCCTGTGTGAGCGCGGTAGGTTGACTCTGTGTGGGTAACCTTTCAAGTATGTTCTGATGTTCTGTGTGAACCTCTGACCAATCCTGTGTGGGTGATCCTTAAAGTTCTGTGTGAGTAGCTAAGATTTCCTTACGTTTTATATGGATTCTGTGAATATATGAAAACATAATAAATTGTGTATGTGTGTATAATCGATTACTAGTGATAACGATAAAAGTAATGCTGAGAATATAATTAGATACAATTTAAACCACCCATTCATAGACGTACGTAGGTTTTGAGTCGGTTTAATGGATAATTTGATGAAGATGAGGTTTTAAGCACTATTAAACTGTCTGGGAAATTGTGCTCTAGAAACTGATTAGAGTGTGTCCACTTTCGGTCAAAAAACTGCCCTTAAAGTCTGAAACGGTTTTCTTTTTTCTTCCCAGTATGAGTGGAGTTGGGGATTTATTGATGGTCAGATTTGTGTTTATTGTCGAAGGAATGAGCGTTACACCGAGGCCTGTACTCTGGAGCGGGATCGATCTGGAGGTGGAGGGTCCTTCATGGTCCGGGGTAGTGTGTCACAGCATCATCGGACTGAGCTTGTTGTTATTGCAGGCAATCTCAACGCTGTGCGTTACAGGGAAGACATCCTCCTCCCTCATGTGGTACCTTCCTGCAGGCCCATCCTGACATGACCCTCCAGCATGACAACGCCACCAGCCATACTGCTCGCTCTGTGCGTGATTTCCTGGGAACTTGGAACTTGCAGGTGACTTGTTGGAAGAGTGGGGTAACATCTCACAGCAAGAACTGGCAAATCCGATGCAATCTATGAGGAGGAGATGTTACTGCAGTACTTAATGCAGCTGGTGGCCACACCAGATACTGACTATTACTTTTGATTTTGACCCCCCCTTTGTTCAGGGACACATTATTATATTTCTGTTAGTCACATGTCTGTGGAACTTGCTCAGTTTATGTCTCAGTTGTTGAATCTTATGTTCATACAAATATGTACACGTGTTAAGTTTGCTGAAAATAAACGCAGTTGACAGCGAAAGGAGGTTTATTTTTTTTGCTGAGTTTATTTCCCAACATGCTCTATTGCAGTTAGATATTTTGAATTATTTGTTGCAATATCTGTGTTTTTAATTGATAAATAAATCAATAAATGTATCTTGTGCTACTCAAAGATAAATAGCATACATTTTCCTAAACTAATTCAATCTATGAGTCGGATTTATCGCACCCATTACTGAAATGTTGTTCCAGTAGATAGTATCATTTATTCATATTTCTATCTGTGGCAGTCATTCTGAATGCAGTCACTCTGAATGCAGTCACTCTGAATGCAGTCACTCTGAATGCAGTCACTCTGAATGCAGTCACTCTGAATGCAGTCACTCTGAATGCAGTCACTCTGAATGCAGTCACTCTGAATGCAGTCACTCTGAATGCAGTCACTCTGAATGCAGTCACTCTGAATGCAGTCACTCTGCAGTCACTCAGAATGCAGTCACTCTGAATGCAGTCACTCTGAATGCAGTCACTCTGAATGCAGTCACTCTGAATGCAGTCACTCTGAATGCAGTCAGTCTGAATGCAGTCACTCTGAATGCAGTCACTCTGAATGCAGTCACTCTGAATGCAGTCATTCTGAATGCAGTCCATCTGAATGCAGATAGTGGGAATCCACTCGGGCTGGATTCCATTAGGAATTCAACATCTCTCTGCAATGTGACTTGATGCCGGTGCTGCTGTATCTTTGGCTGGTCACCATGTATAGTACCGTTAACATTCGGAACACATTCCTAATATGGGACAGCATTCCTGTGGAAAGCTTCTGAAACTATGTAGAGTCCATGCCCAGACGCATTGACAAGCAACAAATCAATTCTAATGAAGTTTGTTTTCCTCTATCCTCTAACTCAAAAAAAGAGACCAATGTTATACATAATACCCCCCCCTCCGGTTTTGTGAGATGACCTCTTCCAAATATGGACGTCCATGAAACAGAGTTCAGACGACTGCTGTACAGCTTGCCGATGTCGTTGAGCTGTTTGTGAGATTCTTGTTAGTTTGTAGCTCACATAGTTTGGGTTGGTTTCCACTAGTTACCCCAATCACAAAGTCATAATTGGCTATATTGTAAAAATAGCATTTTGGTCATTATTTAAGGTTAGGAATAAGGTTAGCAGTGTTTTTAAGGTAAGGGTTAAAAGGTGACTTTTGAAACATGTTAAGAAGATGAATTTAAGAAATAGATTGGGGTTATGACGTGTCTGTGGTAACTACTGAGGACAGTTCGGGTTTTACAGACGATTTTGTGACGATTTTCTTGTCCGAATCCTTGCATGTGTAGAAAAAGGACGCTTTCACAAGCCCCACGTAATGAAATGGGCGCAAACGTTATGTCGGCGGAAAGAGGAGATTGAGCTGCAGCCACTACAATAAACAGTACGTCTCTAGCATTAACACACAGGGAGATATTCAATATTCAAAATGACGTCACCATGTGACGCACGGGTCCGTCAATCGACTCTAGGTGTTTTTTTTTTTCATAAGCAACTCTCTGCTTTTCTGTGTAGTTTCTTTGAATTAACAATCAACTCCAGCAGAGAACATGTTGCTATCGATTGACTTCGATTGACTTCCGTTTGATCTAAAAGTCCGTGCTGCTTTGCACACTTTTACCTACATGATGTCCATGTAAGAAATCCGATCAGCGCTTTCATACGGCAATCTGACGCCAACCTTTGGTTTTGTACGGAATATTATGTTCTTTCATTTCTTGCCAAAAAAACCTAATTGAAAGGCTTCAGGCATCAGGAAGACGGACACGGACGGACGCAACAGAGGATGTCAGGCAGAAACAGTCACTCAGCCACATTATTATGCTACATCCCAAATGGGTTCTGGACAAAAGTAGGGTACTACATAGAGAATAGGGTGCCACATGGGTACTTCATAGGGAATAGGGTGCCATATGGGTACTACATAGGGAATAGGGCCACATGCCATAGGGAATAGGGTACTACATAGGGAATAGGGTGCCATATGGGTACCATAGGGAATAGGGTGCCATATGGGTACTACATAGGGAATAGGGTGCCATATGGGTGCCATATGGGTACTACATAGGGAATAGGGTGCCATATGGGTACTACATAGGGAATAGGGCGCCATATGGGTACATATGGGTACTAGGGAATAGGGTACTTCATAGCCATATGGGTACTATATAGAGGGTAATAGGGAATAGGGTGCCATATGGGTACTACATAGGAATAGGGTGCCACATAGGGGGTGCCATATGGGTACTACATAGGGAATAGGGTGCCATATGGGTACTACATAGGGAATAGGGTGCCATATGGGTACTACATAGGAATAGTCCATATGGGTACTACATAGGGAATAGGGTGCCATATGGGTACTTCATAGGGAATAGGGTGCCAATGGGTACTACATAGGGTGCCATATGGGTACTACATAGGGAATAGGGTGCCATATGGGTACTTCATAGGAATAGGGGGTGCCATATGGGTACTACATAGGGAATAGGGTGCCATATGGGTAATAGGGAATAGGGTGCCATATGGGTACTACATAGGGAATAGGGTGCCATATGGGTACTACATAGGGAATAGGGTGCCATATGGGTACTACATAGGAATAGGGTGCCATATGGGTACTACATAGGGAATAGGGTGCCATGGGTACATAGGGAATGGGCCATATGGGTACTACTACATATGGGTAATAGGGGGTGCCATATGGGTACTACATAGGGAATAGGGTGCCATATGGGTACTACATAGGGAATAGGGTGCCATATGGGTACTACATAGGGAATAGGGTGCCATATGGGTACTACATAGGGAATAGGGTGCCATATGGGTACTACATAGGGAATAGGGTGCCATATGGGTACTACATAGGGAATAGGGTGCCATATGGGTACTTCATAGGGAATAGGGTGCCATATGGGTACTACATAGGGAATAGGGTGCCACATGGGTACTTCATAGGGAATAGGGTGCCATATGGGTACTACATAGGGAATAGGGTGCCACATGGGTAGTTCATAGGGAATAGGGTGCCATATGGGTACTACATAGGGAATAGGGTGCCATATGGGTACTACATAGGGAATAGGGTGCCATATGGGTACTACATAGGGAATAGGGTGCCATATGGGTACTTCATAGGGAATAGGGTGCCATATGGGTACTACATAGGGAATAGGGTGCCACATGGGTACTTCATAGGGAATAGGGTGCCATATGGGTACTACATAGGGAATAGGGTGCCACATGGGTAGTTCATAGGGAATAGGGTGCCATATGGGTACTACATAGGGAATAGGGTGCCATATGGGTACTACATAGGGAATAGGGTGCCATATGGGTACTTCAATAGGGAATAGGGTGCCATATGGGTACTACATAGGGAATAGGGTGCCATATGGGTACTACATAGGGAATAGGGCGCCATATGGGTACTTCAATAGGGAATAGGGTGCCATATGGGTACTACATAGGGAATAGGGCGCCATATGGGTACTTCAATAGGGAATAGGGTGCCATATGGGTACTACATAGGGAATAGGGTGCCGTAGGGGTACTTCAATAGGGAATAGGGTGCCATATGGGTACTTCAATAGGGAATAGGGTGCCATATGGGTACTACATAGGGAATAGGGTGCCATAGGGGACACAGTCTGCCACACTTTGTCCCTAATGGCCCTTTTCCTCTCAGATATGACTGGTTGGTAAATGACTGGAGAACACATTGATTAACACAAATCCCGAGAGCCATTAGCGATGCAACACACTGGATTCCTCCTCCTCGGCTGCGTTCTCTGGCTAATGGAGAGTGAAAAACAAATGAGCTCTCTTTGTTTACCCACCGCTGTGTTCTCGCAGTCTCCTTCCGTCTCTCTTTATTGGGCCCTCTCTCTTTTCGCTCCCGTCTTCCCACCACCGAGAGGGCACATTTCATTTCTGTGAGAGGAACCTCAGGGAAACTAATGACCCAGGTCTGACACTGAGGAGTTATGAATAAACCTGACGTTATCAAGATAGGGAAAACATGTGGTCTGTTTCTCTCTCTCTGTGTGTGTGTGGTCTATTGTTTATGTGGCTCTGTTCAAATACATTTCATCCTTCTGATGTGCTCTGACCTAAAGCCTGAATGAACATACTAGGCGGTTGGGGGAAAGTCAACATGGTGGTCGCTTCACATAGTAAGCTAAAGACCGACTGATATAGTAAGAGGCCTTGTCCCGAGCCAGAAAGGCCCATGGGACAGGAGCCTATGTCCTGTTTCTGTAGTGTGAGGCAGCTTGATGTACAAGTACACTACCTGGACAGGACGCTAGTCTATTGCAGGGCCCATGATACAGTAGTTCTTTCTAACACCTTGGCACTAGTCTGATTCGGAAACTTCATTTTCACCATCAGTACCTACTGTGTATCTTGATTTTCACCATCAGTACCTACTGTGTATCAGTTGCAGGTTAATCTATTCCATGTGCACCCTCTCTCCCTCTCGCTCTCTCTGGCAGTAATTGGTCCTGAGGATGTTAGTTGCGGGTTGACGTGATGCACTAGTTCAGTTTTTGGTTGATGGGACACAATGCATTACATCACAGTGTGTAGTGTATTTGGATAATGCTAGGTTTGCAAAAAATTCCATTAACTTTCACAAAATTCTCTGATTCTCCAGAAATCCTGTTTATCGGATTCTGGTTCTCCTGCTTATTCCCTGATTCTGAGGAATCTTCAAAACGGGAATCTTCCAACCAGGGAATTTTGAGACCTTAGTTGATTTTCATGAATGTTATATTTTTCTGCCCTGTTCCGAGTCATTTTATCTGAATATCTTATCCAGAGCCAAGTACAGTAGCAATTAGGATCAGGTGTCTTTCCCCGGTGATTCGAACCAGCGACCGTTCAGTTACTGGCCTAATGATATTTTAACCGTTAGGCTCTGCTATACGACATGCCAGTGTTGCCTGCTGTACTGAATGACATCCAGCAGTACTGTTGGAATCAGACAGATGGCAGCAGAGCTCCATGTTCAGTTTATCACAATACAATTTATTCATTTTTTATATTTTTATTTTATTTAACTTGGAAAGTTAATTCTGGAGGGTACAAGACAGTAAAACCCATGTCCAGAGAATATTGAAAAAACCATCATGGTTTTCCTTAACCGCCCCAAAACAGACTTGAAATAATGGCATTACAAAATGATCTCGGGCTCGAATGGGAAATGCAATACATTAATATATTCCAGAAAGATCTGCATTGTAAGTTATGGATGCTCGCTTGGACAGTATTAGTCTCTGGAAAAGGATGCTAGACGAGACTACCTAAAAACAGACAGCTTCCTTGAAACAAGCATCATTTATTAAACGAGTGATATAACAATGCTCTCTGAAAGCATGCTGAACAAGCTAAATCATTTGAAGGTGTAGTACAAACATTAATTAATTAATCCTCTTCAGAAAGTAAGTACATACATCCCTAAATATGGCCACAGATTTCGTTCGCAAAAAAAAAGAGGCAGATATATTAGCCATTTACCATTACAACTAAAATAGGAA
This sequence comes from Oncorhynchus gorbuscha, assembly GCF_021184085.1. Lineage (NCBI taxonomy): Eukaryota > Metazoa > Chordata > Actinopteri > Salmoniformes > Salmonidae > Oncorhynchus > Oncorhynchus gorbuscha. Next base: position 38,338,071 of record NC_060192.1, on the reverse strand, counting down.
CACAAAACTACAACTGTTCACAAGCACATTGTCTGCTAAGCTTCCGCCAAGTCCTTCTCTTGAAGCCGCCAGAGTGTGTGTGTCATCAATTACTTCAGTGTGAGAGTATCTATGGACAGCCTGGGGTGACGTTGCATTTGGAGAGTGCAGACAGGATAGACAGAATTAATCTTGCTGCTGTCTCTTTGTGTGTGTGTGTGTGTGTGTGTGTGTGTGTGTGTGTGTGTGTGTGTGTGTGTGTGTGTGTGTGTGTGTGTGTGTGTGTGTGTGTGTGTGTAGTCATTTCAGGTCTAGAAAATATATAAACACACTGAGTGTTCCGCAGGTCAGAAGTGAAACATGATTCAGCCGGTGTGTGTGTGTGTTTGAGTCATTGGGTCTTCAAGGAGGAGGATGAGGAAGATCGGTCTGTTCCTACTCCCCTTCCTCCCACTCTGTCTCTGGGAATGATGCGCAACTCTGAACCGTGCTTCAGGAACACATTCCCTGGGAAAAAAAACAACAGCAGCAACATAAATTGTCTACCGTCAGTGAATAGAAGAAAACAAAACGTTCTCGATAAAGAGACCCCCCCCCCCCCACCTGAAAACAGTTGATAGTATCGCTACTGCAGTATTTACCTTGTCAGAGTCTTTCCTAGGCATTTCTCTAGCGCTATAAAAACTCACATCACCAATCCACAGACACCTCCAAGAGATAAATAAGACGAACTGATAGATTGAGCTACTAAACACAGCAAATGTTGTAAAATATATCAAGTAGTAACATCCCAGAGACTAGTGTTCAAGTACTGACAGATAGAAGTATAGGTTGACTACAGGGCACGGTGACTACAGGGCACGGTGACTACAGGGCACAGTGTTTACAGGGCACGGTGATTACAACAGATGGTGAGTACAGGGCACAGTGTTTACAGGGCACGGTGATTACAACAGATGGTGAGTACAGGGCACAGTGATTACAGGGCACGGTGATTACAGGGCACGGTGATTACAGCAGATGGTGACTACAGGGAACGGTGACTACAGGGCACAGTGACTACAGGGCACAGTGACTACAGGGCACGGTGATTACAACAGATGGTGAGTACAGGGCACAGTGTTTACAGGGCACTGTGTTTACAGGGCACGATGATTACAGGGCACAGTGACTACAGGGCACGGTGACTACAGGGCACGGTGATTACAACAGATGGTGAGTACAGGGCACAGTGTTTACAGGGCACTGTGTTTACAGGGCACGATGATTACAGGGCACAGTGATTACAGGGCACAGTGTTTACAGGGCACAGTGTTTACAGGGCACAGTGAGTACAGGGAACGATGATTACAGCAGATGGTAATTACAGCAGATGGTGATTACAGGGCACGGTGACTACAGGGCACGGTGACTACAGGGCACGGTGACTACAGGGCACGGTGACTACAGGGCACGGTGACTACAGGGCACGGTGACTACAGGGCACGGTGACTACAGGGCACGGTGACTACAGGGCACGGTGACTACAGGGCACGGTGACTACAGGGCACGGTGACTACAGGGCACGGTGATTACAACAGATGGTGAGTACAGGGCACAGTGTTTACAGGGCACGATGATTACAGGGCACAGTGATTACAGGGCACAGTGTTTACAGGGCACAGTGTTTACAGGGCACAGTGAGTACAGGGAACGATGATTACAGCAGATGGTGATTACAGCAGATGGTTACTACAGGGCACGGTGACTACAGGGCACGGTGACTACAGGGCACGGTGACTACAGGGCACGGTGACTACAGGGCACGGTGACTACAGGGCACGGTGACTACAGGGCACGGTGACTACAGGGCACGGTGACTACAGGGCACGGTGACTACAGGGCACGGTGACTACAGGGCACGGTGATTACAACAGATGGTGAGTACAGGGCACAGTGTTTACAGGGCACAGTGATTACAGGGCACAGTGTTTACAGGGCACAGTGTTTACAGGGCACAGTGTTTACAGGGCACAGTGTTTACAGGGCACAGTGAGTACAGGGCACAGTGAGTACAGGGCACAGTGAGTACAGGGCACAGTGAGTACAGGGCACAGTGAGTACAGGGAACGATGATTACAGCAGATGGTGATTACAGCAGATGGTGACTACAGGGCACGGTGACTACAGGGCACGGTGACTACAGGGCACGGTGACTACAGGGCACGGTGACTACAGGGCACGGTGACTACAGGGCACGGTGACTACAGGGCACGGTGACTACAGGGCACGGTGACTACAGGGCACGGTGACTACAGGGCACGGTGACTACAGGGCACGGTGACTACAGGGCACGGTGATTACAACAGATGGTGAGTACAGGGCACAGTGTTTACAGGGCACAGTGTTTACAGGGCACAGTGATTACAGGGCACAGTGTTTACAGGGCACAGTGTTTACAGGGCACAGTGAGTACAGGGCACAGTGAGTACAGGGAACGATGATTACAGCAGATGGTTACTACAGGGCACGGTGACTACAGGGCACGGTGACTACAGGGCACGGTGACTACAGGGCACGGTGACTACAGGGCACGGTGACTACAGGGCACGGTGACTACAGGGCACGGTGACTACAGGGCACGGTGATTACAACAGATGGTGAGTACAGGGCACAGTGTTTACAGGGCACAGTGATTACAGGGCACAGTGTTTACAGGGCACAGTGTTTACAGGGCACAGTGTTTACAGGGCACAGTGTTTACAGGGCACAGTGAGTACAGGGCACAGTGAGTACAGGGCACAGTGAGTACAGGGAACGATGATTACAGCAGATGGTGACTACAGGGCACGGTGACTACAGGGCACGGTGACCACAGGGCACGGTGACCACAGGGCACGGTGACCACAGGGCACGGTGACCACAGGGCACGGTGACCACAGGGCACGGTGACCACAGGGCACGGTGACCACAGGGCACGGTGACCACAGGGCACGGTGACCACAGGGCACGGTGACTACAGGGCACGGTGACCACAGGGCACGGTGACCACAGGGCACGGTGACCACAGGGCACGGTGACCACAGGGATGGTGACCACAGGGCACGGTGACCACAGGGCACGGTGACCACAGGGCACGGTGACCACAGGGCACGGTGACCACAGGGCACGGTGACCACAGGGCACGGTGACCACAGGGCACGGTGACCACAGGGCACGGTGACCACAGGGCACGGTGACCACAGGGCACGGTGACTACAGGGCACGGTGACTACAGGGCACGGTGACTACAGGGCACGGTGAGTACAGCAGATGGTGAGTACAGCAGATGGTGAGTACAGGGCACGGTGATTACAGCAGATGGTGATTACAGCAGATGGTGATTACAGCAGATGGTGATTACAGCAGATGGTGATTACAGGGCACAGTGACTACAGGGCACAGTGACTACAGGGCACAGTGACTACAGGGCACAGTGACTACAGGGCACGGTGACTACAGGGCACGGTGACTACAGGGCACAGTGACTACAGGGCACAGTGACTACAGGGCACGGTGACTACAGGGCACGGTGACTACAGGGCACGGTGATTACAGCAGATGGTGACTACAGGGCACGGTGACTACAGGGCACGGTGACTACAGGGCACGGTGACTACAGGGCACGGTGACTACAGGGCACGGTGACTACAGGGCACGGTGACTACAGGGCACGGTGACTACAGGGCACGGTGACTACAGGGCACGGTGACTACAGGGCACGGTGACTACAGGGCACGGTGACTACAGGGCACGGTGACTACAGGGCACGGTGACTACAGGGCACGGTGACTACAGGGCACGGTGACTACAGGGCACGGTGACTACAGGGCACGGTGACTACAGGGCACGGTGACTACAGGGCACGGTGACTACAGGGCACGGTGACTACAGGGCACGGTGAGTACAGGGCACGGTGACTACAGGGCACGGTGACTACAGGGCACGGTGACTACAGGGCACGGTGAGTACAGGGCACGGTGAGTACAGCAGATGGTGAGTACAGGGCACGGTGATTACAGCAGATGGTGAGTACAGGGCACGGTGATTACAGCAGATGGTGATTACAGCAGATGGTGATTACAGCAGATGGTGACTACAGCAGATGGTGACTACAGGGCACGGTGACTACAGGGCACGGTGACTACAGGGCACGGTGACTACAGGGCACGGTGACTACAGGGCACGGTGAGTACAGGGCACGGTGAGTACAGCAGATGGTGAGTACAGGGCACGGTGATTACAGCAGATGGTGACTACAGGGCACGGTGATTACAGGGCACGGTGATTACAGGGCACGGTGACTACAGGGCACGGTGACTACAGGGCACGGTGATTACAGCAGATGGTGACCACAGGGCACGGTGACCACAGGGCACGGTGACCACAGGGCACGGTGACCACAGGGCACGGTGACCACAGGGCACGGTGACCACAGGGCACGGTGACCACAGGGCACGGTGACCACAGGGCACGGTGACTACAGGGCACGGTGACTACAGGGCACGGTGACTACAGCAGATGGTGAGTACAGGGCACGGTGATTACAGCAGATGGTGAGTACAGGGCACAGTGACTACAGGGCACGGTGACTACAGGGCACGGTGACTACAGGGCACGGTGAGTACAGGGCACGGTGAGTACAGGGCACGGTGACTACAGGGCACGGTGAGTACAGGGCACGGTGACTACAGGGCACGGTGACTACAGGGCACGGTGAGTACAGGGCACGGTGAGTACAGCAGATGGTGAGTACAGGGCACGGTGATTACAGCAGATGGTGAGTACAGGGCACGGTGATTACAGCAGATGGTGATTACAGCAGATGGTGATTACAGCAGATGGTGACTACAGCAGATGGTGACTACAGGGCACGGTGACTACAGGGCACGGTGACTACAGGGCACGGTGACTACAGGGCACGGTGACTACAGGGCACGGTGAGTACAGGGCACGGTGAGTACAGCAGATGGTGAGTACAGGGCACGGTGATTACAGCAGATGGTGACTACAGGGCACGGTGATTACAGGGCACGGTGATTACAGGGCACGGTGACTACAGGGCACGGTGACTACAGGGCACGGTGATTACAGCAGATGGTGACCACAGGGCACGGTGACCACAGGGCACGGTGACCACAGGGCACGGTGACCACAGGGCACGGTGACTACAGGGCACGGTGACTACAGGGCACGGTGACTACAGCAGATGGTGAGTACAGGGCACGGTGATTACAGCAGATGGTGAGTACAGGGCACAGTGACTACAGGGCACGGTGACTACAGGGCACGGTGACTACAGGGCACGGTGACTACAGGGCACGGTGACTACAGGGCACGGTGACTACAGGGCACGGTGACTACAGGGCACGGTGATTACAGCAGATGGTGTGTACAGGGCACGGTGATTACAGCAGATGGTGATTACAGGGCACAGTGACTACAGGGCACGGTGACTACAGGGCACAGTGACTACAGGGCACAGTGACTACAGGGCACAGTGACTACAGGGCACGGTGACTACAGGGCACGGTGACTACAGGGCACGGTGACTACAGGGCACGGTGACTACAGGGCACGGTGACTACAGGGCACGGTGACTACAGGGCACGGTGACTACAGGGCACGGTGACTACAGGGCACGGTGACTACAGGGCACGGTGACTACAGGGCACGGTGACTACAGGGCACGGTGACTACAGGGCACGGTGACTACAGGGCACGGTGACTACAGGGCACGGTGACTACAGGGCACGGTGACTACAGGGCACGGTGACTACAGGGCACGGTGACTACAGGGCACGGTGATTACAGCAGATGGTGTGTACAGGGCACGGTGATTACAGCAGATGGTGATTACAGGGCACAGTGACTACAGGGCACGGTGACTACAGGGCACAGTGACTACAGGGCACAGTGACTACAGGGCACGGTGACTACAGGGCACGGTGACTACAGGGCACGGTGACTACAGCAGACTGTGACTACAGGACATTCTGATGAAGATAATCAAAGGTAAATTAATATCCGCAACATGGCAGAGATTTATTTTGGCTGGTTTGGGCTCTGAGCTCCGTAAAATTTTGAAATCTGACACAGCGGTTGCATTAAGGTGAAGTTTAGATAAAGTTCCATTGTGGATTTAAAAGAAGAGAGAAGCTGGTTTGGAAGAAGCGTCTTCCACTTTGGAAGATGAAGAATTTTCAGAATATGAGGATCATGTCTGTCAATTCGGAGTCTGACAGTGAGTTGGAAGAAGGTAAGATTGATCCTCAGCCAGATCTAGGACCATCCCGTCAGCAACCAGCTCAGCAGCAGCCGGAGGAGAAATATGGATGTAAAAAAATGGTGGAATTGAATGGTCTTCTTGCCCAAGGAATGAGCCACCCAGCATGGCTGCCAATGTGATAAGGATGCAACCAGGGACAGCGCAGATGGTGGTTACTCATGTGCAGGACATAGTCTTCTTTTCAACTGTTCATCCCAGACACCATCCAGAAAACAATTCTGTACTGCACTAATTTGGAGGGAAGAAGTGTTTTGGAGAGATGGAAGGAGATGGACCAAACTCATTTGCATGCATACTTTGGGGTTCTTATCCTTGCTGGTGTTTTCAGGTCCAATGGGGGAATCCACAGAATCCCTGTGGGATGCAGAAACTGGCAGAAAACCTTTCAGTGCAACAATGTCTCTGGAACACCACGTTATTTCCAGGATTATCCGCTTCGATAACCGAGACACCAGACCAGCTCGGTGGCAGAGAGACAAGCTAGCTGCCATCGGGTCAGTGCAGAGAGACAAGCTAGCTGCCATCGGGTCAGTGCAGAGAGACAAGCTATCTGCCATCGGGTCAGTGCAGAGAGACAAGCTAGCTGCCATCGGGTCAGTGCAGAGAGACAAGCTAGCTGCCATCGGGTCAGTGCAGAGAGACAAGCTAGCTGCCATCGGGTCAGTGCAGAGAGACAAGCTAGCTGCCATCGGGTCAGTGCAGAGAGACAAGCTAGCTGCAATCGGGTCAGTGCAGAGAGACAAGCTAGCTGCAATCAGGTCAGTGCAGAGACAAGCTAGCTGCAATCAGGTCATTGCAGAGAGACAAGCTAGCTGCAATCAGGTTAGTGCAGAGAGACAAGCTAGCTGCAATCAGGTTAGTGCAGAGAGACAAGCTAGCTGCAATCAGGTCAGTGCAGAGAGACAAGCTAGCTGCAATCAGGTCAGTGCAGAGAGACAAGCTAGCTGCAATCAGGTCAGTGCAGAGAGACAAGCTAGCTGCAATCAGGTCAGTGCAGAGAGACAAGCTAGCTGCAATCAGGTCAGTGCAGAGAGACAAGCTAGCTGCAACCAGGTCAGTGCAGAGAGACAAGCTAGCTGCAACCAGGTCATTGTAGAGAGACAAGCTAGCTGCAATCAGGTTAGTGCAGAGAGACAAGCTAGCTGCAATCAGGTCAGTGCAGAGAGACAAGCTAGCTGCAATCAGGTCAGTGCAGAGAGACAAGCTAGCTGCAATCAGGTCAGCGTGGAACAAGTGGGTGGACCGTCTTCCCCTGTTTTACATCCCTGGGCCCAACGTTACAGTTGATGAGCAGTTTATGCCATATAGGGGCTGCTGCCCATTCAGACAGTACATACCGTCTAAACCTGAAAAATATGGAAACAAGATCTGGGCTGCCTGTGATGCTGCTTCATCATATGTGTGGAACTTGCAAGTGTATCCAGATGGAGGAGCCCCTGAGAAGAACCAAGGGATACGGGTTGTACTCGACGTGACACAGGGAGTCTGTGGCCACAACATCACATGATAACTTTTTACTTGGCACAAGCTGGGACAGGAGTTCCTCAAGAGGAAGCTGGGACAGGAGTTCCTCAAGAGGAAGCTGGGACAGGAGTTCCTCAAGAGGAAGCTGGGACAGGAGTTCCTCAAGAGGAAGCTGGGACAGGAGTTCCTCAAGAGGAAACTGGGACAGGAGTTCCTCAAGAGGAAACTGGGACAGGAGTTCCTCAACAGGAAACTGGGACAGGAGTTCCTCAACAGGAAACTGGGACAGGAGTTCCTCAAGAGGAAGCTGGGACAGGAGTTCCTCAAGAGGAAGCTGACAATGGTAGGAACAGTAAGAAAAAAAAAAACAAGCCAGAGCTCCCACCTCAGCTGTTGAATACACGGAACAGGCCTTTCAATTCCTCTAAGTTTGTGTTCACGGTCGACACGTCCCCAGTGTCCTACGTGCCAAAGAAAGGCACAAATGGGGTACTCATGAGTACGCTGTATAGGGATGGGAGAATCTGTGGCCAGGAACATTAAAACAAATTAAATCACAATGGACATCACAAAAGGAGGGGTGGACAATTTAGACAAGCTGGTGACTGGCTACAGCTGCCAAAGAAGAACCCTACGCTGGCATCTTGTGATATTCTTCAACATCTTGGACATCTCGGCGTACAACACGTTAGTCATCTGGACGGCGTTGAACCCAGATTGGAACAGAGGGAAGCTCCAGAGGAGATGGATCTTTCTCGAGGAGATGGGCAAAACATTGGTAAGACCTCAAATCCAGAGGAGGTGTCATATCCCAAAGACCCCAGCTTCTGCAGCCATCGTGAGGAGGATTCAGGATGATGCTGGACTCCCGTGCACCTGACCCACAGAACCAACAACTCCAATACCGAAAGTGTGATGTTGTTGCATGTGTGTGTGTGTGTCTGAATCTCCCACCTTGGCCTGCTGTAACTATATATGTGAGTGAGATGCTAGTCAAATTCCTGAACAAAGTGTTTATCATTCTAGATTGCAGCCGGTAGCGTCAAGAAGAGGCGCAACGATGTGTGTGGACCAAAGAAATACATGCAAATACATTGCGACACAGACAGTAAAACTCTGTCCCTCATGTGGTGTGTACACCGACCTTAATTTGTTTTCATTTGCATAAAACGCTGTATGTAAAATGTGTTCAGTTCAAAGCAAAAAACAAAGTGATGAAAACCTTGTTTCATTGATATTTGGTCAAGATAAACATGATTTAAATCCATCCATGTCTTGACTCCAATTGATTATTTGTTTTCAAAAATCACATTTGATAAAAAATAAAAAATAATCTAGCAGAGGTAAAGGACAGATATTAACCATGAATACTGTCTATATTAACCACGTACAGTTGAAGTCAGAAGTTTACATACACCTTAGCCAACTCCATTTCAACTCAGTTTCTGACAATTCCTGACATTTAATCATAGTAAAAATTCCCTGTTGTCGGTCAGTTAGGATGACCACTTTATTTTAAGAACGTGAAATGTCAGAATAATAATAGAGAATGATTTATTTCAGCTTTTATTTCTTTCATCACATTCCCAGTGGGTCAGAAGTATACATACATTCAATTACTATTTGTTAGCATTGCCTTCAAATACTTTAACTTGGGCCAAACGTCTCAGGTAGCCTTCCACAAGCTTCCCACAATAAGTTGGGTGAATTTTGGCCCATCCTCCTGACAGAGCTGGTGTAACTGAGTCAGGTTTGTAGGCCTCCTTGCTCGCACACGCCTTTTCAGTTCTGCCCACAAATGTTCTATAGGATTGAGGTCAGGTGTTTGTGATGGCCATTCCAATACCTTGACTTTGTTGTCCTTAAGCCATTTTGCCACAACTTTGGACGTACGCTTGGGGTCATTGTCCATTTGGAAGACCAATTTGCGACCAAGCTTTAACTGATGTCTTGAGATGTTGCTTCAATATATCCACATAATTTTCCTTCTCATGATTCCATCTATTTTGTGAGTACACCAGTCCCTCTTGCAGCAAATCACCCCAGCCATCCTACAATCTAAGCTTGATGCCCTCAATCTCACACAAATTATCAAATGACACTACCAGGTACTACCCCAAAGCCGTAAACACGGGCACCCTCATATCATCCTAACCAATTTGCCCTCGAAATACACATCTGCTGTTTTCAACCAAGATCTCGGCGATCACTGCCTGCATACGTAATGGGTAAGAGGTCAAACGATCTAAAACGCTCCCTGAAAAACTTCAGCGAGCAGGTCTTTCTAATCGACCTGGCCCGGGTATCCTGGAAGGATATTGACCTCATCCCATCAGTAGAGGATACCTGGTTATTTTTTTTAAATGCCTTCCTCAATATCTTAAATAAGCATGCCCCATTCAAGAAATTTAGAACCAGGAACAGATATCGCCCTTGGTTCTCTCCAGACCCGACTGCCCTTAACAAACACAACAAAAACATCCTATGGCGTTCTGCATTAGCATCCAACAGCCCCCGTGATATGCAAATTTTCAGGGAAGCTAGAAACCAATATACACAGGCAGTTAGAAAAGCCAAGGTTAGCTTTTTCAAGCAGAATTTTGCTTCCTGCAACACAAACTCTAAAACGTTCTGGGACACTGTAAAGTCCATGGAGAATAAGAACACCTCCTCCCAGCTGCCCACTGCACTAAGGATAGGAAACACTGTCACCACCGATAAATCCACTATAATTGAGAATTTCAATAAGCATTTTTCTACAGCTGGCCATGCTTTCCACCTGGCTACCCCTACCCCGGTCAACAGCACTGCACCCCCCACAGAAACTCGCTCAAGCCTTCCCCATTTCTCCTTCTCCCAAATCCAGTCAGCTGATGTCCTGAAAGAGCTGCAAAATCTGGACCACTACAAATCAGCCGGGCTAGACAATCTGAACCCTTTCTTTCTATCTGACAAAATTGTTGCCACCCCTATTACTAGCCTGTTCAACCTTTCTTTCGTGTCGTCTGAGATTCCCAATGATTGGAAAGCAGCTGCGGTCATACCCCTCTTCAAAGAGAGGGACACTTGACCCAAACTGCTACAGACCTAGATCTGTCCTACCCTGCCTTTCTAAGGTCTTCGAAAGCCAAGTCAACAAAAAGATAACTGACCATTTCGAATCCCACCGCACCTTCTCCGCTATGCAATCTAGTTTCAGAGCTGGTCATGGGTGCACCTCAGCCACGCTCAAGGTCCTAAACGATATCTTAACCGCCATCGACAAGAAACAATACTGTGCAGCCGTGTTCATTGATCTGGCCAAGGCTTTCCACTCTGTCAATCTCCACATCCTCATCGGCAGATTTGATAGCCTTGGATTCTCAAATGATTGCCTCGCCTGGTTCACCAACTACTTCTCTGATCGAGTTCAGTGTGTCAAATCAAAAACAGACCTGTACCCTCTCGTTGGCTGGCCCTCGCTTCATACTCGTCGCCAAACCCACTGGCTCCAGGTCATCTACAAGACCCTGCTAGGTAAAGTCCCCCCTTATCTCAGCTCACTGGTCATCATAGCAGCACCCACCTGTAGCACGCGCTTCAGAAGGTATATCTCTCTGGTCACCCCCAAAATGCCAATGACTAGAACGAACTACAAAAATCTCTGAAACTGGAAACACTTACCTCCCTCACTAGCTTTAACTACCAGCTGTCAGAGCAGCTCACAGATTACTGCACCTGTAAATAGCACATCTATAATTTATCCCAAACAACTACCTCTTTCCCTACTGTATTTATTTATTTTGCTCCTTTGCACCCCATTATTTCTATCTCTACTTTGCACATTCTTCCACTGCAAATCTACCATTCCAGTGTTTTACTTGCTATATTGTATTTACTTCGCCACCATGGCCTTTTTTGCCTTTACCTCCCTTATCTCACCTCATTTGCTCACGTTGTATATAGACTTATTTTTCTACTGTATTATTGACTGTGTTTGTTTTACTCCATGTGTAACTCTGTGTTGTTGTTTGTGTCGAACTGCTTTGCTTTATTCTTGGCCAGGTCTCAGTTGTAAATGAGAACTTGTTCTCAACTTGCCTACCTGGTTAAATAAAAGATGAAATAAAAATAAAACATTAACCACGTATACTGTCTATATTAACCATGTATACTGTCTATATTAACCATGTATACTGTCTATATTAACCATGTATACTGTCTATATTAACCATGTATACTGTCTATATTAACCACGTATACTGTATACTGTCTATATTAACCATCTATACTGTCTATATTAACTACGTATACTGTATACTGTCTATATTAACCACGTATACTGTATACTGTCTATATTAACCACATATACTGTCTATATTAACCATCTATACTGTCTATATTAACCACGTATACTGTATACTGTCTATATTAACATGTCTACTGTCTATATTAACCACGTATACTGTCTATATTAACATGTATACTGTCTATATTAACATGTATACTGTCTATATTAACCACGTATACTGTCTATATTAACCACGTATACTGTATACTGTCTATATTAACCATGTATACTGTCTATATTAACCACGTATACTGTCTATATTAACCACGTATACTGTCTATATTAACCACGTATACTGTCTATATTAACCACGTATACTGTATACTGTCTATATTAACCACGTATACTGTCTATATTAACCATCTATACTGTCTATATTAACCACGTATACTGTATACTGTCTATATTAACCATGTATACTGTCTATATTAACCACGTATACTGTCTATATTAACCATCTATACTGTCTATATTAACCACGTATACTGTCTATATTAACCACGTATACTGTCTATATTAACCACGTATACTGTCTATATTAACCACATATACTGTCTATATTAACCACGTATACTGTCTATATTAACCACGTATACTGTATACTGTCTATATTAACCACGTATACTGTATACTGTCTATATTAACATGTCTACTGTCTATATTAACCACGTATACTGTCTATATTAACCACGTATACTGTCTATATTAACATGTATACTGTCTATATTAACATGTATACTGTCTATATTAACCACGTATACTGTCTATATTAACCACGTATACTGTCTATATTAACCACGTATACTGTATACTGTCTATATTAACATGTCTACTGTCTATATTAACCACGTATACTGTCTATATTAACCACGTATACAGTATACTGTCTATATTAACCACGTATACAGTATACTGTCTATATTAACCACGTATACAGTATACTGTCTATATTAACCACGTACACTGTCTATATTAACCACGTATACAGTATACTGTCTATATTAACCACGTATACAGTATACTGTCTATATTAACCACGTATACAGTATACTGTCTATATTAACCACGTATACAGTATACTGTCTATATTGACCACGTACACTGTCTATATTGACCACGTACACTGTCTATATTGACCACGTACACTGTCTATATTGACCACGTACACTGTCTATATTGACCACGTACACTGTCTATATTGACCACGTACACTGTCTATATTGACCACGTACACTGTCTATATTGACCACGTACACTGTCTATATTGACCACGTACACTGTCTATATTGACCACGTACACTGTCTATATTGACCACGTACACTGTCTATATTGACCACGTACACTGTCTATATTGACCACGTACACTGTCTATATTGACCACGTACACTGTCTATATTAACCACGTACACTGTCTATATTAACCACGTACACTGTCTATATTAACCACGTACACTGTCTATATTAACCACGTACACTGTCTATATTAACCACGTACACTGTCTATATTAACCACGTACACTGTCTATATTAACCACGTACACTGTCTATATTAACCACGTACACTGTCTATATTAACCACGTACACTGTCTATATTAACCACGTACACTGTCTATATTAACCACGTACACTGTCTATATTAACCACGTACACTGTCTATATTAACCACGTACACTGTCTATATTAACCACGTACACTGTCTATATTAACCACGTACACTGTCTATATTAACCACGTACACCGTCTATATTAACCACGTACACCGTCTATATTAACCACGTACACCGTCTATATTAACCACGTACACCGTCTATATTAACCACGTACACCGTCTATATTAACCACGTACACCGTCTATATTAACCACGTACACTGTCTATATTAACCACGTACACTGTCTATATTAACCACGTACACTGTCTATATTAACCACGTACACTGTCTATATTAACCACGTACACTGTCTATATTAACCACGTACACTGTCTATATTAACCACGTACACTGTCTATATTAACCACGTACACTGTCTATATTAACCACGTACACTGTCTATATTAACAGAAGGACACTGTCTATATTAACCACGTACAGTGTCTATATTAACCACGTACAGTGTCTATATTAACCACGTACAGTGTCTATATTAACCACGTACAGTGTCTATATTAACCACGTACAGTGTCTATATTAACCACGTACAGTGTCTATATTAACCACGTACAGTGTCTATATTAACCACGTACAGTGTCTATATTAACCACGTACAGTGTCTATATTAACCACGTACAGTGTCTATATTAACCACGTACAGTGTCTATATTAACCACGTATAGTGTCTATATTAACCACGTATACTGTCTATATTAACCACGTATACTGTCTATATTAACCACGTATAGTGTCTATATTAACCACGTATACTGTCTATATTAACCACGTATACTGTCTATATTAACCATGTATACTGTCTATATTAACCACGTATACTGTCTATATTAACCATCTATACTGTCTATATTAACCACGTATACTGTATACTGTCTATATTAACCACGTATACTGTCTATATTAACCACGTATACTGTCTATATTAACCACGTATACTGTCTATATTAACCACGTATACTGTCTATATTAACCATCTATACTGTCTATATTAACCACGTATACTGTCTATATTAACCACGTATACTGTCTATATTAACCATCTATACTGTCTATATTAACCACGTATACTGTATACTGTCTATATTAACCACGTATACTGTATACTGTCTATATTAACCATGTACTGTCTATATTAACCACGTATACTGTATACTGTCTATATTAACCATGTATACTGTCTACATTAACCACGTATACTGTCTATATTAACCACGTATACTGTCTATATTAACCACGTATACTGTCTATATTAACCACGTATACTGTCTATATTAACCACCTATACTGTCTATATTAACCACGTATACTGTCTATATTAACCACGTATACTGTCTATATTAACCACGTATACTGTCTATATTAACCACGTATACTGTCTATATTAACCACGTATACTGTCTATATTAACCACGTATACTGTCTATATTAACCACATATACTGTCTATATTAACCACGTATACTGTCTATATTAACCACGTATACTGTCTATATTAACCACGTATACTGTCTATATTAACCACGTATACTGTCTATATTAACCACGTATACTGTATACTGTCTATATTAACCACGTATACTGTCTATATTAACCATCTATACTGTCTATATTAACCATGTATACTGTATACTGTCTATATTAACCACGTATACTGTCTATATTAACCATCTATACTGTCTATATTAACCACGTATACTGTATACTGTCTATATTAACCACGTATACTGTCTATATTAACCATCTATACTGTCTATATTAACCACGTATACTGTCTATATTAACCACGTATACTGTATACTGTCTATATTAACCACGTATACTGTCTATATTAACCATCTATACTGTCTATATTAACCATGTATACTGTATACTGTCTATATTAACCATGTATACTGTCTATATTAACCACGTATACTGTCTATATTAACCACGTATACTGTCTATATTAACCACGTATACTGTCTATATTAACCACGTATACTGTCTATATTAACCACGTATACTGTATACTGTCTATATTAACCACGTATACTGTCTATATTAACCATCTATACTGTCTATATTAACCACGTATACTGTCTATATTAACCACGTATACTGTATACTGTCTATATTAACCACGTATACTGTCTATATTAACCATCTATACTGTCTATATTAACCACGTATACTGTCTACATTAACCACGTATACTGTCTACATTAACCACGTATACTGTCTACATTAACCACGTATACTGTCTACATTAACCACGTATACTGTCTACATTAACCACGTATACTGTCTATATTAACCACGTATACTGTCTATATTAACCACGTATACTGTCTATATTAACCACGTATACTGTCTATATTAACCACGTATACTGTCTATATTAACCACGTATACTGTCTATATTAACCACGTATACTGTCTATATTAACCACGTATACTGTCTATATTAACCACGTATACTGTCTATATTAACCACGTATACTGTATACTGTCTATATTAACCACGTATACTGTATACTGTCTATATTAACCACGTATACTGTATACTGTCTATATTAACCACGTATACTGTCTATATTAACCACGTATACTGTCTATATTAACCACGTATACTGTCTATATTAACCACGTATACTGTCTATATTAACCACGTATACTGTCTATATTAACCACGTATACTGTCTATATTAACTACGTATACTGTCTATATTAACCACGTATACTGTCTATATTAACCACGTATACTGTCTATATTAACCACGTACACTGTCTATATTAACTACGTATACTGTACACTGTCTATATTAACCACGTACACTGTCTATATTAACCACGTACACTGTCTATATTAACCACGTACACTGTCTATATTAACCACGTACACTGTCTATATTAACCACGTACACTGTCTATATTAACCACGTACACTGTCTATATTAACCACGTACACTGTCTATATTAACCACGTACACTGTCTATATTAACCACGTACACTGTCTATATTAACCACGTACACTGTCTATATTAACCACGTATACTGTCTATATTAACCACGTATACTGTCTATATTAACCACGTATACTGTCTATATTAACCACGTATACTGTCTATATTAACCACGTAGACTGTCTATATTAACCACGTAGACTGTCTATATTAACCACGTATACTGTCTATATTAACCACGTACACTGTCTATATTAACCACGTACACTGTCTATATTAACCACGTACACTGTCTATATTAACCATGTATACTGTCTACTGTCTATATTAACCACGTACACTGTCTATATTGACCACGTATACTGTCTATATTAACCACGTATACTGTCTATATTAACCACGTATACTGTCTATATTAACCACGTATACTGTATACTGTCTATATTAACCACGTACACTGTACACTGTCTATATTAACCACGTACACTGTCTATATTAACCATGTATACTGTCTACTGTCTATATTAACCACGTACACTGTCTATATTGACCACGTACACTGTCTATATTAACCACGTATACTGTCTATATTAACCACGTATACTGTCTATATTAACCACGTATACTGTCTATATTAACCACGTATACTGTATACTGTCTATATTAACCACGTACACTGTACACTGTCTATATTAACCACGTACACTGTCTATATTAACCATGTATACTGTCTACTGTCTATATTAACCACGTACACTGTCTATATTGACCACGTACACTGTCTATATTAACCACGTATACTGTCTATATTAACCACGTATACTGTCTATATTAACCACGTATACTGTCTACTGTCTATATTAACCACGTACACCGTCTATATTAACCACGTACACCGTCTATATTAACCACGTACACCGTCTATATTAACCACGAACACCGTGTATATTAACCACGTACACCGTCTATATTAACCACGTACACCGTCTATATTAACCACGTACACCGTCTATATTAACCACGTACACCGTCTATATTAACCACGTACACCGTCTATATTAACCACGTACACCGTCTATATTAACCACGTACACCGTCTATATTAACCACGTACACCGTCTATATTAACCACGTACACCGTCTATATTAACCACGTACACCGTCTATATTAACCACGTACACCGTCTATATTAACCACGTACACCGTCTATATTAACCACGTACACCGTCTATATTAACGACGTACACCGTCTATATTAACCACGTACACCGTCTATATTAACCACGTACACCGTCTATATTAACCACGTACACCGTCTATATTAACCACGTACACAGTCTATATTAACCACGTACACCGTCTATATTAACCACGTACACCGTCTATATTAACCACGTACACCGTCTATATTAACCACGTACACCGTCTATATTAACCACGTACACCGTCTATATTAACCACGTACACCGTCTATATTAACCACGTACACCGTCTATATTAACCACGTACACCGTCTATATTAACCACGTACACCGTCTATATTAACCACGTACACCGTCTATATTAACCACGTACACCGTCTATATTAACCACGTATAGTGTATACTGTCTATATTAACCACGTACACTGTCTATATTGACCACGTACACTGTCTATATTGACCACGTACACTGTCTATATTGACCACGTACACTGTCTATATTGACCACGTACACTGTCTATATTGACCACGTACACTGTCTATATTGACCACGTACACTGTCTATATTGACCACGTACACTGTCTATATTGACCACGTACACTGTCTATATTGACCACGTACACTGTCTATATTGACCACGTACACTGTCTATATTGACCACGTACACTGTCTATATTGACCACGTACACTGTCTATATTGACCACGTACACTGTCTATATTGACCACGTACACTGTCTATATTGACCACGTACACTGTCTATATTGACCACGTACACTGTCTATATTGACCACGTACACTGTCTATATTGACCACGTACACTGTCTATATTGACCACGTACACTGTCTATATTGACCACGTACACTGTCTATATTGACCACGTACACTGTCTATATTGACCACGTACACTGTCTATATTAACCACGTACACTGTCTATATTAACCACGTACACTGTCCATATTAACCACGTACACTGTCCATATTAACCACGTACACTGTCCATATTAACCACGTACACTGTCCATATTAACCACGTACACTGTCTATATTAACCACGTATACTGTCTATATTAACCACGTATACTGTCTATATTAACCACGTATACTGTATACTGTCTATATTAACCACGTACACTGTCTATATTAACCACGTACACTGTCTATATTAACCACGTACACTGTCTATATTAACCACGTACACTGTCTATATTAACCACGTACACTGTCTATATTAACCACGTATACTGTCTACTGTCTATATTGACCACGTATACTGTCTATATTGACCACGTACACTGTCTATATTGACCACGTACACTGTCTATATTGACCACGTACACTGTCTATATTGACCACGTACACTGTCTATATTGACCACGTACACTGTCTATATTGACCACGTACACTGTCTATATTGACCACGTACACTGTCTATATTGACCACGTACACTGTCTATATTGACCACGTACACTGTCTATATTGACCACGTACACTGTCTATATTGACCACGTACACTGTCTATATTGACCACGTACACTGTCTATATTGACCACGTACACTGTCTATATTGACCACGTACACTGTCTATATTGACCACGTACACTGTCTATATTGACCACGTACACTGTCTATATTGACCACGTACACTGTCTATATTGACCACGTACACTGTCTATATTGACCACGTACACTGTCTATATTGACCACGTACACTGTCTATATTGACCACGTACACTGTCTATATTGACCACGTACACTGTCTATATTGACCACGTACACTGTCTATATTGACCACGTACACTGTCTATATTGACCACGTACACTGTCTATATTGACCACGTACACTGTCTATATTGACCACGTACACTGTCTATATTGACCACGTACACTGTCTATATTGACCACGTACACTGTCTATATTGACCACGTACACTGTCTATATTAACCACGTACACTGTCTATATTGACCACGTACACTGTCTATATTAACCACGTACACTGTCTATATTGACCACGTACACTG
The DNA here is from genome assembly GCF_021184085.1 of Oncorhynchus gorbuscha. Classification (NCBI taxonomy): domain Eukaryota; kingdom Metazoa; phylum Chordata; class Actinopteri; order Salmoniformes; family Salmonidae; genus Oncorhynchus; species Oncorhynchus gorbuscha. Next base: position 38,318,150 of record NC_060192.1, on the reverse strand, counting down.
TCTATATTAACCACGTACACTGTCTATATTAACCACGTACACTGTCTATATTAACCACGTACACTGTCTATATTAACCACGTACACTGTCTATATTAACCACGTACACTGTCTATATTAACCACGTACACTGTCTATATTAACCACGTACACTGTCTATATTAACCACGTACACTGTCTATATTAACCACGTACACTGTCTATATTAACCACGTACACTGTCTATATTAACCACGTACACTGTCTATATTAACCACGTACACTGTCTATATTAACCACGTACACTGTCTATATTAACCATGTATACTGTCTACTGTCTATATTGACCACGTACACTGTCTATATTGACCACGTACACTGTCTATATTGACCACGTACACTGTCTATATTGACCACGTACACTGTCTATATTGACCACGTACACTGTCTATATTGACCACGTACACTGTCTATATTGACCACGTACACTGTCTATATTGACCACGTACACTGTCTATATTGACCACGTACACTGTCTATATTGACCACGTACACTGTCTATATTGACCACGTACACTGTCTATATTGACCACGTACACTGTCTATATTGACCACGTACACTGTCTATATTGACCACGTACACTGTCTATATTGACCACGTACACTGTCTATATTAACCACGTACACTGTCCATATTAACCACGTACACTGTCCATATTAACCACGTACACTGTCCATATTAACCACGTACACTGTCCATATTAACCACGTATACTGTCTATATTAACCACGTATACTGTCTATATTAACCACGTATACTGTCTATATTAACCACGTATACTGTCTATATTAACCACGTATACTGTATACTGTCTATATTAACCACGTACACTGTCTATATTGACCACGTACACTGTCTATATTAACCACGTACACTGTCTATATTAACCACGTACACTGTCTATATTAACCACGTACACTGTCTATATTAACCACGTACACTGTCTATATTAACCACGTACACTGTCTATATTAACCACGTACACTGTCTATATTAACCACGTACACTGTCTATATTAACCACGTACACTGTCTATATTAACCACGTATACTGTCTATATTAACCACGTATACTGTCTATATTAACCACGTATACTGTCTATATTAACCACGTATACTGTCTATATTAACCACGTATACTGTATACTGTCTATATTAACCACGTACACTGTCTATATTAACCACGTACACTGTCTATATTAACCACGTACACTGTCTATATTAACCACGTACACTGTCTATATTAACCACGTACACTGTCTATATTAACCACGTACACTGTCTATATTAACCACGTACACTGTCTATATTAACCACGTACACTGTCTATATTAACCACGTACACTGTCTATATTAACCATGTATACTGTCTACTGTCTATATTGACCACGTACACTGTCTATATTAACCACGTACACTGTCTATATTAACCACGTACACTGTCTATATTCACCACGTACACTGTCTATATTAACCACGTACACTGTCTATATTCACCACGTACACTGTCTATATTCACCACGTACACTGTCTATATTCACCACGTACACTGTCTATATTCACCACGTACACTGTCTATATTCACCACGTACACTGTCTATATTCACCACGTACACTGTCTATATTCACCACGTACACTGTCTATATTCACCACGTACACTGTCTATATTCACCACGTACACTGTCTATATTCACCACGTACACTGTCTATATTCACCACGTACACTGTCTATATTCACCACGTACACTGTCTATATTCACCACGTACACTGTCTATATTCACCACGTACACTGTCTATATTCACCACGTACACTGTCTATATTCACCACGTACACTGTCTATATTAACCACGTACACTGTCTATATTAACCACGTACACTGTCTATATTAACCACGTACACTGTCTATATTAACCACGTACACTGTCTATATTAACCACGTACACTGTCTATATTAACCACGTACACTGTCTATATTAACCACGTACACTGTCTATATTAACCACGTACACTGTCTATATTAACCACGTACACTGTCTATATTAACCACGTACACTGTCTATATTAACCACGTACACTGTCTATATTAACCACGTACACTGTCTATATTAACCATGTATACTGTCTACTGTCTATATTAACCACGTCTACTGTCTATATTAACCACGTACACTGTCTATATTGACCACGTACACTGTCTATATTAACCACGTATACTGTCTATATTAACCACGTACACTGTCTATATTAACCACGTACACTGTCTATATTAACCACGTACACTGTCTATATTAACCATGTATACTGTCTATATTAACCATGTATACTGTCTACTGTCTATATTAACCACGTACACTGTCTATATTGACCACGTACACTGTCTATATTAACCACGTACACTGTCTATATTAACCACGTACACTGTCTATATTAACCACGTACACTGTCTATATTAACCACGTACACTGTCTATATTAACCACGTACACTGTCTATATTAACCACGTACACTGTCTATATTAACCACGTACACTGTCTATATTAACCACGTACACTGTCTATATTAACCACGTACACTGTCTATATTAACCACGTACACTGTCTATATTAACCACGTACACTGTCTATATTAACCACGTACACTGTCTATATTAACCACGTACACTGTCTATATTAACCACGTACACTGTCTATATTAACCACGTACAGTGTCTATATTAACCACGTATACTGTCTATATTAACCACGTATACTGTCTATATTAACCACGTATACTGTCTATATTAACCACGTATACTGTCTATATTAACCACGTATACTGTCTATATTAACCACGTAGACTGTCTATATTAACCACGTACACTGTCTATATTAACCACGTACACTGTCTATATTAACCACGTACACTGTCTATATTAACCACGTACACTGTCTATATTAACCACGTACACTGTCTATATTAACCATGTATACTGTCTACTGTCTATATTAACCACGTCTACTGTCTATATTAACCACGTACACTGTCTATATTGACCACGTACACTGTCTATATTAACCACGTATACTGTCTATATTAACCACGTACACTGTCTATATTAACCACGTACACTGTCTATATTAACCATGTATACTGTCTACTGTCTATATTGACCACGTACACTGTCTATATTGACCACGTACACTGTCTATATTAACCACGTACACTGTCTATATTAACCACGTACACTGTCTATATTAACCACGTACACTGTCTATATTAACCACGTACACTGTCTATATTAACCACGTACACTGTCTATATTGACCACGTACACTGTCTATATTGACCACGTACACTGTCTATATTGACCACGTACACTGTCTATATTGACCACGTACACTGTCTATATTGACCACGTACACTGTCTATATTGACCACGTACACTGTCTATATTGACCACGTACACTGTCTATATTGACCACGTACACTGTCTATATTGACCACGTACACTGTCTATATTGACCACGTACCTACCACGTACACTGTCTATATTGACCACGTACACTGTCTATATTGACCACGTACACTGTCTATATTGACCACGTACACTGTCTATATTGACCACGTACACTGTCTATATTGACCACGTACACTGTCTATATTGACCACGTACACTGTCTATATTGACCACGTACACTGTCTATATTAACCACGTACACTGTCCATATTAACCACGTATACTGTCTACTGTCTATATTAACCACGTCTACTGTCTATATTAACCACGTATAGTGTATACTGTCTATATTAACCACGTATAGTGTATAGTGTCTATATTAACCACGTACACTGTCTATATTAACCACGTACACTGTCTATATTAACCACGTCTACTGTCTATATTAACCACGTACACTGTCTATATTAACCACGTACACTGTCTATATTAACCACGTACACTGTCTATATTAACCACGTACACTGTCTATATTAACCACGTACACTGTCTATATTAACCACGTACACTGTCTATATTAACCACGTACACTGTCTATATTAACCACGTACACTGTCTATATTAACCACGTACACTGTCTATATTAACCACGTACACTGTCTATATTAACCACGTACACTGTCTATATTAACCACGTACACTGTCTATATTAACCACGACACTGTCTGTCTATATTAACCACGTACACTGTCTATATTAACCACGTACACTGTCTATATTAACCACGTACACTGTCTATATTAACCACGTACACTGTCTATATTAACCACGTACACTGTCTATATTAACCACGTACACTGTCTATATTAACCACGTACACTGTCTATATTAACCACCACGTACACTGTCTATATTAACCACGTACACTGTCTATATTAACCACGTACACTGTCTATATTAACCACGTACACTGTCTATATTGACCACGTACACTGTCTATATTGACCACGTACACTGTCTATATTGACCACGTACACTGTCTATATTGACCACGTACACTGTCTATATTAACCACGTACACTGTCTATATTAACCACGTACACTGTCTATATTAACCACGTACACTGTCTATATTAACCACGTACACTGTCTATATTAACCACGTACACTGTCTATATTGACCACCACTGTCTACACTGTCTATATTGACCACGTACACTGTCTATATTGACCACGTACACTGTCTATATTGACCACGTACACTGTCTATATTAACCACGTACACTGTCTATATTAACCACGTACACTGTCTATATTAACCACGTACACTGTCTATATTAACCACGTACACTGTCTATATTAACCACGTACACTGTCTATATTAACCACGTACACTGTCTATATTAACCACGTACACTGTCTATATTAACCACGTACACTGTCTATATTAACCACGTTCACTGTCTATATTAACCACGTACACTGTCTATATTGACCACGTACACTGTCTATATTGACCACGTACACTGTCTATATTGACCACGTACACTGTCTATATTGACCACGTACACTGTCTATATTGACCACGTACACTGTCTATATTGACCACGTACACTGTCTATATTGACCACGTACACTGTCTATATTGACCACGTACACTGTCTATATTGACCACGTACACTGTCTATATTGACCACGTACACTGTCTATATTGACCACGTACACTGTCTATATTGACCACGTACACTGTCTATATTGACCACGTACACTGTCTATATTGACCACGTACACTGTCTATATTGACCACGTACATATTGACCACGTACACTGTCTATATTGACCACGTACACTGTCTATATTGACCACGTACACTGTCTATATTGACCACGTACACTGTCTATATTGACCACGTATATTGACACTGTCTATATTGACCACGTACACTGTCTATATTGACCACGTACACTGTCTATATTAACCACGTACACTGTCTATATTAACCACGTACACTGTCTATATTAACCACGTACACTGTCTATATTAACCACGTACACTGTCTATATTAACCACGTACACTGTCTATATTAACCACGTACACTGTCTATATTAACCACGTACACTGTCTATATTAACCACGTACACTGTCTATATTAACCACGTACACTGTCTATATTAACCACGTACACTGTCTATATTAACCACGTACACTGTCTATATTAACCACGTACACTGTCTATATTAACCACGTACACTGTCTATATTAACCACGTACACTGTCTATATTAACCACGTACACTGTCTATATTAACCACGTACACTGTCTATATTAACCACGTACACTGTCTATATTAACCACGTACACTGTCTATATTAACCACGTACACTGTCTATATTAACCACGTACACTGTCTATATTAACCACGTACACTGTCTATATTAACCACGTACACTGTCTATATTAACCACGTACACTGTCTATATTAACCACGTACAGTGTCTATATTAACCACGTACAGTGTCTATATTAACCACGTACAGTGTCTATATTAACCACGTACAGTGTCTATATTAACCACGTACAGTGTGTCTATATTAACCACGTACAGTGTCTATATTAACCACGTACAGTGTCTATATTAACCACGTACAGTGTCTATATTAACCACGTACAGTGTCTATATTAACCACGTACACTGTCTATATTAACCACGTACAGTGTCTATATTAACCACGTACAGTGTCTATATTAACCACGTACAGTGTCTATATTAACCACGTACAGTGTCTATATTAACCACGTACAGTGTCTATATTAACCACGTATAGTGTCTATATTAACCACGTATAGTGTCTATATTAACCACGTATACTGTCTATATTAACCACGTATAGTGTCTATATTAACCACGTATAGTGTCTATATTAACCACGTATAGTGTCTATATTAACCACGTATAGTGTCTATATTAACCACGTATAGTGTCTATATTAACCACGTATAGTGTCTATATTAACCACGTATAGTGTCTATATTAACCACGTATAGTGTCTATATTAACCACGTATAGTGTCTATATTAACCACGTATAGTGTCTATATTAACCACGTATAGTGTCTATATTAACCACGTATAGTGTCTATATTAACCACGTATAGTGTCTATATTAACCACGTACAGTGTCTATATTAACCACGTATAGTGTCTATATTAACCACGTATAGTGTCTATATTGCTCTAAGTCAACATCTAAGTACTATGTATTTTTACAAAAATTGAATAACAAAAAACATGAACATGAAGGGGTTAAAAGCCTTTTTAAAGTCAACTATGAGTACCAGGCCTGGTTTCCCAGAGTTGTCATACTTTTCTATGGTTTTCAGTACCCGTCTTATTATCTCGTCCATAGGTAACATTAGATCGTTAATCAAGATTATTACCTAAGGCCATGATTCGGCAGTCTCATCCAGATCATTTGTAGGTCTTTATGATAGTCACATTAGCAGCTAGTTAGTATTACATGTTTGGGGAGGGGGTAAATACAGACGGTATTTGTAGTTCTTTATGATAGCCACATTAGCAGCTAGTTAGTATTACATGTTTGGGGAGGGGCTAAATACAGGTGAATATATAGATAAGTCACCTAGTCCTAGAGAGATTTACACGGTGACCAAAACATCACGTTAGGGTGAAGCCTAGACGAATCACAGCCCTTCTTTTAAGCGCTTCTACAAATCCCATATGCGAAAAACATTTATGGTGAAAAAAAAAATAATCCTTGTTTGACCGCCATGTTTTATGGGTATTATGACTCATTACTGTGGTACTCTATAAAATCAAAGCAGAGACGAATGAGATTAGAAAAATATTAGCGTAGATCGAGAATAATACAACCAGGAATAGGTTGTAACTAAAATAACACTATTCATTATTATGACAACACGGTGTCCCAAAATAGCACCCTATTCCCTATATAGTGCACTACTTCTGATCACTGCTCATAGGGCTCTGATCGAAAGTAGTGCACCATATATAGGGAATAGTGTGTCGTCAGACTGGACTTCATACTCACATAATAACGTGTTAGTATGCCTCCTTGGAGCATCACATCAATATCAATGAAGAAATATAATAAACCACATTTACATACAAGCTTACGTTGGGTCTATTCTGTTATTATCAATATTTACATACAAGCTTACGTTGGGTCTATTCTGTTATTATCAATATTTACATAACGACCCTGGTATCAACAGATGGCATCAACCACAGTCCTCTATTTACATAATGATCTGGTATCAACAGATGGCATCAACCACAGTCCTCTATTTACATAATGATCTGGTATCAACAGAAGGTTATCAACCACAGTCCTCTATTTACATAATGATCTGGTATCAACAGAAGGTTATCAACCACAGTCCGGACTATTTGCATTGACCCCCCCCACCACCACGACCGTTGTTTTTACACTGCTGCTACTTGCTGTTTCTTATCTATGCATAGTCACTGTACCCCTACCTTCATCTACATATTACCCAGACTAACTTGTACCCCCATAGTCACTGTACCCCTACCTTCATCTACATATTACCCAGACTAACCTGTACCCCCATAGTCACTTTACCCCTACCTACATGTACAAATTACCTCAACTAACCTGTACCCTCAACTAATTTTATTTTCTTGAAACTGCACTGTTGGTTAAGGGCTCGTCAGTAAGCTTTCCACGGTAAGGTCAACACCTGCTGTCTTCGCCGCATGTACAAAAATTACATTTGATATTGACAAAGCCTCGGTACCAACATAAGGTATCGGCCACAGTCCTCTATTAAAATAACGATCTGGTACCCTCCACAGTCCTCTATTAAAATAACGATCTGGTACCCTCCACAGTCCTCTATTAAAATAACGATCTGGTACCCTCCACAGTCCTCTATTAAAATAACGATCTGGTATCCACCACAGTCCTCTACTGCCATAAAGCCCTGCTACCAACAGAAGGTATGTATCCACGGTAGTTGTTGTTGTTGTCTGTGCATTAGTATCATACAGTGGCTTCAAGGTATTCATATTATGTAATATCCCTGGTCTGCAGACTGTATGATACTAACTCAATACCCCATTATTATGTAATATCCCTGGTCTGCAGACTGTATGATACTAACTCAATACCCCATTATTATGTAATATCCCTGGTCTGCAGACTGTATGATACTAACTCAATACCCCATTATTATGTAATATCCCTGGTCTGCAGACTGTATGATACTAACTCAATACCCCATTATTATGTAATATCCCTGGTCTGCAGACTGTATGATACTAACTCAATACCCCATTATGATGTAATATCCCTGGTCTGCAGACTGTATGATACTAACTCAATACCCCATTATTATGTAATATCCCTGGTCTGCAGACTGTATGATACTAACTCAATACCCCATTATTATGTAATATCCCTGGTCTGCAGACTGTATGATACTAACTCAATACCCCATTATGTCAAAGTAGAATTACGTTTTCTAAACATTGGGAAATTCATTATTTTTTTTAAAATGACTACCTCATCTCATCATTTTGAATGACTACCTCATGTCTGTACACCACACACACACAGATAATTGTAAGGTCCCTCAGTCGAGCAGTGAATTTCAAAGACAGATTCAACCACAAAGAAGGGCACCTATTGGTAGATGGGTAAAAAATAAAATAAAAAGCAGACATTGAATATCCCTTTTAACCTTCCGGTTACTAGTCCAACAGTCTAACCACTAGGCTACCCTGTCTGGGACAGATATGGGATGCGATAGACAACAAATTAATACAAATACAAAAGAAAAAAAACGTGTTATAATGTGGCTGATGCAACAGATCAGAACGCTTAGCTTCAAAATGTTGATAAACAAAAAATATCAAAATCCAAATAAACAACGACACACGGCAGATGAATGTTTCAAAATGCAATCGATTAGCGAGAAAACACTCTTCCCAAAAGTGTACCACAAATGCGATTATACATGTAACGCTTTCTTATAAAAGTGTAATTTGATGGTGAAAATTATCTTCCCCAAACTTGAAACGCACGTGCCGCCTATGTGCACCAGCTAGGCTCTACACCGATTGTAGAGTTACTTGGCCAATTCAGTTGATACAAACCTTATCAAAACATATCGGTGGGCTATGCATACTGTAAGCTATAGACAACAAACACAGTTTCATTCAAAACATATCGGTGGGCTATGCATACTGTAAGCTATAGACAACAAACACAGTTTCATTCAAAACATATCGGTGGGCTATGCATACTGTAAGCTATAGACAACAAACACAGTTTCATTCAAAACATATCGGTGGGCTATGCATACTGTAAGCTATAGACAACAAACACAGTTTCATTCAAAACATATCGGTGGGCTATGCATACTGTAAGCTATAGACAACAAACACAGTTTCATTCAAAACATATCGGTGGGCTATGCATACTGTAAGCTATAGACAACAAACACAGTTTCATGTTATCAATGGCATTTTGAATGCGCAGAGATACCGTGACGAGATCCTGAGGCCCATTGTCATGCCATTCATTCAGCGACATCATTTCAGCACGGCTTATGTCGCAAGGATTTGTCAAAATTTCCTTGAAGCTGAAAATGTCCCAGTTCTTCCATGGCCTGCATACTCACCAAACATGTCACCCATTGAGTATGTTTGGGATGCTCTGGATCAACATGAACGACAGCGTGTTCCAGTTCCCGCCAATATCCTCCCAACTTCACAAAAAGGAATGGGATAACATTCCACAGGCCACAATCAACAGCACGATCATCTCTATGCAAAGGAGATGTCTGCATGAGGCAAATTCTGGTCACACCAGATATGGACCCAACTATTTTATTTTTTTAAAGGTATCTGTGACCAAAATATTTATATCTGTATTGCCAGTAATGTAAAATCGATAGATTAGGGCCTAATTAATTAATTTCAATTGACTGGATTTCCTTATATGAACTGTAACTCAGTAAAACCTTGGAAGATTGTTGTTGTTCAGTATAATTAAAATTTATTTTCTTCCTCTATTACTACTAGGGATAGCATAGAACTGCCCCATTTGGTCTATCTTATAGCCATACCAACGCTATCAATATCAACCAACAGACAGGGCCTGCAACAGCCTATTGAACATTGTTTGAGTTGGAGACTCCATGTTACTTTAAAACGTACGTTGTTGACACATTTGAACACTTGGAGCTTACTTCCTCAAAGCCAACTGATTGATCTTATTTTAACAAATACACTATTGAAACGTGTTTCTACTGGTATGTTCGCCCAATATATTATTGACCATTGCCCAGCTGTTTGTGTTAGAAATGTGAGAATACAAAAAAAATTGTATCTGGAAAAGACACCTTGGTCTCAGCATCGACTCCCTGTCTAAATAAAGAGACCTTGGTCTCAGCATCGACTCCCTGTCTAAATAAAGACACCTTGGTCTCAGCATCGACTCCCTGTCTAAATAAAGAGACCTTGGTCTCAGCATCGACTCCCTGTCTAAATAAAGACACCTTGGTCTCAGCATCGACTCCCTGTCTAAATAAAGACACCTTGGTCTCAGCATCGACTCCCTGTCTAAATAAAGAGACCTTGGTCTCAGCATCGACTCCCTGTCTAAATAAAGAGACCTTGGTCTCAGCATCGACTCCCTGTCTAAATAAAGACACCTTGGTCTCAGCATCGACTCCCTGTCTAAATAAAAGTTAAATAAAACATTTAAAACAACCAACTTGACAGAGCTTTAAGAATTAGAAAAATAATATTGTACAATCCAAGTGTGCAAAGCTCTTAGACACTTACCCAGAAAGACTCTCAGCTGTAATCACTCTTAGAGACTTACCCAGAAAGACTCTCAGCTGTAATCACTCTTAGAGACTTACCCAGAAAGACTCTCAGCTGTAATCACTCTTAGAGACTTACCCAGAAAGACTCTCAGCTGTAATCACTCTTAGAGACTTACCCAGAAAGACTCTCAGCTGTAATCACTCTTAGAGACTTACCCAGAAAGACTCTCAGCTGTAATCACTCTTAGAGACTTACCCAGAAAGACTCTCAGCTGTAATCACTCTTAGAGACTTACCCAGAAAGACTCTCAGCTGTAATCACTCTTAGAGACTTACCCAGAAAGACTCTCAGCTGTAATCACTCTTAGAGACTTACCCAGAAAGACTCTCAGCTGTAATCACTCTTAGAGACTTACCCAGAAAGACTCTCAGCTGTAATCACTCTTAGAGACTTACCCAGAAAGACTCTCAGCTGTAATCACTCTTAGAGACTTACCCAGAAAGACTCTCAGCTGTAATCACTCTTAGAGACTTACCCAGAAAGACTCTCAGCTGTAATCACTCTTAGAGACTTACCCAGAAAGACTCTCAGCTGTAATAGCTGCCTAAGGTGATTGTAACATGTATTGACTTGGGGTTGAATACTTATGTAATTAAAAAATATATATTAGTGTTTAATTTTTCATAAATCTTTTATTTAAAAAAGTTAGGATTTTTCTTCCACTTTGACATTAAAGTATTATGTGTAGATTGTTGACAAAAAAAAATTAAAATTAAAACCATTTTAATCCCACCTTGTAACAAACAGTTTTATAAATCAAGTTATTGTCGGCATCAGTGTGGACGAGAAGACGGAAGACTCACCTGCTGTCTGAGCTGGGTTGATGCCGATACCGTCTGTGATGAGAGAGAACAGGGATTAGCATAAATAGCAAAACATGAATAAATAAAACTAAGAGTTAAACATGCAAAAAAAAAGAGTGGTGGAGAGAGAGAGAGAGAGAGAGGGGGTGTCTGATGAGTAAGACTGTCACATGGTAACGCTGCTGCACTAGACAACAAAAACAACCACATAACAGAGTAAGACTGTCACATGGTAACGCTGCTGCACTAGACAACAAAAACAACCACATAACAGAGTAAGACTGTCACATGGTAACGCTGCTGCACTAGACAACAAAAACAACCACATAACAGAGTAAGACTGTCACATGGTAACGCTGCTGCACTAGACAACAAAAACAACCACATAACAGAGTAAGACTGTCACTAAGTTCACATGGTAACGCTGCTGCACTAGACAACAAAAACAACCACATAACAGAGTAAGACTGTCACATGGTAACGCTGCTGCACTAGACAACAAAAACAACCACATAACAGAGTAAGACTGTCACTAAGTTCACATGGTAACGCTGCTGCACTAGACAACAAAAACAACCACATAACAGAGTAAGACTGTCACTAAGTTCACATGGTAACGCTGCTGCACTAGACAACAAAAACAACCACATAACAGAGTAAGACTGTCACTAAGTTCACATGGTAACGCTGCTGCACTAGACAACAAAAACAACCACATAACAGAGTAAGACTGTCACTAAGTTCACATGGTAACGCTGCTGCACTAGACAACAAAAACAACCACATAACAGAGTAAGACTGTCACTAAGTTCACATGGTAACGCTGCTGCACTAGACAACAAAAACAACCACATAACAGAGTAAGACTGTCACTAAGTTCACATGGTAACGCTGCTGCACTAGACAACAAAAACAACCACATAACAGAGTAAGACTGTCACTAAGTTCACATGGTAACGCTGCTGCACTAGACAACAAAAACAACCACATAACAGAGTAAGACTGTCACTAAGTTCACATGGTAACGCTGCTGCACTAGACAACAAAAACAACCACATAACAGAGTAAGACTGTCACTAAGTTCACATGGTAACGCTGCTGCACTAGACAACAAAAACAACCACATAACAGAGTAAGACTGTCACTAAGTTCACATGGTAACGCTGCTGCACTAGACAACAAAAACAACCACATAACAGAGTAAGACTGTCACTAAGTTCACATGGTAACGCTGCTGCACTAGACAACAAAAACAACCACATAACAGAGTAAGACTGTCACTAAGTTCACATGGTAACGCTGCTGCACTAGACAACAAAAACAACCACATAACAGAGTAAGACTGTCACTAAGTTCACATGGTAACGCTGCTGCACTAGACAACCACATAACAGTATGTGTTACATAGACAGACATCTTTTTCGAGGACCTGTTTTTTGTCAGAGATATTATAGATACAGAAAAAGCACAGCCCCTCTTTTTATGATCTTCTCTACTTTTACATATTATTGATACTGAATGTTATCAGATTTTCAACCAAAACCACATCTTAAATTAAAGATAACCCAAGTTTACAAACACCCAAATCCCCTGTGTGAACAAAATGATTGCCCCTTTACACTCAATAACTGGTTGTGCCACCTTTAGCTGCAATGACTCCAACCAACCACTTCCTGTAGTTGTTGATCAGTCTCTCACGTCGCTGTGGAGGAATTTTGGCCCCCTCTTCCTTACAGAACTGCTTTAACTCAGCGACAATTGTGGGTTTTCAAGGCTGAACTGCTCGTTTCAAGTCCTGCCACAACATCTCAATTGGGATTAGGTCTGGACTTTGATTAGGTTAATCCAGAACTTCAAATGTGTTTATTTTTAACCATTTTCATGTAGACTTAATTGTGTGTTTTAGATCATTGTCTTGCTGCATGACCCAGCTGTGTTTCAGCTTCAGCTCATAGATGGATAGGGAGTTAGGGCCTTTAGGTCTGACATTCTCCTTTAGAATTACCTAATAGAGCAGAATTCCACGGTTCCTTCTATTAAGGAAAGTCGTCCAGGTCCTGAGGCAGCAAAGCATCCCCAAACCATCACACTACCACCACCATGCTGACCCCAAACCATCACACTACCACCACCATGCTGACCCCAAACCATCACACTACCACCACCATGCTGACCCCAAACCATCACACTACCACCACCATGCTGACCCCAAACCATCACACTACCACCACCATGCTGACCCCAAACCATCACACTACCACCACCATGCTGACCCCAAACCATCACACTACCACCACCATGCTGACCCCAAACCATCACACTACCACCACCATGCTGACCCCAAACCATCACACTACCACCACCATGCTGACCCCAAACCATCACACTACCACCACCATGCTGACCCCAAACCATCACACTACCACCACCATGCTGACCCCAAACCATCACACTACCACCACCACGCTGACCCCAAACCATCACACTACCACCACCACGCTGACCCCAAACCATCACACTACCACCACCACGCTGACCCCAAACCATCACACTACCACCACCATGCTGACCCCAAACCATCACACTACCACCACCATGCTGACCCCAAACCATCACACTACCACCACCATGCTGACCCCAAACCATCACACTACCACCACCATGCTGACCCCAAACCATCACACTACCACCACCATGCTGACCCCAAACCATCACACTACCACCACCATGCTTGACCCCAAACCATGAGGTTCTTAATGTGGAAGGCAGTGTTTGGTTTTCGCCAGGCATTATGGGACCCACTGACACAATGTAACAGAATCACCTGTTGTTTTTAATAAGACCGACACAATGTAACAGAATCACCTGTTGTTTCTAATAAGACCGACACAATGTAACAGAATCACCTGTTGTTTCTAATAAGACCGACACAATGTAACAGAATCACCTGTTGTTTCTAATAAGACCGACACAATGTAACAGAATCACCTGTTGTTTCTAATTATACTGACACAATGTAACAGAATCACCTGTTGTTTCTAATTATACTGACACAATGTAACAGAATCACCTGTTGTTTCTAATAAGACCGACACAATGTAACAGAATCACCTGTTGTTTCTAATAAGACAGACACAATGTAACAGAATCACCTGTTGTTTCTAATAAGACCGACACAATGTAACAGAATCACCTGTTGTTTCTAATTAGACAGACACAATGTAACAGAATCACCTGTTGTTTCTAATTATACTGACACAATGTAACAGAATCACCTGTTGTTTCTAATTATACTGACACAATGTAACAGAATCACCTGTTGTTTCTAATTATACTGACACAATGTAACAGAATCACAATGACACAATGTAACAGAATCACCTGTTGTTTCTAATTATACTGACACAATGTAACAGAATCACCTGTTGTTTCTAATTATACTGACACAATGTAACAGAATCACCTGTTGTTTCTAATTATACTGACACAATGTAACAGAATCACCTGTTGTTTCTAATTATACTGACACAATGTAACAGAATCACCTGTTGTTTCTAATTATACTGACACAATGTAACAGAATCACCTGTTGTTTCTAATTATACTGACACAATGTAACAGAATCACCTGTTGTTTCTAATTATACTGACACAATGTAACAGAATCACCTGTTGTTTCTAATTATACTGACACAATGTAACAGAATCACCTGTTGTTTCTAATTATACTGACACAATGTAACAGAATCACCTGTTGTTTCTAATTATACTGACACAATGTAACAGAATCACCTGTTGTTTTTCTAATTATACTGACACAATGTAACAGAATCACCTGTTGTTTCTAATTATACTGACACAATGTAACAGAATCACCTGTTGTTTCTAATTATACTGACACAATGTAACAGAATCACCTGTTGTTTCTAATTATACTGACACAATGTAACAGAATCACCTGTTGTTTCTAATTATACTGACACAATGTAACAGAATCACCTGTTGTTTCTAATTATACTGACACAATGTAACAGAATCACCTGTTGTTTCTAATTATACTGACACAATGTAACAGAATCACCTGTTGTTTCTAATTATACTGACACAATGTAACAGAATCACCTGTTGTTTCTAATTATACTGACACAATGTAACAGAATCACCTGTTGTTTCTCTAATTATACTGACACAATGTAACAGAATCACCTGTTGTTTCTAATTATACTGACACAATGTAACAGAATCACCTGTTGTTTCTAATTATACTGACACAATGTAACAGAATCACCTGTTGTTTCTAATTATACTGACACAATGTAACAGAATCACCTGTTGTTTCTAATTATACTGACACAATGTAACAGAATCACCTGTTGTTTCTAATAAGACCGACACAATGTAACAGACTCACCGTTAGTAATGATGGCACTGGTGGCTGCTGGTACTTTGAACTGTGAGAGGAAACAGACAGAATGATCATGCTATACACCTGCCTCTCAGTAGTCCAGGGGTGTTCAGACCTCTCCTCTGTGACCCCCAACCGTTCCATGCATTTGATCTATTCCAGACCGAGCCCACCTGATTCAACTTGTCAACTCATCCTCAACCTCTAAGGTGAATTCACTAAGGTGAATCAGGTGAACTATTTCAGGGTTCCAACAAATGTGTGAAATGTCTACGGGTCCCTGTGAAAAGGTTTGAAAACCCCGGAAGGACAGCCAGGTGAGAGGGGACTTGGGTTTACAGGCTCACAGGGAGAGAGGAGAGTTGGGCCCACAGGGAGAGAGGGGAGTTGGGCCCACAGGGAGAGAGGGGAGTTGGGCCCACAGGGAGAGAGGGGAGTTGGGCCCACAGGGAGAGAGGGGAGTTGGGCCCACAGGGAGAGAGGGGAGTTGGGCCCACAGGGAGAGAGAGAGACACTGCCACAACTCTGTATGTGTATGTGTGATGAGATGGAGTAAAGATTTCCTTTTTAGATTGTCTGATGTTTCTGCTTATAATGTCCCACATTTTGGTAGGCTATTTGTTAGTCAACCTGTCCATAATTAGATACATGCAGCTTCTCTTCTGTCATTATATGTTACCCCAGAAGACTAAACAAATCCTTGCTCACCAGAATAATGTCATAAATCTATAGAATTAACACTTCAATCTAGTTATCTTTTTGTGGAAAATGGCCTTGACGGGCCATTTTGAAGTCCCCCGTCATGTGACTGTGGAATTTGTATAGCGCCTCACACATAGTTATACATAATAGAGCCGGCACACTGCAATCAACCAGTTTCACTACTTTCACCAAATCTTTCCCAAACATTAGACTACTGTTCTGGCCCTCCCTTGTCTTTATTTTCAACTCTACATTTCACATGTTTTTTTTTATTTTTCTTACTGAATTAAAAACTCTGAAATTGTCCCTTTTTGCCTCAGTGGATTGATGTAAAATGTTCCCAAAATGATTTGCTGTGTTGCCTACAGTTAGGCCGAAAACTAAAGCAACAACAAATACAAATTATGAAAGAAAAACCTCAAATGTAGCCTATAGATATGAATTGCACATTGACATATTTTTTATGCATTATTTTCCCATTATTCAACCCTAAACCTGCCCGTCCTGCGGATATAAACGCAGGGCCTGCAGGTCATGAGTCAACCCCGCGCATCACTAGTTATCAGGGAGGCTGCTGAGCTTTCGATACAGAGAGAAAATGACGGAGGATCATCTTCACGCTCTGTAATTGCAGTAGAGATTAAAGGATTTGTCCTAATAAAATGTAAAAACTGTGAAAAATGCTGAATGTTCCAGAGGAATGTCTAATCTGTTCTATTGAGTTCTATTGAGTTCCTACTACTTCGGGTTTTGTTTTCTAGCGAAGTTTTGGTAAATAAAACAAAGGACGCACCAAGTCCATTGCAAAAAAAATAATGCTTAAAAATGATTTATTATTATAAATACCAGTCGGTCATGCATTATCGGTCTACGGGTTCATTTACATCATTTGGTGGAAATAAAGTGGTGTGTATTTTTCGTTAGTTGTTATGATTCTTCTTTATAAAAAGTGTAAAGCATACCGATACAGAGTTTAAGATGAAAATATGTCAGACTGTGTGAGAGCTGCTGCTGCAGTTCTTACCTTGTTGTTGATAACCCTTGTCATATTAGCATCCCATGCTAGTTGGTGATAATCCTAGTCATATTAGCATCCCATGCTAGTTGTTGATAACACTTGTCATTACTAGCATCCCATGCTAGTTGTTGATAACCCTTGTCATATTAGCATCCCATGCTAGTTGTTGATAACCCTTGTCATATTAGCATCCCATGCTAGTTGTTGATAACCCTTGTCATATTAGCATCCCATGCTAGTTGTTGATAACCCTTGTCATATTAGCATCCCATGCTAGTTGTTGATAACCCTAGTCATATTAGCATCCCATGCTAGTTGTTGATAACCCCAGTCATATTAGCATCCCATGCTAGTTGGTGATAACCCCAGTCATATTAGCATCCCATGCTAGTTGGTGATAACCCTTGTCATATTAGCATCCCATGCTAGTTGTTGATAACCCTTGTCATATTAGCATCCCATGCTAGTTGTTGATAACCCTTGTCATATTAGCATCCCATGCTAGTTGGTGATAACCCTTGTCATATTAGCATCCCATGCTAGTTGGTGATAACCCTTGTCATATTAGCATCCCATGCTAGTTGGTGATAACCCTTGTCATATTAGCATCCCATGCTAGTTGGTGATAAGCCTTGTCATATTAGCATCCCATGATAGTTGTTGATAACCCTAGTCATATTAGCATCCCATGCTAGTTGGTGATAACCCTAGTCATATTAGCATCCCATGCTAGTTGGTGATAACCCTAGTCATATTAGCATCCCATGCTAGTTGTTGATAACCCTAGTCATATTAGCATCCCATGCTAGTTGATGCATCTTTACATCTCCCCCCTTTCTAAATGTGGAATGGATATGTTCATCTCTGTCACATGAAACAGCTCTCATTTGCAATGTACTTGTAACAACTCTGTTTTCCGGCTCATTGCACTATGGAACAAACATGTGCGCTTACCCCAATGCCATGTGCGCATTGCAGGGCTTATAATGTGAATAAATAATAGTTTATAAAATGTTTAAGCTAAGTACTGGCTGAATGAATTTGGGATTTTTTATCCTGCAACTGTCCCAGAGTCGGTTTGGAATAGGCAATTGATTTTTAGGCAATTGATTTTTCCGCACAGAATGACAAGCTGACAAAACGGAATAGGTCAACTTTCTAGCATGGAGGAATAGTAGACTGACATAGTTGAGTGGTTTTGCTGTTCGTTATACTCATCTTGTTGGCGTTTCATCGGAATTCGTTAAGGACCACACGCCGTTGCATCCTCGACTTGAATGTTCTGTTCAGACGAATTACCTTCATCTAGATGTAATTTCTATCATTCTGATCACAGTGGGTGGACACCCTAATCAGGTTACACACCTAATGCATATGGGTACAGTACATTTCTCAAATGTCTGATCAATTCAAATGTTTCCGGTCAAATGTCCGGCCCTACATTTTCCTAAAAGGAAACTGTGGTGGCGCACACACACACACACACACACACCAAGGGGGAAGGGAGGGGAAGCTAATCATTAATGAAATATTCCGCTATCTATGAGAAACAGCCTGAAGGCAAAAATACTAATAATTGAGATTTTGTTCGCAGGAGAGCAAAGAAAATTACTCTGCTGTCAACCATCAAAATCAGCCTCAACATTCTAAGAACATAATTTTCTCTGTGAGGATTCTACTTTGCATAAAGAGGACAAAGCATATAGCAGCAGAAACAGCCATCAATCTTAGCCATCATGTCTGCTTGAATCATGAGGAGCCTCATATGGGTTTTCTATGGGGTTATAGAGGAACACATCTCAAGAGAATGCCCCTTATTGCCACACAGAGAGACAGAGGAGATGCCACTAGTCTGAAGTCAGGGAGATAAGGATGGCTAAGCGAGCACAGAGCAGCACGGGCATTCTAAATCAATCACAGATGAGCAGGAGAATGAGGAGAGAAAGAGAAACGCATTATGTAGCTGGGAATGGACAATGGGTTGAAGAGGGAGGGAGGGTAGGAAAGATACAAATTAATTACTGCTACCCTCAAAGCATTACCCATCTGCCTCATTTCATCTCCAGGCTAATTCACTCTGTCCATTATTTGGATGATAATAGGTTGCATTCATAAATCTAAATATTAAAAAGGAAAGGGATCCATTGATTCAAGGAGGTCTGATCTGTATTATAAACGATGGTCCTCTTCCCAGCTTACCATCTACTAGAAATAGGTTATTGACTTAATATCATGTGGAATGACAGTTCCAGCTACGGAAGCAGGCAGGATGGGACCAGGCTAAACAGAGAGGAAATGCTCAAGCCTGCTATCTATATGTTATATCGTGTATTGTTGCGATGTCATACATGTAAGAGAGGAGACTGAGGAGAGACCCTAGCCTTACCCTTACTAGAGGTGCTCTATCTAATCTTTGATAGTCGCCATGCAACAGAGGAGGACTCCATACTGTAGGCAAAGCATGCAGCAAAGCCTATGTGCTGTAGCCAACTCTAGTATTATATCATTGCTATGCCATACATGTATGAAAGGAGACTGAAGAGAGACTCAACCCTCACATCCATACATGTATGAAAGGAGACTGAAGAGAGACTCAACCCTCACATCCATACATGTATGAAAGGAGACTGAGGAGACTCAACCCTCACATCCATACATGTATGAAAGGAGACTGAAGAGAGACTCAACCCTCACATCCATACATGTATGAAAGGAGACTGAGGAGACTCAACCCTCACATCCATACATGTATGCGAGACTGAGGAGACTCAACCCTCACATCCATACATGTATGCGAGACTGAGGAGACTCAACCCTCACATCCATACATGTATGAAAGGAGACTGAAGAGAGACTCAACCCTCACATCCATACATGTATGCGAGACTGAGGAGACTCAACCCTCACATCCATACATGTATGCGAGACTGAGGAGACTCAACCCTCACATCCATACATGTATGAAAGGAGACTGAAGAGAGACTCAACCCTCACATCCATACATGTATGCGAGACTGAGGAGACTCAACCCTCACATCCATACATGTATGCGAGACTGAGGAGACTCAACCCTCACATCCATACATGTATGAAAGGAGACTGAAGAGAGACTCAACCCTCACATCCATACATGTATGCGAGACTGAGGAGACTCAACCCTCACATCCATACATGTATGCGAGACTGAGGAGACTCAACCCTCACATCCATACATGTATGCGAGACTGAGGAGACTCAACCCTCACATCCATACATGTATGCGAGACTGAGGAGACTCAACCCTCACATCCATACATGTATGCGAGACTGAGGAGACTCAACCCTCACATCCATACATGTATGCGAGACTGAGGAGACTCAACCCTCACATCCATACATGTATGCGAGACTGAGGAGACTCAACCCTCACATCCATACATGTATGCGAGACTGAGGAGACTCAACCCTCACATCCATACATGTATGCGAGACTGAGGAGACTCAACCCTCACATCCATACATGTATGCGAGACTGAGGAGACTCAACCCTCACATCCATACATGTATGCGAGACTGAGGAGACTCAACCCTCACATCCATACATGTATGCGAGACTGAGGAGACTCAACCCTCACATCCATACATGTATGCGAGACTGAGGAGACTCAACCCTCACATCCATACATGTATGCGAGACTGAGGAGACTCAACCCTCACATCCATACATGTATGCGAGACTGAGGAGACTCAACCCTCACATCCATACATGTATGCGAGACTGAGGAGACTCAACCCTCACATCCATACATGTATGCGAGACTGAGGAGACTCAACCCTCACATCCATACATGTATGCGAGACTGAGGAGACTCAACCCTCACATCCATACATGTATGCGAGACTGAGGAGACTCAACCCTCACATCCATACATGTATGCGAGACTGAGGAGACTCAACCCTCACATCCATACATGTATGCGAGACTGAGGAGACTCAACCCTCACATCCATACATGTATGCGAGACTGAGGAGACTCAACCCTCACATCCATACATGTATGAAAGGAGACTGAAGAGAGACTCAACCCTCACATCCATACATGTATGCGAGACTGAGGAGACTCAACCCTCACATCCATACATGTATGAAAGGAGACTGAAGAGAGACTCAATCCGCACATCCATACTCTGTGCTTTTGTTCCTCTTTTTTTTGGGGGGGGCTACATCTTGTAAAGTGGGTTGTGACCCCTTAAAAATGCTTTCACTTGACTTGTTGTATTATAGCCAACTACTAGTATTTTGTGTTGTTGCAATACCCAGTATGAGATGAACTAACCTCCTCCGCTGCAAACTTCAACACGGCTGTAAACGGCGTGCTCTCTGGGACGCTGAGTCTGAAACAAGACATACACATCTATTTTATACATCACTCCAACTCTCTGCTCTCCATGGAACGACCCACCCCCCCTTTCGATAGTTCCTTTCCTCTCCCTCCACTTTATCTTCCTCGTGTAATCAGTAAGGAAATGCTTCATGGGCCAATTTGCTGTGGCGCTGCAGGGTCCCTGTTCTGTGTTGATTGTTCAACTACGACCTCATAAAGTGCAAAAACAGCCAGTCATCGAGGTAAGTGGTGACGTGTGGTAAACTGGCTGAAAGCCTGGAACACATAGGCTAGCTAGTTAAGCAATGTTGTGATTAAACGTTATTTGGAAATGTCTGCAAACACATTGCAAGAGGTTTATGTTATGCCAAGATCCTAAGCAAATGACAGTGCTAATGGCAACAACGAACGCATCGGCAAAACTGACTACAGTCATAGTGAATTGGCTATTTGCTAACTGGCTGGCCAGTGACAGCTGTGTTATGGTTCAAGGGAACAACATGCTTCCAAGAGGTAGCAGCTAGCCAGCTAGCATCTTGCAATTAGCTTCTACTAGTAGCTAGATAGCTTCAATACTTAGCTGCAATACTTAGCTGCAGACGAATATAATGAAGATCACAGCTAGCTGAACAAGCTACATGCATGGGTGTGACGGTAAGCATCAGTATTCATTGATTTTTTTTAGCTAACGTTAATGCTGATCTGTCACTTACACTTTGTACGGGAGCCGGGGATCCGACGTCAGAGTGATTTTAAACGTGACTTTAGACCTGAATGAGGAAACAAACACAGTTATCATCACACTGCTTTTTTTGCTAAATAATAGTAATTTATTAAATGTGTATTATAGGACAGAATGAGAGGTACACTTACATTTTCTTGGTGACTGTGGTCTCTACTCCACACCGTTAACGTAGACCCGGAAGTCAGAAGGACTCCGTGGACACGTCATCATTTCGATAAGGTTTTAGCAGCCGAATGAGTTGAATGTTTTTTTTTATAGAAACACTTAAGAAATTGTGTTCCATTAATTTATTTGAATAGTACAGTCTTGAAACAAGTAACAAAACAGAAAAAGTTGTGCTATTAAAAGATAGGCGCCTTTGACAGAGTGCTTGTCAATTTACCGTAACATACGACCACATGCGCACACCTATTTGTACATTTGCAGAACGACAAAGCCCAAGTGACTGATGATTTATTTGTTTGAAGAATCAACTATTAATATACCATCACTATATACAGAAAATGTAGGGTAGCGATAACTTTTTTCCATGACATTACACTAGAAGTAAAGTGTGCAGTGATTTGCAGAATGTATGTTGCCTTGCTCTCATGCATGTATAAAGTCATCTCATGCATTTGTAAGGTCAGAATGTACAGTGCATTCATAAAGTATTCACACCCCCTTAACCTTTTCCACATTTTGTTGTTAACAGCCTGAATTTAAAATAGATTAGATTGAGATGTTGTGTCACTGGCCTGTTACACACTATACCCCCTTAAGTGGTGAGAATACGTTCAGAAGGTGCTGTACATTCCCTTGCTCTCATTCATTTTTGAGGTTATTGATTAATTGATCAAAAAAATCCCCAATAGCCTTTTCCTCTACAATGTGCTGAGGTTTGCTCTCTGGAGCAGATAGGACAGTGCAGATAGGTCAGTGCAGATTGGTCAGTGCAGATTGGACAGTGCAGATAGGGCAAGTGCAGATAGGACAGTGCAGATAGGACAGTGCAGATAGGACAAGTGCAGATAGGACAGTGCAGATAGGAGAGTGCAGATAGGTCAGTGCAGATAGGAAAGTGCAGATAGGTCAGTGCAGATAGGACAGTGCAGATAGGTCAGTGCAGATAGGTCAGTGCAGATAGGTCAGTGCAGATAGGTCAGTGCAGATAGGTCAGTGCAGATAGGTCAGTGCAGATAGGTCAGTGCAGATAGGTCAGTGCAGATAGGTCAGTGCAGATAGGTAGGTGCAGATAGGTCAGATAGGTCAGTGCAGATATGACAGTGCAGATAGTGCAGATTGGTCAGTGGAGATAGGCCAGTGCAGATAGTGCAGATAGGTCAGTGCAGATAGGTAGGTGCAGATTGGCCAGTGCAGATAGGTCAGTGCAGATAGTGAAGATAGGTCAGATAGGTCAGTGCAGATAGTGCAGATAGGACAGATAGGTCAGTGCAGATAGTGCAGATAGGACAGATAGGTCAGTGCAGATAGGACAGATAGGTCAGTGCAGATAGGACGGATAGGTCAGTGCAGATAGGTCAGATAGGTCGGTGCAGATAGGACAGATAGGTCACTGCAGATAGGTAAGTGCAGATAGGTCAGTGCAGATAGGTCAGTGCAGATAGTGCAGATAGGTCAGTGCAGATAGGTCAGTGCAGATAGGACCGTGCAGATAGGTAAGTGCAGATAGGACAGTGCAGATAGGACAGTGCAGATAGGTCAGTGCAGATAGGGCAGTGCAGATAGGTCAGTGCAGATAGGTCAGTGCAGATAGAACAGTGCAGATAGGTCAGTGCAGATAGGTCAGTGCAGATAGGCCAGTGCAGATAGGCCAGTGCAGATAGGACAGTGCAGATAGGTCCGTGCAGATAGTGCAGATAGGTCAGATAGGTCAGTGCAGATAGTGCAGATAGGACAGATAGGTCAGTGCAGATAGTGCAGATAGGACAGATAGGTCAGTGCAGATAGGACATTTAGGTCAGTGCAGATAGGACAGATAGGTCAGTGCAGATAGGCCAGATAGGTCAGTGCAGATAGGTCAGTGCAGATAGGTCAGTGCAGATAGGAGAGTGCAGATAGGTCAGTGCAGATAGGTCAGTGCAGATAGGACAGTGCAGATAGGATAGTGCAGATAGGTAAGTGCAGATAGGACAGTGCAGATAGGACAGTGCAGATAGGACAGTGCAGATAGATCAGTGCAGATTGGTAAGTGCAGATAGGTAGGTGCAGATAGGACAGTGCAGATATGTCAGTGCAGATAGTGAAGATTGGTCAGTGCAGATAGAACAGTGCAGATAGTGCAGATAGGTCAGTGCAGATAGGACAGATAGGTCAGTGCAGATAGGTCAGATAGGTCAGTGCAGATAGGTCAGATTGGTCAGTACAGATAGGTAGGTGCAGATAGGACAGTGCAGATATGTCAGTGCAGATAGGTCAGATAGGTCAGTGCAGATAGGTTAGTGCAGATAGGACAGATAGGTCAGTGCAGATAGGTCAGATAGGTCAGTGCAGATAGGTCAGATTGGTCAGTACAGATAGGTAGGTGCAGATAGGACAGTGCAGATATGTCAGTGCAGATAGGTCAGATAGGTCAGTGCAGATAGGTCAGTGCAGATAGGAGAGTGCAGATAGGTCAGTGCAGATAGGTCAGTGCAGATAGGTCAGTGCAGATAGGTCAGTGCAGATAGGTCAGTGCAGATAGGTCAGTGCAGATAGGACAGTGCAGATAGGTAGGTGCAGATAGGTAAGTGCAGATAGGACAGTGCAGATAGGTGAGTGCAGATATGACAGATAGGTCAGTGCAGATAGGCCAGATAGGTCAGTGCAGATAGGAAAGATAGGTCAGTGCAGATAGGACAGTGCAGATAGGTCAGTGCAGATAGGACAGTGCAGATAGGACAGTGTAGATAGGTATTTGCAGATAGGTCAGTGCAATAGGCAGTAATGCATCCTTCTTCAGCTAAACATGTCAAAGTATGATGGTGCCTAATGGTATAGACGTTTGTAGTGCACTTGGTTTGACCATGGCCCATAACAAGTAGTGCACTATGTAGTGCAGGGGTCTCTAACCAATGATGTATGTAAACCCTGGATAGCTGATGCTGTGTATTGGCAATTGAGAGGCATTGAAGCCACCGGGCGGCCATGTTGTCTCTCCCCACTAGGAGCAGTCTATAGGAATGAGTGGGATTCTACACTATTTCATTTAAATGTTTGAAGGACAAAATTACATGTATTTAAAATAAGTTTTTGTTGTTGTAGAGGGGACAGTAACATCAGTACTCTTAATAAATAAATAAATAAAAGACTTTGAGGAAAATGTTTTTGTCAGTCGTTTAGGGTTTATACCAGTTAGGGGAAGTGATGAGATCTGCAGCAGAGTCTCACATCTCAATCGCTGGTTGAAAACTGTTTTCTGACACTCCCAAACAATAGAATTTGTAGATAATTGGCCCTCTTTCTGGGACATCCACAAACAGGACCAGTCCTGGCCTGTTGAGGAGTGACGAACTCCATCCTAGCATGAGGGGTGCTCTCATCTCATCTACGAACATAGACTGGGCTCTAACTCCCCTAGCTACACAATGAGATAGGGTGCAGGCCAAGCAGCAGGCTGTTAGCCAGCCTGACAGCTTAGTGGAGTTCACTAGCACAGTGTGCCACTAGCACAGTCAGTGTAGTCAGCTCAGCTATCCCCATCTGTGCCTCAACCTAAACATGGGCAAAACTAAACATGGCGGTGTTCACCTTAGCAATCTCACTGGAATAAAGACCTTCTCCATTCCTGCCATTATTGAAATAGATCGTGATACCTCACATCTAAAAATAGGGCTACTTAATGTTAGATCCATCACTTCCAAGGCAGTTATAGTCAATGAACTAATCACTGATCATAATCTTGATGTGATTGGCCTGACTGAAACATGGCTTAAGCCTGATGAATTTACTGTGTTAAATGAAGCCTTACTTCTTGGTTACACTAGTGACCATATCCCCCGAGCGTCCCGAGGAGGTGTTGCTAACATTTATGATAGCAAATTTCAATTTCCAAAAAACCCTAATATTTTCGTCTTTTGAACTTCTAGTCATGAAATCTATGCAGCCTACTCAATCACTTTTTATAGCTACTGTTTACAGGCCTCCTAGGCCATATACAGAATTCCTCACTGAATTCCCTGAATTCCTATTGGACCTTGTAGTCATGGCAGATTATATTCTAATTGTTGGTGACTTTAATATTCACATGTAAAAGTCCACAGACCCACTCCAAAAGGCTTTTAGAACCATCATGGTCTCAGTGGGTTTGTCCAACATGTCTCTGGAACTACTCACTGCTCCAGTCATACTCTGGACCTAGTTTTGTCCCGTGGAACAAATGTTGTGGATCTTAATGTTTTTCCTCATAATCCTGGACTATCGGACCACCATTTTATTACGTTTGCAATAGCAACAAATAATCTGCTCAGACCCAAACCAAGGATCATCAAATGTCGTGCTATAAATTCTCAGACAACCCAAAGATTCCTAGATCCCCGTCATCTACCCAAGGATGTCAGAGTACAAAAATCAGTTAACCACCTAATTGAGGAACTCAATTTAAACCTTGCGCAATACCCTAGATGCAGTCGCACCCCTAAAAACAAAAAAAACATTTGTTTTTAGAAACTTGCTCCCTGGTATACAGAAAATACCCGAGCTCTGAAGCAAGCTTCCAAAAAATTGGAACGGAAATGGCGCCATACCAAACTGGAAGTCTTCCGACTAGCTTGGAAAGACAGTACCGTGCCGTATCGAAGAGCCCTTACTGCTGCTCGATCATCCAATTTTTCCAACTTAATTGTATGAAAATAAGAACAATCCCAAATGTATTTTTGATACTGTCGCAAAGCTAACTAAAAAGCAGCATTCCCCAAGAGAGGATGGCTTTTCACTTCAGCAGTGATAAATTCATGAACTTTTTTGAGGAAAAGATCATGATCATTACAAAGCAAATTACGGACTCCTCTTTAAATCTGCGTATTCCTCCAAAGCTCAGTTGTCCTGAATCTGCACAACTCTGCCAGGACCTAGGATTAATGTATTCATTAATGTAGACACTTAAGATTTTTAGTATTATATCTCTTGCCATATTTCTGAAAATAATCCTGGCCTCTAAACCTTCAAGCTGCATACTGGACCCTATTCCAACTAAACTACTGAAAGAGCTGCTTCCTGTGCTTGGCCCTCCTATGTTGAACATAATAAACGGCTCTCTATCCACCGGATGTGTACCAAACTTACTAAAAGTGGCAGCAATAAAGCCTCTCTTGAAAAAGCCAAACCTTGACCCAGAAAATAGTCCTGCCGTACATACCCACACGTACGCTACGGTCACAAGACGCTCTTTACTGTCCCTAGAACTTCTTTGGAAACAGCTGGAGGCAGGGCTTTCTCCTGTATATTTATGGAATGGTTCTGCCGACCCATTTGAGAGACGCAGACTCGGTCTCAACCTTTAAGCCTTTATTGAAGCCTCATCACTTCAGTAGGTCCAATGATTGAGTGTAGTCTGAGCCCAGGAGTGTGAAGGTGAACGGAAAGGCACTGGAGCAATGAACCGCCATTGCTATCTCTGCCTGTCCGGTTCCCCTCTCTCCACTGGGGCTGAGTCACTGGCTTGCTGGTGCTCTGCCATGTTGTGAGTCACTGACGTAATCTTCCTGTCTGGGTTGCCCCCCCCTTGGGTTGCTGTCTATGCAGCTTCCCTTCTGCCATAACTTGTTGCCTCATAAGACTAAATAAAGTCATTATTTAGTAAAGTAGTGCTCACCAGAACAGTGTCATACAGTGTTAGAATGAATGCGTAACAATTATTAGTAATCTAGTTAACACTGGTAATGTTGTCTGTTTCCTTTAGGGACCCGCAGGAGAAAACTCATTGACTCCAAAAACAGTGGAAAGATTTTTGATGTGCAAAAATGTTCAAATGTTATCAGTTTGACCGGTTTTAAGTAAATGAAAGACTATGAAAACGTCGAAACCTATTTCTGATAAGACTTCGGGTAGTTTTGGGTGTATTATTTTATGTGGTTGAAATACTGTCTGCCTGCTTAACAGTGTCAAAAGATAACACATTACACGCACGTTCACATTTTCTAAAGAAATCATGATTTCTCCACTCCTGTTCCAGAGACAAAATCAACATGTGTTGTATAATTTAACTGAAAGAAATGTAAAATTGTACAGGAATTTATATTATATTACGTTACAGGTGAGAGAATATAGGCCTATGCTCAGTGTCCATATTTCTGTATCAGTTACTATTCCATTTAACCCATATGAATTTAAATGAGGAAAAGTCTGTTTATTCATGGTTACAGGGATACTCATGAGTGGGATATCAAAGGTGCATGTAAACAGCCTATCCCGAGTAAGACCTTAAGCGGGATATGAGCTACTATCCGGAATACTGTGTGCATGGTCAGTGACGGCTTTTTTTCTGCCCACTCTTCCGTAAAGCCCAGCTCTGTGGAGTCTACGGCTTAAAGTGGTCCTATGGACAGATATTCCATAGGACCAGCTGTTGAGCTTTGCAGCTCCTTCAGGGTTATCTTTGGTCTCTTTGTTGGCTCCCTGATTAATGCCCTCCGTTTTGGTGGGCGGCCCTCTCTTCTTTCCATTTTTTTAATAATGGATTTATCTGTGCTCCGTGGAATGTTAAAGTTTATTATATTTTATAACCCAACCCTGATCTGTACTTCTCCACAACTTTGTCCCTGACCTGTTTGGAGAGCTCCTTGGTCTTCATGGTACCACTTGCTTAGTGGTGTTGCAGACTCTGGGGCCTTTCAGAACAGGTGTATATATACTGAGATCATGTGACAGATCATGTGCTACTTAGATTGCACACAGGTGAACTTTATTTAACTAATTATGTGACTTCTGGAGGTAATTGGTTGCACCAGATCTTATTTAGGGGCTTCATAGCAAAGAGGGGTGAGTTTATATGCACACACCACTTTTCTGTTTTAAATTTTTTTTTTTTTTTAACACATTTTTTTTCCATATTACATTTCACCAATTTTTTAGTATGTCCATTACATGAAATCCAAATGAAAATCAATTTCAATTACAGGTTGTAATGCAGTCCTTCTGTAGCTCAGTTGGTAGAGCATGGCGCTTGTAACGCCAGGATAGTGGGTTCAATCCCCGGGACCACCCATACGTAGAATGTATGCACACATGACTGTAAGTCGCTTTGGATAAAAGCGTCTGCTAAATGGCATATATTATTATTATATATTATAGTAACAATGCCAAGGGAGTGAATACATTCAGAAGGTACTGTATGCACAAAAAGCTTATTTCTCTTAAATGTTGTGCACACATTTATTTACATCCCTGTTCATGAGTATTTCTCATTTTCCAAGATAATACATCCACCTGACAGGTGTGGTATAGCAAGAAGCTGATTAAACAGCATCATCATTACACAGGTGCACCTTGTGCTGGGGACAATAAAAGGCCACTGTAAAATGTGCAGTTTTGTCACACAACACAATGCCACAGATGTCTCATGTTTTGAGGAAGTGTGCAATTGGCATGCTGACTAAAATAATGTCCACCAGAGCTGTTGTCAGATAATTTTATGTTAATTTCTCTACCGTAAGCCACCTCCAACATCATTTTTGAGGAATCTGGCAGTACTTCCAACCGACCTCACAAACACAGACCACGTGTAACCATGGCAACCCAGGACCACCACATCCGGCTTCTTCATCTGCAGCATCATCTGAGACCAGCCACCCGGAAAACTGATGAAACTGCTGCCCTGCCCAGTAATGAGAAATCCATAGATTAGGGCCTAATGAATGTATGTAAAAATAACTGATTACCTTATATGAACTGTAACTTAGTAAAATCGTTGAAAATTGTTGCATGTTGCGTTTTACATTTTTCTTCAGTATGTATCTCTGTGAGAAAATTATTTTGGTAAATTGCCAATATGGAAAATGAAACAACGTTTTTTTGAATGGATCATTTCAACCAATCACCATATCGATAGCGATAGGGGTCGTTGGCTTTCATTTGAATGATAGCTTAACCCTCAAATTCATAAATGTGAGGCTGAAAGGTATTTATGAGAGGAGCGCAGTATTTGTTTTCTAGCCACCGTGGTCTGAAAATAACAAGCTGACAGTCATTACAGTTTGGCGCTTATGACAGTCACATGTTCATGTTCTGTCCATCATAGGGAAATTAGCGTAACATGAATCAAATATTATTTGACAAAAGAGCTGAATACAACAGGTGTAGACTTTACCATCAAATGCTTACTTACTAAACACTACAGTGTCTTAAGAAAGTAGTTAAATAAACTAAAGTTTTTTTTTAAAAGTACAATAAAATAACATTAATGAGGCTATATACAGGGGGTACCGGTACAAAGTCAATATGAGGGGTACAGGTTAGTCAAGGTCATTGAGGTAATATTCACATGTACAGTCGAAGTCGGAAGTCTATATACACCTCAGCCAAATACATTTAAACTCAGTTTTTCACAATTCCTGACATTTAATCCTCGTAAAAATTCTGAAGCTTCTCACGCCATGACATCATTTAATAGAATTTTCCAAGCTGTTTAAAGGCACAGTCAACTTGGTGTATGTAAACTTCTGACCCACTGGAATTGTGATAAAGGGAATTCTAAGTGAAATAATCTGTAAACAATTGTTGGAAAAATTACTTGTGTCATGTCCTAACGACTTGCCAAAACTATAGTTTGTTAACAATAAATTTGTGGAGTGGTTGAAAAACAAGTTTAAATGACTCCAACCTAAGTGTATGTAAACTTCCTACTTCAACTGTAGGTAGGGGTGAAGTGACTATGCATAGATAATAAACAGAGAGTAGCAGCAGTGTATATGTAGGTAGGGGTAAAGTGACTATGCATAGATAATAAACAGCGAGTAGCATTAACGTAAAACAATGAGGGGGGGGGGGGGTGAATTCAGCAGTCTTATGGCTTGGGGGTAGAATCTGTTAAGAAGCCTTCTGGACCTGTCCTTGGCACTCCGGTACCACTTGCCGTGCAGTAGCAGAGGGAACAGTCTATGATTAGGGTGGCTAAAATAGTTCACAGTGTCAAAATACTTCTACATTTCCATTTAGGATGATAGTAAATGAATCACAATCACAGATGAAATTCCTATGTGAGAATTACCAGAACAATCTGAGATACTAAATGCATTTTTCCGCCTACGCAGATATGGAATCGCCCATAGGGATTGTGATTGGTATGGTAATCTATTTGAGAGTATGTGTAACATAGACCTAGAGAGTGAGATTGTTGGAGACAGTACAGAGAGAGGTGAGAGAGCGAGAGAGCGCGAGAGAGAGAGAGAGAGACATGCAGGGAGTGGGAGCAGACTCATGATAATGATTCAGCACTGCCCCCCACACAAGCATGCACAAGCACGTACAGTACGCAGGGAGGAGATGAGTGGACCATCACTTTGGAGAGAGAGAGAGAGAGAGAGAGAGAGAGAGAGAGAGAGAGAGAGAGAGAGAGAGAGAGAGAGAGAGAGAGAGAGAGAGAGAGAGAGAGAGAGAGAGAGAGAGAGAGAGAGAGAGAGAGAGAGAGACGGAGAGAGTGTGTGGGTGGTGAGAAACAGCCTTGTCACAGCCTCTCAGAGTTACCATGCCATTGGAGAGACATTCTAGAACACAGAGAACCAGCACTCCAGTTCCATTCGGTTCACAGAGTTCTGTGAAACTCCATATTAGGGATGTGGACCTAGAAACAGTTCTGCACGAGGAGCTAAAGTTATCTAACAACACAGGCAAATACACACTGTTGTTACCTGTAGCTTTTCCTAGAGTAGGGCAGGTTTGCATGGCCTCATATTCAAATATCAACTATAGCCCGGTTGAATACACATCAAACAAGCAGGCAGTGGAAAGTATGCAAAGATTGAGAGAGAGTGTTTTGTGTAACATCAAAAGGTGATTGTGTGTCGTTGGCACAATCAAGTTTTTTTTTTCAGCACACGGTCGGTTGAAGTGTGTTTTTTTTCTTGTAATCTGTGTGTTATCATCTGTATCTCAAGACCACCATCAAATACCCTCCAGCTCCATAGGTCTGGGCCTGCATTCACAAAGGGTCTCAGAGTAGGAGTGCTGATCCAAGATCAGCCCCCCCCCCTCTCTCTCCATTCATTATAATCTGCAAAACTGATCAGCATTCCTACTTTGAGGCGATAGGCCTACATATGGGCCCTAATGTTCCTGTTAACCCCATACCGTGCATGTGATTGATTGTGTTGTAAGAGCTAGTCGTAAGACATGTGTTCCAATGTTCCTGTTAACCCCATACCATGTAAGTGATTGATTGTGTTGTAAGAGCTGGTCGTAAGACACGTGTTCCAATGTTCCTGTTAACCCCATACCGTGTAAGTTATTGATTGTGTTGTAAGAGCTGGTCGTAAGACACGTGTTCCAATGTTCCTGTTAACCCCATACCATGTAAGTTATTGATTGTGTTGTAAGACATGTGTTCCAATGTTCCTGTTAACCCCATACCGTGTAAGTTATTGATTGTGTTGTAAGAGCTGGTCGTAAGACACGTGTTCCAATGTTCCTGTTAACCCCATACCGTGTAAGTTATTGATTGTGTTGTAAGAGCTGGTCGTAAGACACGTGTTCCAATGTTCCTGTTAACCCCATACCATGTAAGTTATTGATTGTGTTGTAAGACACGTGTTCTAATGTTCCTGTTAACCCCATAACGTGTAAGTTATTGATTGTGTTGTAAGACACGTGTTCCAATGTTCCTGTTAACCCCATACCGTGTAAGTTATTGATTGTGTTGTAAGACACGTGTTCCAATGTTCCTGTTAACCCCATACCGTGTAAGTGATTGATTGTGTTGTAAGACACGTGTTCTAATGTTCCTGTTAACCCCATACCGTGTAAGTTATTGATTGTGTTGTAAGACACGTGTTCCAATGTTCCTGTTAACCCCATACCGTGTAAGTGATTGATTGTGTTGTAAGACACGTGTTCTAATGTTCCTGTTAACCCCATACCATGTAAGTGATTGATTGTGTCGTAAGACATGTGTTCCCTCCGTTCCAGAAGAGGCTGGTGGGCAGGACGCCTCATAGGAAAGGCTGGAATGGAGTTAGTGGTCACATGGAAACGGTGTGTTTTGATGTCATTCCATTGACTCTGTTCCAGACATAACAATCGGCCCGTCCTCTGATTTACAGTTGGACTCCATTCCACTTCAAAGTCACAACCCAAGTGAAATGAGCTGGGTCCAATATTGGATAAGGGTTCATAAGGGTTCATAAGGGTTCATAATTCCGATAAGGGTTCATCAGACACAAATCAAAGGAATTACGTCTAATATCCGCTGTGATGTTTCATTCATTATTCATTCAGTTCGCAAAGACATGTTATATGATTCAGTTCATAATGACATGTTATTGATTCAGTTCATAACGACATGTTATTGATTCAGTTCATAATGTCATGTTATTGATTCAGTTCATAACGACATGTTATTGATTCAGTTCATAATGTCATGTTATTGATTCAGTTCATAATGTCATGTTATTGATTCAGTTCATAATGACATGTTATTGATTCAGTTCATATTGACATGTTATTGATTCAGTTCACGATGACATGTTATTGATTTAGTTCGCGACAAGATGTTATTGATTCAGTTCACGATGACATGTTATTGATTCAGTTCATAATGACATGTTATTGATTCAGTTCATATTGACATGTTATTGATTCAGTTCACGATGACATGTTATTGATTCAGTTCATAATGACATGTTATTGATTCAGTTCATAACGACATGTTATTGATTCAGTTCATAACGTCATGTTATTGATTCAGTTCACGACGACATGTTATTGATTCAGTTCATAATGACATGTTATTGATTCAGTTCATATTGACATGTTATTGATTCAGTTCATAACGACATGTTATTGATTCAGTTCATAATGACATGTTATTGATTTAGTTCGCGACAAGATGTTATTGCTTCAGTTCACGATGACATGTTATTGATTCAGTTCATAATGACATGTTATTGATTTAGTTCGCGACAACATGTTATTGATTCAGTTCATAATGACATGTTATTGATTCAGTTCATAATGACATGTTATTGATTCAGTTCATATTGACATGTTATTGATTCAGTTCATAACGACATGTTATTGATTCAGTTCATAATGACATGTTTCAATAACACAACGTTACATACACTAGCAGTCAGAAGCAGCTATCCCGCTGTCAGCTTAGAGTGGCTCCTGCACAGCGAATTCTGTGTATCAACACAGACAGTGTTATATTAACACTGGGCCAGTGTGTACATGAGCCCACACTTTTCAGTGTTATATTAACACTGTTGTTAGTGCTTGAACTGCACTGTTGGTTAAGGGCTTTTAATAAGTAAAGCATTTCACGCTAAGGTCTACACTTGTTGTATTCGGCGCATGTGACAAATAAAGTTTGATTTGATTTGACGAGGTACTTTGTCAGTGTCAAGGAAATTAACACTTTCAGTGTAATAAGAGCTTATATTATATTTTTAATACTAGGAAGTCTATACAGTTTGAAACAATGGTATTATGCAATAACATATGCCATTTTTAACTACTATATTATAATAACCCTCAAAATTCTGGTTACTTTCTCCAAATTCCCAGATATCCCGGTTGAAGGATTCCAGGTTTCCTGCTTGTTCCCTCCCATTTCCAAAGAATCTTCCAACCTGGACTTCTTGAAAAACCCTGGGAATAATGGCGAAGTTGCCAACATTTTGCAACCCTATCTGCAAATCACCTTATACTGGCTTGCAAAAGGTGTAATTCCTATTGGAATCAAGCGTGCATTTAGAATGCCTGCCAGGGTGAGGAACCTTGTGAGTAGAGTACCTAAGCCATTTAAAATGAAACAACCATTTCAGTTACTTTAGCAACAACAGCAAAAAAACTAACTGATTGATATAGTTTAAGAAATGTATGTTATTTATCTTTGAAAAGAATAAGATGGTTGGTTATTAAGGGCCTGTAAGTAAAGCATTTCACGGTTTATTCTACACTTGTTGTATTCGGCGCATGTGACAAATAAAGTTTGACACACACACATATACACATACACACACACACACACACACACACACACACACACACACACACACACACACACACACACACACACACACACACACACACACACACACACACACACACACACACACACACACACAAACCCAAGGCCTCTGTGGTGTTGCCCACTTTCCCCAAACAGCTGGTGTGCTTGATAATTTTGAGGCCTCTGTTATACACACACACACACACACACACACACACACACACACACACACACACACACACACACACACACACACACACACACACACACACACACACACACACACACACACACACACACACACACACACACACAAGCAGCACGAACAACAAGCCAAGGATAACTTTAAAAAGGCTTTGACTGATACCGTTCATCCCAAATAGCACCCTATTCTCTAATCCCTCTGGTCAAAAGTAGTGCACTAAATAGTGAATAGGGTTCCATTGGGCCTCTGGTCTAAAGTAGTGCACTAAATATATTGAATAGGGTTCCATAGGGCCTCTGGTCTAAAGTAGTGCACTAAATAGGGAATAGGATGCTACTTTTGGGATGCATCTATATTCGTATACAGTAGGCCACCAGGAGAACGGCTCTGCAGTCCTGCTGGTTTTACGTTGCATATGGTCTCTTTTTCCTGCACTGCAGTACTTAATGCAGCTGGTGGCCACACAAGATACTGACTGTTACTTTTGATCTTGACCCCCCCCCCTTTGTTCAGGGACAGGTTATTCCATTATTGTTTGTTTGTTTGTGGAACTTGTTCAGTTTATGTCTCAGTTGTTGAATCTTGTTATGTTCATACAGATATTTACAAGTTATGTTTGCTGAAAATAAACGCAGTTGACAGTGAGAGGACGTCATTACAGGATCTTATATGGTTCTGTTAGCGTCACCATGTCCTGGCGGTTACATAGTTCATTTGATTACTTGATGTGTGTGTGTGTGTGTGTGTGTGTGTGTGTGTGTGTGTGTGTGTGTGTGTGTGTGTGTGTGTGTGTGTGTGTGTGTGTGTGTGTGTGTGTGTGTGTGTGTGTGTGTGTGTGTGTGTGTGTGTGTGTGTGTGTGTGTGTGTGTGTGTGTGTGTACAAAGCGTATGTATGTGTGTATGTAGACAGTGTATGACAACAAGATAATAAACCTCTCATTCTTATTTTGCATGTTCCTCTGACACCAAACCTACAGATCTCAATATCAACCTAATAGAAGCGTTTATCACTAATCTCAACCTTGTAGTGTTCGACCTTCAACAGCTGTTCTTTAGTACCTAAATCTAACAATTCCTCTGATTAAACATAGTGACATCATGAAGATAAGGAGGAGGGGTTTAGTGACATCATGAAGATAAGGAGTAAGTGAAGGAGGAGGGGTTAAGTGACATGTATAACACACCTGTCTCAGAGAAGACAGAGCTACTCAGAGGGAGAGGGACAGCTGACAACAACCACGACAAACAACACCCACAACATCAGGTAACAGAGTCATTCAACAACACCATCAACATCAGGTAACAGAGTCCTTCAACAACACCATCAACATCAGGTAACAGTCATTCAACAACACCATCAACATCAGGTAACAGAGTCATTCAACAACACCATCAACAGCAGGTAACAGAGTCCTTCAACAACACCCACAACATCAGGTAACAGTCATTCAACAACACCATCAACATCAGGTAACAGAGTCCTTCAACAACACCATCAACATCAGGTAACAGAGTCCTTCAACAACACCATCAACATCAGGTAACAGAGTCATTCAACAACACCATCAACATCAGGTAACAGTCATTCAACAACACCATCAACATCAGGTAACAGAGTCATTCAACAACACCATCAACATCAGGTAACAGAGTCATTCAACAACACCATCAACATCAGGTAACAGAGTCATTCAACAACACCATCAACATCAGGTAACAGTCATTCAACAACACCATCAACATCAGGTAACAGAGTCATTCAACAACACCATCAACATCAGGTAACAGAGTCCTTCAACAACACCATCAACATCAGGTAACAGTCATTCAACAACACCATCAACATCAGGTAACAAAGTCATTCAACAACACCATCAACAGCAGGTAACAGAGTCCTTCAACAACACCATCAACATCAGGTAACAGTCATTCAACAACACCATCAACATCAGGTAACAGAGTCCTTCAACAACACCATCAACATCAGGTAACAGAGTCATTCAACAACACCATCAACATCAGGTAACAGAGTCCTTCAACAACACCATCAACATCAGGTAACAGAGTCCTTCAACATCAACATCAGGTAACATCAACATCAGGTAACAGAGTCATTCAACAACACCATCAACATCAGGTAACAGAGTGATTCAACAACACCATCAACATCAGGTAACAGAGTCCTTCAACAACACCATCAACATCAGGTAACAGAGTCATTCAACAACACCACCAAAAGCAGGTAACAGAGTCCTCTGTGTTTACATCAACAGAGTGAGATTATATAGCATAAATATATATTGTATATTATATTATGTCTATATATCTTTCTAATAAATGTTTACTGTAAATGTGTATAAAGCAATTATTCAGGAGAACAATTATGTTTTAAGTGAAATGGAAACACAAAATGTAATTTTAAACGATGGTGAATTCCCCCCCAACTGGTTATTTCAGATATGAAAACTGAGCATATTTGATCTCTCTAAACAGCAGATGTGGCCAACTTTAGGTTAATAGCCTTGTTGTGGATTGTGTGAATCCAATAGGTTTTCCTCTCCAATCTCCAGGCATGGACCAGTCTCTCTTCCTCATCCTGTTGTTCTCAGGTTGGTGTTTATTTCTGTGTCTGCTTCCATGTGTGTGTGTGCTCGTGTGTGTATGTGTGTGTGTGTGTGTGCGCGCCTGTGTGTGTTTGCGTCTCTGAGTGTTTGTCCGTGTGTGTGTGTGTGTGTGTCTGTGTGCGCGCCTGTGTGTGTATGCGTCTCTGAGTGTTTGTCCGTGTGTGCTGAACCCTAACTTGAGACCTGTGTGCAGAATTGACAGCAATATTATATACATACCAGTGGCCAGTTTATTAGGTATACCAGTGGCCAGTTTATTAGGTATACCAGTGGCCAGTTTATTAGGTATACCAGTGAACAGTTTATTAGGTATACCAGTGGGGCTGTCCATCCTCCTCCCATAATGTTGGTTTGTCCTCCACAGGGCTGTCCATCCTCCTCTCATAATGATGGTTTGTTCTCCACAGGGCTGTCCATCCTCCCCTCATAATGTTGGTTTGTCCTCCACAGGGCTGTCCATCCTCCTCTCATAATGTTGGTTTGTTCTCCACAGGGCTGTCCATCCTCCTCTCATAATGTTGGTTTGTTCTCTACAGGGCTGTCCATCCTCCTCTCATAATGTTGGTTTGTCCTCCACAGGGCTGTCCATCCTCCTCTCATAATGTTGGTTTGTCCTCCACAGGACTGTCCATCCTCCTCTCATAGTGATGGTTTGTTCTCCACGGGGCTGTCCATCCTCCTCTCATAGTGTTGGTTTGTCCTCCACAGGGCTGTCCATCCTCCTCTCATAATGTTGGTTTGTTCTCCACAGGGCTGTCCATCCTCCCCTCATAGTGTTGGTTTGTTCTCCACAGGGCTGTCCATCCTCCTCTCATAGTGTTGGTTTGTTCTCCACAGGGCTGTCCATCCTCCTCTCATAATGTTGGTTTGTTCTCCACAGGGCTGTCCATCCTCCTCTCATAATGTTGGTTTGTTCTCCACAGGGCTGTCCATCCTCCCCTCATAATGTTGGTTTGTTCTCCACAGGGCTGTCCATCCTCCCCTCATAGTGTTGGTTTGTTCTCCACAGGGCTGTCCATCCTCCTCTCATAATGTTGGTTTGTCCTCCACAGGGCTGTCCATCCTCCTCTCATAATGTTGGTTTGTCCTCCACAGGGCTGTCCATCCTCCTCTCATAATGTTGGTTTGTTCTCCACAGGGCTGTCCGTCCTCCTCTCATAATGATGGTTTGTTCTCCACAGGGCTGTCTATCCTCCTCTCATAGTGTTGGTTTGTTCTCCACAGGGCTGTCCATCCTCCCCTCATAGTGTTGGTTTGTTCTCCACAGGGCTGTCCATCCTCCCCTCATAGTGTTGGTTTGTTCTCCACAGGGCTGTCCATCCTCCTCTCATAGTGTTGGTTTGTTCTCCACAGGGCTGTCCATCCTCCCCTCATCCCTCCCTCATCAGTTCCACTTTGTGAACTTGATAAAGACCTGGACTGAAGCTCAGAGTTTCTGCAGACAGAACTACACTGACCTGGCCACCATAGATGATGACATGGCAGATATGAAGAAGCTCAATAACACATTATCAGCAGCTGGTTGGATAGAACCAGCCTGGATAGGGCTGTATAACAACATCTGGAAGTGGTCTCTGGGAGACGGAGAGTTAGAGGGGGAGGGGTTTTGGGCCCAAGGACAAACAAATATTGATCCCAACAGCAAAGATTTCTGTGTGTGTATGATGCAAAATGGGTCTTGGTTTAATAACAACTGTAACACGACATCGAATTTCATCTGCTATGGTGAGTTCCCATGTCCATTTATTTTCCATTTTTAATTTAACCTTTACCTAAATAGGCAAGTCAGTTCAGAACAAATTCTTATTTACAATGATGGCCTACCCTGGACAACGCTGGGCCAATTGTGTGCCGCCCTATAGGACTCCCCATCACGACCGGATGTAATGCAGCCTGTATTCGAACCAGGGACTGTAGTGATGCCTCTTGCACTGAGATGCAGTGGCTTAGAGCAAGAGGCGTCACTGCAGCACCTGCAATACCACATTTTTTTTATTCAGATAAGAGATTCAGATATGATTGAATTTTATAGTTTTTTTTAACAAATAGTTTATTTACAAACATTCATCTGTATTTATTTTGGTTATATCTTTTTTTTATTTTATTCAAATAGACAAAAATGCGACCAATAAGTACATTCACATCAATGAATCTAAGACTTGGAGTGATGCTCAGAGCTACTGTCGGGAGAAACACACAGACCTGGCCAGTGTGAGGAACACAACAGAGATGGAGGCAGTAAAGAGCATCTTGCTAAAACATGACAACAATCAAACATACAGAGCGTGGATTGGCCTGCATAATCCTCTTGGTGTCTGGAGGTGGTCCGACCAGAGTGGCTCCTCCTACAGAAACTGGGACTTAACAGAGCCGAATGGGGCAGGTGTGGGAAAGGAAGGATATTTCTGTGGAGAAGTAATATCGTCTGGAAAGTGGAACGATAAAGGATGTACTCACAAACAACCCTTTATTTGCAACGATGGTGAGCTGCCGACATAAAATCTCAATACAGATCTACATTTAACAATCAATATTACTGTAAAGTATTGATGAGACTGAACATTTTGGGTATGGGGTGGAGATTGGGGTGAATGTTGACTGAATAACATTACTTTTCCTTATTTTTCTTAGTGTGAGTTTCTGTGTCCCCCTCTTCTTCCTCCAGATGAACTGGTCCTGGTCTCAGAGAACAAGACGTGGTCAGAAGCCCTGTGGCGCTGCAGAGACCTGGACATGGAGCTGGTGGCTGCCCACAACCAGAACATCCAGCACTGGGTTCAACAGAAAGCCAAGAAGGCCTCCACTCCCTTCGTCTGGCTGGGCCTGAGGTACACCTGCACCCTGGACTTCTGGTTCTGGGTCAATGGAGAAGAGTCCTGCTACCACAACTGGGCTGTCGGGGAGGGCTACAACACCATTAAGGAGCAGTGTGGGAACACGGGGGCCATACAGAGAGACGGGGGACAGTGGGTCGGCAAGTCTGAGACTGAGAGATTCAACTTCATCTGCAGCAACAGTACTGGTGAGATTTGATCTCTTTGTTTTGATGTGTTGAATATCAATTCAATTCAAGGGGCTTTATTGGCATGGGAAACATGTGTTAACATTGCCAAAGCAAGTGAGGTAGATAATATATAAAGTGAAATAAACAGTAAAAATTAACAGTAAACATCACACATACAGAAGTTTCAAAACAATAAAGACATTACAAATGTCATATTATATATATATGCATACAGTGTTTTAACAATGTACAAATGGTAAAGGACACAAGATAAAATGAATAAGCATAGATATGGGTTGTATTTACAATCGTGTGTGTTCTTCACTGGTTGCCCTTTTCTCATGGCAACGGGTCACAAATCTTGCTGTAATCACCTGCTGTGATGGCACACCGTGGAATTTCACCCAGTAGATATGGGAGTTTATCTAAATTGGATTTGTTTTCGAATTCTTTGTGGATCTGTGTAATCTGAGGGAAATATGTCTCTCTAATATGGTCATACATTGGGCAGGAGGTTAGGAAGTTCAGATCAGTTTCCACCTCATTTTGTGGGCAGTGAGCACATAGCCTGTCTTCTCTTGAGATCCATGTCTGCCTACGGTGGCCTTTCTCAATAGCAAGGCTATGCTCACTGAGTCTGTACATAGTCAAAGCTTTCCTTAATTTTGGGTCAGTCACAGTGGTCAGGTATTCT
The DNA here is from genome assembly GCF_021184085.1 of Oncorhynchus gorbuscha. NCBI lineage: Eukaryota > Metazoa > Chordata > Actinopteri > Salmoniformes > Salmonidae > Oncorhynchus > Oncorhynchus gorbuscha. The sequence goes on along the minus strand of NC_060192.1, from coordinate 38,275,067 downwards.
GCCGCTGTGTACTCTCTGTGTAGGGCCAAATAGCATTCTAGTTTGCTCTGTTTTTTTGTTAATTCTTTCCAATGTGTCAAGTAATTATCTTTTTGTTTTCTCATGATTTGGTTGGGTCTAATTGTGCTGCTGTCCTGGGGCTCTGTAGGGTGTGTTTGTGTTCGTGAACAGAACCCCAGGACCAGCTTGCTTAGGGGACTCTTCTCCAGGTTCGTCTCTCTGTAGGTGATGGCTTTGTTGTGGAAGGTTTGTGAATCGCTTCCTTTTAGGTGGTAATAGAATTTAACGGCTCTTTTCTGCATTTTGATAATTAGTGGGTATCGGCCTAATTCTGCTATGCATGCATTATTTGGTGTTCTACGTTGTACACGGAGGATATTTTTGCAGAAGTCTGCGTGTAGAGTCTCAATTTAGTGTTTGTCCCATTTTGTGAAGTCTTGGTTGGTGAGCGGACCCCAGATCTCACAACCATAAAGGGCAATGGGCTCTATGACTGATTCAAGTATTTTTAGCCAAATCCTAAATGGTATGTTGAAATTTATGTTTTGATGGCATAGAATGCCCTTCTTGCCTTGTCTCTCAGATCGTTCACAGCTTTGTGGAAGTTACCTGTGGCGCTGATGTTTAGGCCAAGGTATGTATAGTTTTTTGTGTGCTCTAGGGCAACAGTGTCTAGATGGAATTTGTATTTGTGGTCCTGGTGACTGGACCTTTTTTGGAGCACCATTATTTTGGTCTTACTGAGATTTACTGTCAGGGCCCAGGTCTGACAGAATCTGTGCATAAGATCTAGGTGCTGCTGTAGGCCCTCCTTGGTTGGTGACAGAAGCACCAGATCATCAGAAAACAGCAGACATTTGACTTCGGATTCTAGTAGGGGGAGGCCGGGTGCTGCAGACTTTTATAGTGCCCGCGCCAATTCGTTGATATATATTTTGAAGAGGGTGGGGCTTAAGCTGCATCCCTGTCTAACCCCATGACCATGTGTGAAGAAATTTGTGTTTTTTTGCCAATTCTAACCGCACACTTGTTGTTTATGTACATGGATTTTATAATGTCGTATGTTTTACCCCCAACACCACTTTCCATCAGTTTGTATAGCAGGCCCTCATGCCAAATTGAGTCAAATGCTTTTTTGAAATCAACAATGCATGAGAAGATGTTGCCTTTGTTTTGGTTTGTTTGGTTGTCAATTAGGGTGTGCAGGGTAAATACATGGTCTGTTGTACGGTAATCTGGTAAAAAGCCAATTTGACATTTGCTCAGTACATTGTTTTCATTGAGGAAGTGTACGAGTCTGCTGTTAATGATAATGCAGGGGATTTTCCCAAGGTTACTGTTGACGCATATTCCACTGTAGTTATTGGGGTCAAATTTGTCTCCACTTTTGTGGATTGGGGTGATCAGTCCTTGGTTCCAAATATTGGGGAAGATGCCAGAGCTAAGGATGATGTTAAAGAGTTTTAGTATAGCCAATTGGAATTTGTTGTCTGTATATTTGATAATTTCATTGAGGATACCATCAACCCCACAGGCCTTTTTGGGTTGGAGGGTTTCTATTTTGTCCTGTAACTCATTCAATGTAATTGGAGAATCCAGTGGGTTCTGGTAGTCTTTAATAGTTGATTCTAAGATCTGTATTTGATCATGTATATGTTTTTGCTCCTTATTCTTTGTTATAGAGCCAAAAAGATTGGAGAAGTGGTTTACCCATACATCTCCATTTTGGATAGATAATTCTTTGTGTTGTTGTTTGTTTAGTGTTTTCCAATTTTCCCAGAAGTGGTTAGAGTCTATGGATTCTTCAATTACATTGAGCTGATTTCTGATATGCTGTTCCTTCTTTTTCCGTAGTGTATTTCTGTATTGTTTTAGTGATTCACCATAGTGAAGGTTTTCTGGGTCTCTATGTTTTTGGTTGGACAGGTTTCTCAATTTCTTTCTTAGATTTTTGCATTCTTCATCAAACCATTTGTCATTGTTGTTAATTTTCTTCGGTTTTCTACTTGAGATTTTTAGATTTGATAGGGAAGCTGAGAGGTCAAATATACTGTTAAGATTTTCTACTGCCAAGTTTTGTCATGTTTTGTCTTAGATTGTCTTGTCATTTTGCTTTTCCCTCTGTTCATTTTCCCCCTGCTGGTCTTTTTAGGTTCGTTCCCCTTTTTCTCTCTCCCTTCCTCTCTCTCTTCTCTCTATCGTTCCGTTCCTGCTCCCAGCTGTTCCTATTCCCCTAATCAATCATTTAGTCTTCCCACACCTGTTCCTTATCTTTTCCCCTGATTAGAGTCCCTATTTCTTCCCTTGTTTTCCGTTCCTGTCCTGTCAGATCCTTGTCTATTGTTCACCGTGCTGTGTCTGTGTATCGCCCTGTCGTGTCGTGTTTCCCTCAGATGCTGCGTGGAGAGCAGGTGTCTGAGTCTGCTAGGTTCAAGTGCCTTCCCGAGGCAACCTGCAGTTCTTGATCGAGTCTCCAGTCTGTTCTCGTCATTACGAGTGGAATTATGTCTTATGTTTGTAGAATTACTTTACTGGATTAAAGACTCTGTTTTCGCCAAGTCGCTTTTGGGTCCTCATTCACCTGCATGACAGAAGGATCCGACCAAAGAATGGACCCAGCGACTACAGACGTTCGTAACACTGCCGTCGAGATCCAAGGAGCCATGCTCGGCAGACACGAGCAGGAATTGTCTGCTGCTCGCCATGCCGTGGAGAACCTGGCCGCTCAGGTTTCCGACCTCTCTGGACAGTTCCAGAGTCTTCGTCTCGTGCCACCTGTTACTTCCTGGCCTGCCGAGCCTCCGGAACCTAGGGTTAATAACCCACCTTGCTACTCCGGGCAGCCCACGGAGTGCCGCTCCTTTCTCACCCAGTGTGATATTGTGTTCTCTCTCCAACCCAACACATACTCTAGCGAGAGAGCTCGGGTTGCTTACGTCATTTCACTCCTTACTGGCCGGGCTCGAGAGTGGGGCACAGCTATCTGGGAGGCAAGGGCTGATTGTTCAAACAATTACCAGAACTTTAAAGAGGAGATGATTCGGGTTTTTGACCGTTCAGTTTTTGGTAGGGAGGCTTCTAGGGCCCTGGCTTCCCTATGCCAAGGTGATCGATCCATAACGGATTACTCTATAGAGTTTCGCACTCTTGCTGCCTCTAGTGACTGGAACGAGCCGGCGCTGCTCGCTCGTTTTCTGGAGGGACTCCACGCAGTGGTCAAAGATGAGATTCTCTCTCGGGAGGTTCCTTCCAGTGTGGACTCTTTGATTGCTCTCGCCATCCGCATAGAACGACGGGTAGATCTTCGTCACCAAGCTCGTGGAAGAGAGCTCGCGTCAACGGTGTTTCCCTGCTCCGCATCGCAACCATCTCCCTCCTCTGGCTCAGAGACTGAGCCCATGCAGCTGGGAGGTATTCGCATCTCGACTAAGGAGAGGGAGCGGAGGATCACCAACCGCCTGTGCCTCTATTGCGGATTTGATGGACATTTTGTCAATTCATGTCCAGTAAAAGGCCAGAGCTCATCAGTAAGCGGAGGGCTACTGGTGAGCGCTACTACTCAGGTCTCTTCATCTAGATCCTGTACTACTATGTCGGTCCATCTACGCTGGACCGGTTCGGGTGCTACATGCAGTGCCTTGATTGACTCGGGGGCTGAGGGTTGTTTCATGGACGAAGCATGGGCTCGGAAACATGACAAGTTTACACCTTCACTATTACAGTGGAACATTTCACCCAGGAAATTATCTAAAAGGGATTGAATTTGTTGTTGCCTAATTGTTTTTTGGTAGGTTTCCAAACTGCATTCCTTCCATCTATAGCATTTCTTAATGTTACTCAGTTCCTTTGGCTTTGATGCCTCATGATTGAGTATTGCTCTGTTTAAGTAGACTGTGATTTTGCTGTGGTCTGATAGGGGTGTCAGTGGGCTGACTGTGAACGCTCTGAGAGACTCTGGGTTGAGGTCAGTGATAAAGTAGTCTACAGTACTACTGCCAAGAGATGAGCTATAGGTGTACCTACCATAGGAGTCCCCTCGAAGCCTACCATTGACTATGTACATACCCAGGATGTAACAGAGCTATAGGTGTACCTACCATAGGAGTCCGCTCGAAGCCTACCATTGACTATGTACATACCCAGGATGTAACAGAGCTATAGGTGTACCTACCATAGGAGTCCCCTCGAAGCCTACCATTGACTATGTACATTCCCAGCTTGCGACAGACCTGCAGGAGTTGTGACCCGTTTTTGTTGGTTATGTTGTCATAGTTGTGCCTAGAGGGGCATATGTGGGAGGGAATGCTGTCACCTCCAGGCAGGTGTTTGTCCCCCTGTGTGCTGAGGGTGTCAGGTTCTTGTCCGGTTCTGGCATTTAGGTCGCCACAGGCTAGTACATGTCCCTGGGCCTGGAAATGATTGATTTCCCCCTCCAGGATGGAGAAGCTGTCTTCATTAAAATATGGGGATTCTAGTGGGGGGATATAAGTAGCACACAGGAGGACATTTTTCTCTGTTAGGATAATTTCCTTTTGAATTTCTAGCCAAATGTAGAATGTTCCTGTTTTGATTAATTTAATGGATTGAGTTAGGTCTGCTCTATACCAAATTAGCATACCCTCTGAGTCCCTTCCCTGTTTCACACCTGGTAGTTTGGTGGATGGGACTACCAGCTCTCTGTAACCTAGAGGGCAACCAGTTGGTCTGTCTCCTCTATACCAGGTTTCTTGCAGGATGACAATGTCTGTATTACCGATTTCTTTGGTGAAGTCTGGGTTTCTGCTCTTTAGGCCAAAGGCAGATGACCTCAGGCCTTGGATATTCCAAGATGATATAGTGAAGACTTTTTGTTCCAGAGTGTCCAATGTTGTTGGTCGTGGTTTGGCCTCAGGCCAGTAAGTGTGAGCAGAGCTTGCTGAGCATCTGGTACATGCCATTGGCTTGGGCGAGTGTGAGAGTGGGGGTTGGGACTGTTTGCCCGCTCACTACCTGGGTGTATGTGTGGCTTCCATGTTGAAACCCTCTTTGCGGGGGTGGGGTGCATGGGGTGGGCAGGAGTGGCATAGCTCTGATCTGAGGGGGCCTAAATGGGGTGTGGGCATGGTTGACGTGGGGGGGTGTTGATTGGTTGGGGTGGGGGTGTGGATGTGTCTGGGTGTGCTGTGGTCTGGATGTAATTCCTCTTGGCGTGGGTCCTCTATGTGTAGGTCCAGGGGGGGGTCCTGCAGGTCTGGGAGGGTGTCTCGCTGGTCTGGGTGGGATGTCTATTGATCTGTTGCTCCTGTGTGAAGTGTTGGGGATACGTTTGAGAGCGATGTCCTTTAGAGTTCGGGCAAAGGTGGGCACTGCTGCCTTGTAGAGGTGGACCTGGTCATAGAGGCTGTTCAAGTCCAGGGTGGAGTGGTGGGCCAGGAAAACATTTGGTTTTGAGGCACAGTCACGGGAAATACTTGCGTTTACCCGCTGTATTGTGGCAGGGTGGAAGTCTTTTCGTGGTAGCAGGTTGGAGATAACCACTTGTGCGTTGGGGAAAGTAGAAGAAGCCTTTTCAATCACTCCCTTCAGTGCTGTGGCCACCCTTTCCTGCTGTGCTCTCAGGTCGTTTGTGACTGTGTGTATTATTATGTGGCTGGGTGAGCCTAGTTGGTCCTCAGACAGAAGGTCGAGGGCGCGCTGGGTGTTTGGACACCAGAGTTTAGAAACACTGTGTTTGGGAATAATTTTTTAAAATTCTATATATTTCCCATTTGAGTCCATAAGTAGTACAATCTGTGTCTTGTGTTTGTCCTCAGTGGGTGTGGGGGCGTTGTCAGAAGAGGGGGTGACAGAGGGGGGTGCTCAGAGGGGGTGAGAGCCGCTGGACTTGGGGTTCTTCATTTGTCTGTTGTGCTGTGATGTTGACTCTATGGTCAGGGTCTGGTGTGGACTGTTCTGCTGTGGTGTCAAGACTTTTGTCGGGTGCTGAGGTGGGCTGTTCTGCTGGCTTCTCTGTGGGGGTGGCCACCTGCAGATATGTCTGTCTCCACCTCCAGCATTCCGGGCCTGGTTAAGGGGGTGTTGTTGTGCTGGACTGTTGTCTGGGTCTGTGCTGACTGAAGTGTAATCACCTGCTGTTCCAGCTCCACCTGCCTTACCTCCAGCTGGGTGAATTTGTCCTTCATTTCAATGACGGAGTGGTAATCTGTGCTGGGAGGTTGACTCTCCGTTGGGGGTTACTCGTCTGTGGGGTTACATAATGAAGAGGTCTGGTCTGACCCGCTCAGGGTGGGGGTATCTTTATCAAGGGAGAGCTTCTCCTGCTGGGCTAATTCTTTGATTAGGTGAAAGTCCAGCTGAAACTGTTTGGGGTTACCCTGTACCATTACTGTTCCGGACTTATAGATATTTATATTACCTGACTCAGAGTCCTCGTTATCAAGTATTCTGAGTTTCCACCCCTCATTAACCCCCGCTCTCTTAACCTCTTGCTCCTTCCTGGCATGCAGGCGTCCCATCTAGAGCTCTGGAAATGCAAATGCGCTACGCTAAATGCTAATAGTATTAGTTAAAACTCAAACGTTCATTAAAATACACATGCAGGGTATTGAATTAAAGCTACACTCATTGTGAATCCAGGCAACAAGTCAGATTTTTAAAATGCTTTTCGGCGAAAGCATGAGAAGCTATTATCTGATAGCATGTAACACCCCAAAAGACCCGCAGGGGACATAAACAAAATAATTAGCATAGTCGGCGCTACACAAACCGCACAAATAATATATAAAACATTCATTACCTTTGACCATCTTCTTCGTTGGCACTCCTAGATGTCCCATAATCACTATTGGGTCTTTTTTTGGATTAAATCGGTCCATATATAGCCTAGATATCGATCTTTGAAGACTGTGTGATAAACAAAAAAAAATAGCGTCTTATAACGTAACGTCATTTTTTTAAATTAAAAAAGTCGACGATAAACTTTCACAAAACACTTCGAAATACTTTTGTAATGCAACTTTAGGTATTAGTAAACGTTAATAAGCGATCAAATTAATCACGAGACGAAGTGTTTTCTATAGGGGTCCGTCTTGAAATACTGTCCGTGTATTTCTCAACCAAAATATCCGGTCGGAGACCTGAAGAAAAAGCCTGTCTCTTGTTCGTTTGACCAAGAAACAAAGAATTGGCAAATGACAAGAATGTTGACATCGTGTGGAAGCTGTAGGTACTGCAACCTCAGCCCTATTTAATGTCGTTCGCCCATAACAATTGGTTGAAGCGGCGGATGGATATATTTTTCCACTTTCAGTGATCAGATTTTCCTGCACTTTTCGATGAAACGCACGTTCTGTTATAGTCACAGCCGTGATTTAACCAGTTTTATAAACGTCTGAGTGTTTTCTATCCACACATACTAATGATATGCATATACTATATTCCTGGCATGAGTAGCAGGGCGCTGAAATGTTGCACGATTTTTAACAGAATGTTCGAAAAAGTAGGGGGTAGGAGTAACAGGTTAACAGAGGGGTAGTGTGCTAATATAGCACTGTGCCATGCCAGGGGATGGTTTGTGTGGAAGATAAGGTTGCTGATGTTCCCATGTTTGTAATAGTCAGCAAAAAGTGTCTCTTGATTTTCCGTAAGGAGCTTCATTTTGTAATCTTTTCTTGCTTTATCATTCTTTACATGCACAGGGTACTGTATTTTAATTACCTCTGAACAGCGGGAGGGAGCTTCTAAGGGCTCTCCATTTGGTTGGGGTAGACTGTGTGACTCTCCTGCCATTGTTGGGCTAATGGGCTTTGACACTTCAAACTTGACACGTCAGTGCTAGTTGAAGTTGTATCAAGCTTGGCAGAATTATGTTAGAATTCAGTCCTTATAAAGTAATGTTGTGTATTTTTCTTCTTGGCATTTGGAGATAAAATATAGTTTCAGACTAAACATTACTCACTCAGTTCCAGGTTGGATGGTGTTTTCAGGTTTCTGTTGTTTTCCAGAGAATTTGCTGTATAGAGAAATACATCTTGGTAGTTGTGAACCTTCCAGGTGATTCCGTAATTCCGTCCAAAATCAGGTTGTAGGTTTTAAGTTTTGATTTGAAGTGGGGGTTATGTTGTAGAGGGTAGAATCCAGTATGTGTTCCTGACAAAAAATTCCAAGTTTATCTAACTCCTAATCTATCTTCTTTAAAGAAAATGCTGAAAAATGCAGGAGCTCATCTGATCGTGACCTCATCTGATCGTGACCTCATCTGATCGTGACCTCTGCTCTGCTCTGCTATCTGCTATCTCTCTCTCTCTCTCTCTCTCTCTCTCTCTCTCTCTCTCTCTCTCTCTCTCTCTCTCTCTAAATATTACACTCACAAAAGTTTCAGAGGAATAGAGGAATAGAAGGATAGAGACATTTCAGATGTCATATTATGGCTTTGTACAGTGTTGCAACAATGTGCAAATAGTTAAAGTACAAAAACATAAATAAACATAAATATGTGTTGTATTTACAATGGTGTTTGTTCTTCATTAGTTGCCCTTTTCCTTTGTGCAACAGGTCACAAATGTTGCTGATTTGATGGCACACTGTGGTATTTCACCCAGTAGACGTGAGAGTTTATTGTATTTTAATAATGTGGGTCTGTGTAATCTGAGGCAAACATGTGTCACTGATATGGTCATTCATTTGACAGGAGGTCAGGAAGTGCAGCTCAGTTTCCACCTCATTTTGTGGACAGTCTGCACAGTCTCAATAGCAAGGCTACGCTCACTGAGTCTGTACATAATCAAAGCTTTCGTTAATAATGGGTCAGTCATTGTGGTCAGGAATTCTGCCACTGTCTGCTCTCTGTTTAGGGTCAAATAGCATTCTTGCATTCTTGTTTTTTGGTAAATTCTTTCCAATGTGTCAAGGGCCCAGGTCTATCTTCTTGTTTTCTCACAATTTGGTTGGGTCTAATTGTGTCCTGGGGCTCTGTGGGGTCTTTTTGTGCTTGTAAAAGAAGGGGACTTAGGGGACTCTTACGATCTGTTGGTGATGGCGTTGTTCTACGTTGTACACTGAGAGTGATAATAATTCTACATGCAAAGTCTCAATTTGGTGTTTGTTCCATTTTGTGAATTCCTGGTTGGTGAGCGGACCCCAGACCTCATGAGCATAAAGGGCAAAAGGGTTCTATAACTGATTCTAATATTTTTGGCCAGATCCTAATTGGGATGTCGAAGTTTATGTTCCTTTTGAAGACGTAGAGGGCCCTACTTGGCTCTCATATCGTTCACAGATTTGTAGAAGTCACCTGTTGCGCTGATGTTTAGGCCGAGGTATGTATAGTTTTTTTGTGAGCTCTCGGGCAACGGTGTCTAGATATAATTTGTATTTGTGGTCCTGACAACTGGACCTTTATTAGAATAATATAATTTTTGTCTGAGATTTACTGTCAGGTCCCAGGTCTGTCAGGGCCCAGGTCTGTCAGGTCCCAGGTCTGTCAGGTCCCAGGCCTGTCAGGTCTCAGGTCTGTCAGGGCCCAGGTCTGTCAGGTCCCAGGTCTGTCAGGGCCCAGGTCTGTCAGGGCCCAGGCCTGTCAGGTCCCAGGTCTGTCAGGGCCCAGGCCTGTCAGGGCCCAGGTCTGACAGAATATGTGCAGAAAATCTACAGTACCTGTCAGAAGTTTGGACAGACCTACTCATTCAAGGGTTTTTCTTTATTTAAACTATTTTCTACATTGTAGAATAATAGTGAAGACATCACAACTATGAAAAAACAGCAAAGTAGTGCGACACAAACAACAACAGTTACACGTGGAATAAACAAACACACAGCCAATAATACAGTGGAAAAAGTGTGCAAATGAGGTAGGATAAGGGAGGTAAGGCATTCAATAGGCAATGGTGGCAAAATAATTACAATGTGATAGATGTGCAGAAGATGAGTGTGCCAATAAAGATACTGAGGTGTGAAGGAGCAAAATAAATAACAGTATGGGGATGAGGTAGTTGGATGGGGTATTTACAGATGGGCTATCTACAGGTGCAGCGATCTGTGAGCTGCTCTGACGTGTGGTGCTTCATTTGGGATAGATGGGGTGCCCATCTCAACAACATCCAGTGAAACTGCAGAACGCGAAATTCAAAATACAAAAATCATGCTATGCAACATTCATGAAAATACAAGTGTCTTACATCATTTAAAATCTTAACTTCTTGTTAATCCACTTTGTCAGATTTCAAAAGGCTTCGCTTCGAAAGCATACCATGTCATTATGTGAGGACAGCGCCCTGCATACAAAAGCATCAAACCAGCAGAGGCGTCACAAAAGTCAGAAATAGCGATAAGAAAAATCACTTACCTTTGAAGATATTCCTTTTTTTATTATCATAAGGGTCCCATCTACAAAACAAATGGTTGTTTTACTCGATAAAGTCCTTCTTGATATCCCAAAAAAAGTCAGTTTAGTTGTCGTGTTTGATTCAGTAATCCCGTTCCACTCGTTCACTCGTTCAACACGCAGACAAAGGAATCCCAAAAGTTACCGATAAACTCCATCCAAACAAGTCAAACAACATTTCTAATCAATCCTCAGGTAATAATATGTAAATAAACGATACAATTTAAGACGGAGAACAGTGTGTTCAATAGCGGAGATAAATAACGAGGTGCGCGTCCTCATCCACGTCCTCATCCACGCCCTCATCCACGTCCTCATCCACGTCCTCATCCACGCCCTCATCCACGCCCTCATCCACGTCCTCATCCACGTCCTCATCCACGCCCTCATCCACGTCCTCATCCACATCCTCATCCACGTCCTCATCCACGCCCTCATCCACGTCCTCATGCACGTCCTCATCCACGCCCTCATCCACGCCCTCATCCACGTCCTCATCCACGTCCTCATCCACGCCCTCATCCACGTCCTCATCCACGTCCTCATCCACGCCCTCATCCACGTCCTCATCCACGTCCTCATCCACGCCCTCATCCACGTCCTCATCCACGCGCGCCTCAAGACTACAACCCAAATGAGAGCCACCTTGAAAACTACACATTTGAGCGAATTCTTCAAGCCTGAAACCTTTTCTAAAGACTGTTGACATCTAGTGGAAGCCATAGGAACTGCAATCTGTGAGCACTTCCTTTGAATATACCATAGACAAGCATTTCAATGGGTGGTGACCTGAAAAAACATTTCTGGATGGATTTCTCCTCGGGTTTTCGCCTGCCGTATAAGTTCTCACAAACACACACACACACACACACACACACACACACACACACACACACACACACACACACACACACACACACACACACACACACACACACACACACACACACACACACACACACACACACACACACACACACACACACACACACACATTATTTTAAGAGTTTTAGAAACTTCACAGTGTTTTCTATCCAATACTACCAATTATATGCATATCTTTCTAGCTTCTGGCCTGAGTAACAGACAGTTAACTTTGGGCATGTCAGTCATCCGAACTTCCGAATACTGCCCCCTAGGCTTAAGAAGTTAAAGTTAGTGAGGCAGATATGAGACTCCAGCTTCATAGATGTTCCAGTCATTGGCAGCAGAGAACTGAAAGGAAAGGGGTCCATAGGAGGAATTGGCTTTAGGGGTGAGCTGTGAATTATATCTGCTGGAGTGCGTGCTACAGGTGGGTGATGATATGGTGACCAGTGAGCTGAGATAAGGTGGGATGTTACCTAGCAAAGATGTATAGATGACCTGGAGCCAGTGGGTTTGGCGACCAATATGAAGCGAGGGCCAGCCAACGAGAGCATACAGGTCGCAGTGGTGGTAGTATCTTGTGCTTTAGTGAATTGGTGAAAAACCGGACTGTGATAGACTGTGATAGACTGTGTCCAATTTGCAGAGTAGAGTGTTGGGGGCTATTTTGTAAATGACATTGCCAAAGTCAAGGATCGGAAGGATAGTCAGTTTTACGAGGGTATGTTTGGCAGCATAAGTGAAGGACGCTTTGTTGCAAAATAGGAAGCTGATTCTAGATTTAAGTTTGGATTGGAGATGCTTAATGTGAGTCTGTAAGGAAAGTTTACAATCTAACCAGACACCTAGGTAATTGTAATTGTCCACATATTCAGAAGTCAGAACCGTCCAGAGTCGTGATGCTGGATGGGCATGCAGGTGTGGGCAGCGATCGGTTGAAAAGCATTCATTTAGTTTTACTTGGATTTAAGAGCAGTTGGAGGCCTCGGAAGGAGAGTTGTAGCGCATTGTATTTCCTGATGTTCTCCCTCATGTGAAATGTATTTCCTAATATTCTCTCTCTCTCTCTCTCTCTCTCTCTCTCTCTCTCTCTCTCTCTCTCTCTCTCTCTCTCTCTCTCTCTCAAGCTCTCCTGAAATGTGTTTCCTGATATTATCTCTCTCTCTCTCTCTCTCTCTCTCTCTCTCTCTCTCTCTCTCTCTCTCTCTCTCTCTCTCTCTCTCTCTCTCTCTCTCTCTCTCTCTCTCTCTCTCTCTCTCTCTCTCTCTCTCTCTCTCTCTCTCTCTCTCTCATATTAAATGTTTTTCATGATATTCTTTTACAGTATTATATCCTTTGTTCTCTAATCCAGATTACTAGGACCAGAGCCTGTTCTCTGGACCAGCTGAACCCTACAGTCCAACACATTGTTCCAGAAACTGCTCTGTAGAACAGCTAAACCCAACAGCCCAGCACATTGTTCCAGACCAATCTCTGTAGACCAGCTGAACCCAATAGCTCAACACATTGTTACAGATCCTGCTCTGTAGACCAGCTGAACACTACAGTCCAGAATGTTCCAAACCCTGTTCTGTAGACCAGCTGAACCCTACAGTCCAGAATGTTCCAGACCCTGCTCTGTAGACCAGCTGAACCCTACAGTCCAGAATGTTCCAGATATACATCATACAAAGGTGATGGATACTCATTATTTTAAATAAATATTTGTATTTGTTTACAGTGAGCTCCAAAAGTATTGGGACAGTAACAAATGTTTAGTAGTTTTGGCTCTGTACTCCAACATTTTCATTGCATGTTAGGAATATGGGACCAAATATTTAGCTTTTGACTATTTTAGTACATATTGAAGTGAATTTGTCCCAATACTTTTGGTCCACTAAAATGGGGACTATGTTCAAAAACTGCTGTCATTTCTAAACGATTAACCCGATATGGATGAAATTACTGACTGTCTGAACTTTAACCTCATACTCATTGTATTATTAGAGATCCAAAGTGCTGGAGTACAGAGCCAGAAAAACAAACATAGTGTCACTGCCCCGATACTGTTGGAGCTCACTGGAAATAAACCATAGAGCTATGTAGAGCTCACTGGAAATAAACCATAGAGCTATGTAGAGCTCACTGGAAATAAACCATAGAGCTATGTAGAGCTCACTGGAAATAAACCATAGAGCTATGTAGAGCTCACTGGAAATAAACCACAGAGCTATGTAGAGCTCACTGGAAATAAACCATAGAGCTATGTAGAGCTCACTGGAAATAAACCATAGAGCTATGTAGAGCTCACTGGAAATAAACCATAGAGCTATGTAGAGCTCACTGGAAATACAACATAGAGCTATGTAGAGCTCACTGGAAATAAACCATAGAGCTATGTAGAGCTCACTGGAAATAAACCATAGAGCTATGTAGAGCTCACTGGAAATAAACCATAGAGCTATGTAGAGCTCACTGGAAATAAACCATAGAGCTATGTAGAGCTCACTGGAAATAAACCATAGAGCTACGTAGAGCTCACTGGAAATAAACCATAGAGCTATGTAGAGCTCACTGGAAATAAACCATAGAGCTACGTAGAGCTCACTGGAAATAAACCATAGAGCTATGTAGAGCTCACTGGAAATAAATCATAGAGCTACGTAGAGCTCACTGGAAATAAACCATAGAGCTATGTAGAGCTCACTGGAAATAAACCATAGAGCTATGTAGAGCTCACTGGAAATAAACCATAGAGCTATGTAGAGCTCATTGGAAATAAACCATAGAGCTATGTAGAGCTCACTGGAAATAAACCATAGAGCTATGTAGAGCTCACTGGAAATAAACCATAGAGCTATGTAGAGCTCACTGGAAATAAACCATAGAGCTATGTAGAGCTCACTGGAAATAAACCATAGAGCTATGTAGAGCTCACTGGAAATAAAACATAGAGCTATGTAGAGCTCACTGGAAATAAAACATAGAGCTATGTAGAGCTCACTGGAAATAAACCATAGAGCTATGTAGAGCTCACTGGAAATAAACCATAGAGCTATGTAGAGCTCACTGGAAATAAACCATAGAGCTATATAGAGCTCACTGGAAATAAAACATAGAGCTATGTAGAGCTCACTGGAAATAAACCATAGAGCTACGTAGATCTCACTGGAAATAAACCATAGAGCTATGTAGAGCTCACTGGAAAAACCATAAACCACTGGAAATAAACCATAGAGCTACGTAGAGCTCACTGGAAATAAACCATAGAGCTATGTAGAGCTCACTGGAAATAAATCATAGAGCTACGTAGAGCTCACTGGAAATAAACCATAGAGCTATGTAGAGCTCACTGGAAATAAACCATAGAGCTATGTAGAGCTCACTGGAAATAAACCATAGAGCTATGTAGAGCTCATTGGAAATAAACCATAGAGCTATGTAGAGCTCACTGGAAATAAACCATAGAGCTATGTAGAGCTCACTGGAAATAAACCATAGAGCTATGTAGAGCTCACTGGAAATAAACCATAGAGCTATGTAGAGCTCACTGGAAATAAACCATAGAGCTATGTAGAGCTCACTGGAAATAAACCATAGAGCTATGTAGAGCTCACTGGAAATAAAACATAGAGCTATGTAGAGCTCACTGGAAATAAACCATAGAGCTATGTAGAGCTCACTGGAAATAAACCATAGAGCTATGTAGAGCTCACTGGAAATAAACCATAGAGCTATATAGAGCTCACTGGAAATAAAACATAGAGCTATGTAGAGCTCACTGGAAATACAACATAGAGCGACATAGAGCTCTCTGGAAATAAAACATAGAGCTATGTAGAGCTCACTGGAAATAAAACATAGAGCTACATAGAGCTCACTGGAAATAGAATGTTGAGCTACATAGAGATCACTGGAAATAGAATGTTGAGCTACATAGAGATCACTGGAAATAGAATGTTGAGCTACATAGAGATCACAGGAAATAGAATGTTGAGCTACATAGAGATCACTGGAAATAGAATGTTGAGCTACAACATGTTGAGCTCTCTGGAAATAATTAGCTGTTGCAAAAGTAGTAGCTACAATTTCTTCATGAATCATGACATAACATGACATAACACAGAACATTAATAGACAAGAACAGCTCAAAGACAGAACTATATCAGTTTATCAAATCCACACGTAGCCTGACCTGTATCTCCGCACACTGACCCGGTACCGGAGCCCCCTGTTTATAGCCTCGTTATTGTTATGTTAGTGTGTTACTTTTCTTTAACTATTTTTACTTTAGTTTATTAAGTTACATTTTTTAAACTGTATCTTGAACTGATACTTGATATTATATGAGGAGATGTAAACATGATTTAATAATGACATGTTTTATATGTAATGTAATATTATCCTACCACACTGTTGTTGTTTCCATATTTACTGACTATACTTGTTGATGTTAATGAATGTTAAAGGGAACTTTTAGTTGTTCTAAACATTCAGTTTTATTTATTTTCTATTACAACTTGCTGTTACTGTTTCCAGAGACTATTTCACTTCATTCATTATTTTATCTAGACCGTTAATTATATTCCATTACAGAAATGTTTTAAGATCTTTTGAGTGGTTTAAGTTGTGTTAAATATATTGTACACACATGTTATTTCTCTATGATACTAGTGTGTAACATTTAAATGACAGTATCTGTTCTGGTGCTGGTGGTGGTTGTCATGTTTTGTCTTATATTGTGTTGTCATTTTGCTTTCCCTTCTGTTCGTTTCCCCCTGCTGGTCTTATTAGGTTCGTTCCCTTTTTCTATCCCTCTCTCTCTCCCTCCCTCTCTCTCCTCTCTCTATCGTTCCGTTCCTGCTCCCAGCTGTTCCTCATTCTCCTACTCACGCATTTAGTCTTTCCACACCTGTTCCCTATCTTGTCCTCTGATTAGAGTCCCTATTTCTCCCCTTGTCTTCCGTTTCTGTCCTGTCGGATCCTTGTATATTGTTCGCCGTGCTGTGTCTTGTTTCCCTCAGAGGCTGCGTGTGAGCAGGTGTCTGAGTCTGCTACGGTCGGTGCCTTCCCGAGGCAACCTACAGTTTATGGTCGAGTCTCCAGTCTGTCCTCGTCACTACGAGTGGAATTCGTTTTTTATGTTTTGTTTTCTGCTCTGATTTGTCTAGGAGTATTGCCTATTTCCTTTACTGGAATAAAGACTCTGTTTTCGCCAAGTCGCTTTTGGGTCCTCATTCACCTGCATAACAGTGGTCTTCATGTAAAGGGGCAATCTGTGACAGGGGGATCCGTTTTAGATTTCTTAAATCAATGTATGTTCATTCTTGAAGAATATGACT
The DNA here is from genome assembly GCF_021184085.1 of Oncorhynchus gorbuscha. Taxonomy (NCBI): domain Eukaryota; kingdom Metazoa; phylum Chordata; class Actinopteri; order Salmoniformes; family Salmonidae; genus Oncorhynchus; species Oncorhynchus gorbuscha. The sequence continues at coordinate 38,258,519 of NC_060192.1, read as the reverse complement.
TACAAATGCCTCATAAGATTAATTCAACTGTCCTTTTCCATCAGAACCCGACATATAAACTAGTTTTATTCCATTGTTTGTAAACAATGTAATAGTTTCTGTTCTGGTGCTGGTGGTGGTCTTCATGTAAAGTGGCAATCTGTGATCTGGAATTAAATTTTAGGATTTAAAATGATGTACCCATTGATTCTTGAAGATTATAACTTATAAATGCCTCGTGATTTTAGTCCAACTGTCATTTCCCACCAGAACCCAAATTGTAAACTTTTTTTACTCCATGATTTCTAAGCAATGTAATTGTAAACAAACACAGTTTAGTCTCAAAAACATAGTTTGAACTATAATGTTGATATCATGGTTAGTCATTCTGTATAGTCTCAGAATCATAGTTTAAACTATGTGGATATCAGAGATGGTCATCCTGTATAGTCTCAGAAATATATGTTAAACTATAATGTTGATATGATGGATGGTCAGTACATGAAATCATTGCTCTGTCCATTCATTTGAGAGTGGTTACATTTCTCTAGCCCCATCCTTCAGTTTTTACTAAAATAGTGGTGGGGTTTACGCTTTGTAATTGGTTGAACTGCAGATTGCCCTTTAACTATTTGACTATGGTACATTCATCCTTTTCGCAGTAAAAAAAATCAATAAAGTTATGAAAATGACACTAATTTTTTCATTTTTTTGTTTTATACTTATTTCAAGAAACAGAGGAAAGAATAGAAAAGATTTTGATAAGGATGTTAGACCTGACCTCAGATCATCGGTAAGTCACTAGGAATGCTCTTTACTGTTGTATACATAGTGTTAGACCTGTCATGACGTTGCCCTCTTTGGGTACAGCGAGCACCATCCCCCACTCTCTGCTTCTACAACCAGACTGCTGTGGTCAGAGTGAGGTCGTAAGTTCCGAGGGAAGACCCTCTCTCATGGCCACACAGTATAGAGACAGAGTGAAGTTCCATAGCGAACAAAGGAATTTCTTCCACCTCACAGAACTTGAGGTCCGAACAACATTTACGTTCCGGAGAAAGTATAAAAGATCGGTGAAGAATCCAGCTACGAACTGGTCCGGTTGGTACAACTTGGGGAAGCTCATGGGAGACGGTGTGGCCACATTACCATAACGCTGTTTATATAATAGCCTCAGATATGAGGTTTACATCTAATTGTTGTATAAGGTGAATGAGTGAGGATGATACGGTTTGTAAAATTCGAGTAATGTGGACTAATGAAGGAAACTCCAATTTGTTTTTTGAGTTGAACTAAATCAGAGGACCGCCAATGAGCCCAGTTAGGGTCAGGCATCCTGGGACAGCCCCTTTTCTGCAATTCCGAATAAAACTCAACTTTGAGAAATTCTCGGTAGACCATGTTTCTCTCAATCACGGGAGGACTAAGGTTGCAGAACATTGCTGAATCTTTTAACCACGTGGTTAAACTCTTAGACTATCGATACCGACAGAATAAGAACAAGTCTTTGATATTAATTACTAGTCTGCAGCCAGGAATTCGGTATCATTGAAAGCGAAGAACGACAACCGCCGAAACATCCATCCTACAACAACATTATTGAATGTCACTCTGAACTATCCACTATAACCACGACACAGAGAGAGACGGACAATTCTACAAAAGAAACAAACTTTTCAACAGCGAAACAAAACGACACACTGAGCGTAAATATATATATTGATTGCAATTGTTCCCGAATGAGTGAGCGTTCATGTGCAAAGGGTTAGCATTTTAATTGTTGTAATTATTAACTCTGTAGTGACTTCTTAGTCGACCCCCACTTCCCTTTTTGTCCACCAAGCCGCCATGCCGGTTTAGCCCACTAGGGCACATTCTCCTATCATTTCTTGTAGCCATATTTACTTTGTTGTTTTGTTTATGCATGTAGTTAGTAATAAACGTGCACGAGAAGATAAAAAGCCCTCATCAATGGAACACAGACAACATGATTCATCATGTAAACAGGAGAAAAAGGGTCTCCAACCTCCTACTTCTCCCCAGTGGAGTTAAACATATTCATGAATGTGTATGCAGAATATGAGTTAATATTTAAGAAAAAAAGGTAATTCAGTAACAGCAGCAAAAGAACTTGAACTGGCGTAGCAGAAAATTGCTGAGTCATTGAAAATAATGAAATGTTTAATCTCAAGTGTTCCACTTATTCAACATGTATATAGTGTGTGTGTGTGTGTGCCCGCATGCGCATGTTTAATATCTACGCAGGTGCAGCCCAACAGGCACAAAAAGTACTTGGCAGCAACTGAAGATGAAATATAAAAATATACTTCAAACATAATTACATTGCAAGCTACCTTATTAAACAGTATTCAGTGGCTACATTCAACATGTGATTGTCACACCCTGATCAGTATCACCTGTCCTCGTTATTGTCTCCACCCCCTCCAGGTGTCACTTGTTTTCCCCAGTATATTTATCCCTGTGTTTCCTGTCTCTGTGCCAGTTAGTCTTGTATGTTTCCACATCTATTTGAAGGTGACTCAGTTATATATTTGAAATGTTTAATGTGGCGTGGACACTGTTGTAAAAACAAAGTTCAAATTAGGTGGGATACTTTTCTGGGTAAAGTTACAAGTTAAATGTCTAATCTTCATCTTTTACCAGATACTGATGATGTAATCTGTATGGTAGAGCCTTCTGCCAAAACAGACCTCCAAGCACTCTTAATACTCCACAGATTTTTCATAATGGGTTAGAGTAGAACACCACAATTGCCATTTTCTGACCTGTTATGCGGGTGAATGAGGACCCAAAAGCGACTTGGCGAAAACAGAGTTTTTAATCCAGTAAAGTTACTTTACAAAACAAAAGGCATAATACTACTCGTAATGACGAGAACAGACTGGAGACTTGATCAAGAACTGCAGGTTGCCTCGGGAAGGCACTTGAACATAGCAGACTCAGACACCTGCTCACCACGCAGCATCTGAGGGAAACACGACACGACAGGGCAATACATAGACACAGCACGGTGAAATATAGACAAGGATCCGACAGGGCAGGAACGGAAAACAAGGAGAGAAATAGGGACTCTAATCAGGGAAAAGGATCGGGAACAGGTGTGGGAAGACTAAATGATTGATTAGGGGAATAGGAACAGCTGGGAGCAGGAACGGAACGATAGAGAGAAGAGAGAGCGAGAGAGTGAGAGAGGGAGGGGGAGAGAGAGGGATAGAAAGAGGGAAAGAACCTAATAAGACCAGCAGAGGGAAACGAATAGAAGGGGAAGCACAGGGACAAGACATGATAATCAATGACAAAACATGACATGACCATAGTTCTTTTGTGTTTTCCTTGTTTTAGTGTTGGTCAGTACGTGAGTTGGGTGGGCAATTTATGTTGGATGTCTAGTTTGTCTGTTTCTGTGTTTGGCCTGATATGGTTCTCAATCAGAGGCAGGTGTTAGTCGTTGTCTCTGTTTGGGAACCATATTTAGGTAGCCTGTTTTGTCATTGTGGGTTGTGGGTGATTGTCTATGTCTAGTTGCATGTTAGCACTATGTTTCATTAGCAGTCACGGTCGGTTGTTGTTTTGTTAGCTTGTTCAGTTTACGTGGTGTTTTTCGTCATTCAATAAAAGGAATGCACCCTCACCACGCTGCGTTTTGGTCCGCTTCACACGACGAATGTGTTATTTTGTAAAAGCTTTCAATGTCTGCTTATATGCCCCCTTTATTTATCCTACGGTTCTGACTTCCTCACCACGCTGCGCTTTGGTCCGCTTCACACGACAAATGTGTTATTTTCATTACAGGAGGAAGACACCGTGTCAGCTGCCACAGAGAGAGAAGATACAGACCTATTGAGGTTTACACCTTAAAAATAACATCTAACCGTTGATGTTAGTGTGGTATCATAAAACTCCCACCTTTTTCTCTAACAGAGCAATGTGGAAAATTACAATGAGGAAGAGGGTCCATCCACCTCCACAGCACAACTTACCTCAGTAAGATGTTGTTCAGCATTGGCCCATGACTTACAATGAAACAAACTAGACCTGGCACTGTGGAATTCAGTCATTTATTTTGTGTTCCTATAGCTCCCTGTGAAACAACTGTACGAGGTCTACTTAGAGAAACACATCGAAAAATGTCGTTTACAAATTGACAACATGAGTCTGCAGATGCTAAAGATAAAAATATAAATACAACTGCTAGAACATCAGTTAAATATGGTGAAGTGTCCACAGGTAGAACATCAGTTAAAGGTGGTGAAGTGTCCACAGGTAGAACATCAGTTAAAGGTGGTGAAGTGTCCACAGGTAGAACATCAGTTAAAGGTGGTGAGGTGTCCACAGGTAGAACATCAGTTAAAGATGGTGAGGTGTCCACAGGTAGAACATCAGTTAAAGATGTCCACAGGTAGAACATCAGTTAAAGGTGTCCACAGGTAGAACATCAGTTAAAGGTGTCCACAGGTAGAACATCAGTTAAAGGTGTCCACAGGTAGAACATCAGTTAAAGGTGGTGAGGTGTCCACAGGTAGAACATCAGTTAAAGGTGTCCACAGGTAGAACATCAGTTAAAGGTGGTGAGGTGTCCACAGGTAGAATATAATTTAAAGGTGGTGAGGTGTCCACAGGTAGAACATCATTTAAAGGTGGTGAGGTTCCCACAGGTAGAACATCAGTTAAAGGTGGTGAGGTGTCCACAGGTAGAACATCAGTTAAAGGTGATGAGGTGTCCACAGGTAGAACATCAGTTAAAGGTGGTGAGGTGTCCACAGGTAGAACATCATTTAAAGGTGGTGAGGTGTCCACAGGTAGAACATCAGTTAAAGATGGTGAGGTGTCCACAGGTAGAACATCAGTTAAAGATGGTGAGGTGTCCACAGGTAGAACATCAGTTAAAGATGGTGAGGTTTCCACAGGTAGAACATCAGTTAAAGGTGGTGAGGTGTCCACAGGTAGAACATCAGTTAAAGGTGGTGAGGTTCCCACAGGTAGAACATAAGTTAAAGGTGGTGAGGTGTCCACAGGTAGAACATCAGTTAAAGGTGTCCACAGGTAGAACATCAGTTAAAGGTGGTGAGGTGTCCACAGGTAGAATATAATTTAAAGGTGGTGAGGTGTCCACAGGTAGAACATCATTTAAAGGTGGTGAGGTTCCCACAGGTAGAACATCAGTTAAAGGTGGTGAGGTGTCCACAGGTAGAACATCAGTTAAAGGTGGTGAGGTGTCCACAGGTAGAACATCAGTTAAAGGTGGTGAGGTGTCCACAGGTAGAACATCATTTAAAGGTGGTGAGGTGTCCACAGGTAGAACATCAGTTAAAGATGGTGAGGTGTCCACAGGTAGAACATCAGTTAAAGATGGTGAGGTGTCCACAGGTAGAACATCAGTTAAAGATGGTGAGGTTTCCACAGGTAGAACATCAGTTAAAGGTGGTGAGGTGTCCACAGGTAGAACATCAGTTAAAGGTGGTGAGGTTCCCACAGGTAGAACATAAGTTAAAGGTGGTGAGGTGTCCACAGGTAGAACATCAGTTAAAGGTGGTGAGGTTCCCACAGGTAGAACATCATTTAAAGGTGGTGAGGTGTCCACAGGTAGAACATCAGTTAATTAAAGGTGGTGAGGTGTCCACAGGTAGAAAATCAGTTAAAGGTGTCCACAGGTAGAACATCAGTTAAAGGTGTCCACAGGTAGAACATCAGTTAAAGGTGGTGAGGTGTCCACAGGTAGAACATCAGTTAAAGGTGGTGAGGTGTCCACAGGTAGAACATCAGTTAAAGGTGGTGAGGTGTCCACAGGTAGAACATCAGTTAAAGGTGTCCACAGGTAGAACATCAGTTAAAGGTGGTGAAGTGTCCACAGGTAGAACATCAGTTAAAGGTGGTGAGGTGTCCACAGGTAGAACATCAGTTAAAGATGGTGAGGTGTCCACAGGTAGAACATCAGTTAAAGATGGTGAGGTGTCCACAGGTAGAACATCAGTTAAAGATGGTGAGGTGTCCACAGGTAGAACATCAGTTAAAGATGGTGAGGTGTCCACAGGTAGAACATCAGTTAAAGGTGTCCACAGGTAGAACATCAGTTAAAGGTGGTGAGGTGTCCACAGGTAGAACATCAGTTAAAGGTGTCCACAGGTAGAACATCAGTTAAAGGTGTCCACAGGTAGAACATCAGTTAAAGGTGTCCACAGGTAGAACATCAGTTAAAGGTGTCCACAGGTAGAACATCAGTTAAAGGTGGTGAGGTGTCCACAGGTAGAACATCAGTTAAAGATGGTGAGGTGTCCACAGGTAGAACATCAGTTAAAGATGGTGAGGTGTCCACAGGTAGAACATCAGTTAAAGATGGTGAGGTGTCCACAGGTAGAACATCAGTTAAAGGTGGTGAGGTGTCCACAGGTAGAATATAATTTAAAGGTGGTGAGGTGTCCACAGGTAGAACATCATTTAAAGGTGGTAAGGTTCCCACAGGTAGAACATCAGTTAAAGGTGGTGAGGTGTCCACAGGTAGAACATCAGTTAAAGGTGGTGAGGTGTCCACAGGTAGAACATCAGTTAAAGGTGGTGAGGTGTCCACAGGTAGAACATCATTTAAAGGTGGTGAGGTGTCCACAGGTAGAACATCAGTTAAAGATGGTGAGGTGTCCACAGGTAGAACATCAGTTAAAGATGGTGAGGTGTCCACAGGTAGAACATCAGTTAAAGATGGTGAGGTTTCCACAGGTAGAACATCAGTTAAAGGTGGTGAGGTGTCCACAGGTAGAACATCAGTTAAAGGTGGTGAGGTTCCCACAGGTAGAACATAAGTTAAAGGTGGTGAGGTGTCCACAGGTAGAACATCAGTTAAAGGTGTCCACAGGTAGAACATCAGTTAAAGGTGGTGAGGTGTCCACAGGTAGAATATAATTTAAAGGTGGTGAGGTGTCCACAGGTAGAACATCATTTAAAGGTGGTGAGGTTCCCACAGGTAGAACATCAGTTAAAGGTGGTGAGGTGTCCACAGGTAGAACATCAGTTAAAGGTGGTGAGGTGTCCACAGGTAGAACATCAGTTAAAGGTGGTGAGGTGTCCACAGGTAGAACATCATTTAAAGGTGGTGAGGTGTCCACAGGTAGAACATCAGTTAAAGATGGTGAGGTGTCCACAGGTAGAACATCAGTTAAAGATGGTGAGGTGTCCACTGGTAGAACATCAGTTAAAGATGGTGAGGTTTCCACAGGTAGAACATCAGTTAAAGGTGGTGAGGTGTCCACAGGTAGAACATCAGTTAAAGGTGGTGAGGTTCCCACAGGTAGAACATAAGTTAAAGGTGGTGAGGTGTCCACAGGTAGAACATCAGTTAAAGGTGGTGAGGTTCCCACAGGTAGAACATCATTTAAAGGTGGTGAGGTGTCCACAGGTAGAACATCAGTTAATTAAAGGTGGTGAGGTGTCCACAGGTAGAAAATCAGTTAAAGGTGTCCACAGGTAGAACATCAGTTAAAGGTGTCCACAGGTAGAACATCAGTTAAAGGTGGTGAGGTGTCCACAGGTAGAACATCAGTTAAAGGTGGTGAGGTGTCCACAGGTAGAACATCAGTTAAAGGTGTCCACAGGTAGAACATCAGTTAAAGATGGTGAGGTGTCCACAGGTAGAACATCAGTTAGTTAAAGGTGTCCACAGGTAGAACATCAGTTAAAGGTGTCCACAGGTAGAACATGAGTTAAAGGTGGTGAGGTGTCCACAGGTAGAACATCAGTTAAAGGTGGTGAGGTGTCCACAGGTAGAACATCAGTTAAAGGTGGTGAGGTGTCCACAGGTAGAACATCAGTTAAAGGTGGTGAGGTGTCCACATGTAGAACATCAGTTAAAGGTGTCCACAGGTAGAACATCAGTTAAAGGTGGTGAGGTGTCCACAGGTAGAACATCAGTTAAAGGTGTCCACAGGTAGAACATCAGTTAAAGGTGTCCACAGGTAGAACATCACTTAAAGGTGGTGAGGTGTCCACAGGTAGAACATCAGTTAAAGGTGGTGAGGTGTCCACAGGTAGAACATCAGTTAAAGGTGGTGAGGTGTCCACAGGTAGAACATCAGTTAAAGGTGGTGAGGTGTCCACAGGTAGAACATCAGTTAAAGGTGTCCACAGGTAGAACATCAGTTAAAGGTGGTGAGGTGTCCACAGGTAGAACATCAGTTAAAGGTGTCCACAGGTAGAACATCAGTTAAAGGTGTCCACAGGTAGAACATCAGTTAAAGGTGGTGAGGAGTCCACAGGTAGAACATCAGTTAAAGGTGTCCACAGGTAGAACATCAGTTAAAGGTGGTGAGGTGTCCACAGGTAGAACATCAGTTAAAGGTGGTGAGGTGTCCACAGGTAGAACATCAGTTAAAGGTGGTGAGGTGTCCACAGGTAGAACATCAGTTAAAGGTGGTGAGGTGTCCACATGTAGAACATCAGTTAAAGGTGTCCACAGGTAGAACATCAGTTAAAGGTGGTGAGGTGTCCACAGGTAGAACATCAGTTAAAGGTGGTGAGGTGTCCACAGGTAGAACATCAGTTAATTAAAGGTGGTGAGGTGTCCACAGGTAGAACATCAGTTAAAGGTGGTGAGGTGTCCACAGGTAGAACATCAGTTAAAGGTGTCCACAGGTAGAACATCACTTAAAGGTGTCCACAGGTAGAACATCACTTAAAGGTGGTGAGGTGTCCACAGGTAGAACATCAGTTAAAGGTGGTGAGGTGTCCACAGGTAGAACATCAGTTAAAGGTGGTGAGGTGTCCACAGGTAGAACATCAGTTAAAGGTGTCCACAGGTAGAACATCAGTTAAAGGTGTCCACAGGTAGGACATCAGTTAAAGGTGGTGAGGTGTCCACATGTAGAACATCAGTTAAAGGTGTCCACAGGTAGAACATCAGTTAAAGGTGGTGAGGTGTCCACAGGTAGAACATCAGTTAAAGGTGGTGAGGTGTCCACAGGTAGAACATCAGTTAAAGGTGGTGAGGTGTCCACAGGTAGAACATCAGTTAAAGGTGTCCACAGGTAGAACATCAGTTAAAGGTGTCCACAGGTAGAACATCAGTTAAAGGTGGTGAGGTGTCCACAGGTAGAACATCAGTTAAAGGTGTCCACAGGTAGAACATCAGTTAAAGATGGTGAGGTGTCCACAGGTAGAACATCAGTTAGTTAAAGGTGTCCACAGGTAGAACATCAGTTAAAGGTGTCCACAGGTAGAACATCAGTTAAAGGTGGTGAGGTGTCCACAGGTAGAACATCAGTTAAAGGTGGTGAGGTGTCCACAGGTAGAACATCAGTTAAAGGTGGTGAGGTGTCCACAGGTAGAACATCAGTTAAAGGTGGTGAGGTGTCCACATGTAGAACATCAGTTAAAGGTGGCCACAGGTAGAACATCAGTTAAAGGTGGTGAGGTGTCCACATGTAGAACATCAGTTAAAGGTGTCCACAGGTAGAACATCAGTTAAAGGTGGTGAGGTGTCCACAGGTAGAACATCAGTTAAAGGTGGTGAGGTGCCCACAGGTAGAACATCAGTTAAAGGTGTCCACAGGTAGAACATCAGTTAAAGGTGGTGAGGTGTCCACAGGTAGAACTTCAGTTAAAGGTGGTGAGGTGTCCACAGGTAGAACATCAGTTAATTAAAGGTGGTGAGGTGTCCACAGGTAGAACATCAGTTAATTAAAGGTGGTGAGATGTCCACAGGTAGAACATCAGTTAATTAAAGGTGGTGAGGTGTCCACAGGTAGAACATCAGTTAAAGGTGTCCACAGGTAGATCATCAGTTAAAGGTGGTGAGGTGTCCACAGGTAGAACATCAGTTAAAGGTGTTGAGGTGTCCACAGGTAGAACATCAGTTAAAGGTGGTGAGGTGTCCACAGGTAGAACATCAGTTAAAGGTGGTGAGGTGTCCACAGGTAGAACATCAGTTAAAGGTGGTGAGGTGGTCACAGGTAGAACATCAGTTAAAGGTGGTGAGGTGTCCACAGGTAGAACATCAGTTAAAGGTGGTGAGGTGTCCACAGGTAGAACATCAGTTAAAGGTGGTGAGGTGTCCACAGGTAGAACATCAGTTAAAGGTGGTGAGGTGTCCACAGGTAGAACATCAGTTAAAGGTGTCCACAGGTAGAACATCAGTTAAAGGTGGTTAGGTGTCCACAGGTAGAACATCAGTTAAAGGTGGTGAGGTGTCCACAGGTAGAACATCAGTTAAAGGTGTCCACAGGTAGAACATCAGTTAAAGGTGTTGAGGTGTCCACAGGTAGAACATCAGTTAAAGGTGGTGAGGTGTCCACAGGTAGAACATCAGTTAAAGGTGGTGAGGTGTCCACAGGTAGAACATCAGTTAAAGGTGGTGAGGTGTCCACAGGTAGAACATCAGTTAAAGGTGGTGAGGTGTCCACAGGTAGAACATCAGTTAAAGGTGTCCACAGGTAGAACATCAGTTAAAGGTGGTGAGGTGTCCACAGGTAGAACATCAGTTAAAGGTGGTGAGGTGTCCACAGGTAGAACATCAGTTAAAGGTGTTGAGGTGTCCACAGGTAGAACATCAGTTAAAGGTGGTGAGGTGTCCACAGGTAGAACATAAGTTAAAGGTGGTGAGGTGTCCACAGGTAGAACATCAGTTCAAGGTGGTGAGGTGTCCACAGGTAGAACATCAGTTCAAGGTGGTGAGGTGTCCACAGGTAGAACATCAGTTAAAGGTGTCCACAGGTAGAACATCAGTTAAAGTTGTCCACAGGTAGAACATCAGTTAAAGGTGGGTGAGGTTCTCACAGGTAGAACATCAGTTAAAGGTGGTGAGGTGTCCACAGGTAGAACATCAGTTAAAGGTGGTGAGGTGTCCACAGGTAGAACATCAGTTAAAGGTGGTGAGGTGTCCACAGGTAGAACATCAGTTAAAGGTGGTGAGGTGTCCACAGGTAGAACATCAGTTAAAGGTGTCCACAGGTAGAACATCAGTTAAAGGTGGTGAGGTGCCCACAGGTAGAACATCAGTTAAAGGTGGTGAGGTGTCCACAGGTAGAACATCAGTTAAAGGTGTCCACAGGTAGAACATCAGTTAAAGGTGGGTGAGGTTCTCACAGGTAGAACATCAGTTAAAGGTGGTGAGGTGTCCACAGGTAGAACATCAGTTAAAGGTGTCCACAGGTAGAACATCAGTTAAAGGTGTCCACAGGTAGATCATCAGTTAAAGGTGGTGAGGTGTCCACAGGTAGAACATCAGTTAAAGGTGGTGAGGTGTCCACAGGTAGAACATCAGTTAAAGGTGGTGAGGTGCCCACAGGTAGAAGATCAGTTAAAGGTGTCCACAGGTAGAACATCAGTTAAAGGTGTTGAGGTGTCCACAGGTAGAACATCAGTTAAAGGTGGTGAGGTGTCCACAGGTAGAACATCAGTTAAAGGTGGTGAGGTGTCCACAGGTAGAACATCAGTTAAAGGTGGTGAGGTGGTCACAGGTAGAACATCAGTTAAAGGTGGTGAGGTGTCCACAGGTAGAACATCAGTTAAAGGTGGTGAGGTGTCCACAGGTAGAACATCAGTTAAAGGTGGTGAGGTGTCCACAGGTAGAACATCAGTTAAAGGTGGTGAGGTGTCCACAGGTAGAACATCAGTTAAAGGTGTCCACAGGTAGAACATCAGTTAAAGGTGGTTAGGTGTCCACAGGTAGAACATCAGTTAAAGGTGGTGAGGTGTCCACAGGTAGAACATCAGTTAAAGGTGTCCACAGGTAGAACATCAGTTAAAGGTGTTGAGGTGTCCACAGGTAGAACATCAGTTAAAGGTGGTGAGGTGTCCACAGGTAGAACATCAGTTAAAGGTGGTGAGGTGTCCACAGGTAGAACATCAGTTAAAGGTGGTGAGGTGTCCACAGGTAGAACATCAGTTAAAGGTGGTGAGGTGTCCACAGGTAGAACATCAGTTAAAGGTGTCCACAGGTAGAACATCAGTTAAAGGTGGTGAGGTGTCCACAGGTAGAACATCAGTTAAAGGTGGTGAGGTGTCCACAGGTAGAACATCAGTTAAAGGTGGTGAGGTGTCCACAGGTAGAACATCAGTTAAAGGTGTCCACAGGTAGAACATCAGTTAAAGGTGGTGAGGTGTCCACAGGTAGAACATCAGTTAAAGGTGGTGAGGTGTCCACAGGTAGAACATCAGTTCAAGGTGGTGAGGTGTCCACAGGTAGAACATCAGTTAAAGGTGTCCACAGGTAGAACATCAGTTAAAGTTGTCCACAGGTAGAACATCAGTTAAAGGTGGGTGAGGTTCTCACAGGTAGAACATCAGTTAAAGGTGGTGAGGTGTCCACAGGTAGAACATCAGTTAAAGGTGTCCACAGGTAGAACATCAGTTAAAGGTGGTGAGGTGTCCACAGGTAGAACATCAGTTAAAGGTGGTGAGGTGTCCACAGGTAGAACATCAGTTAAAGGTGTCCACAGGTAGAACATCAGTTAAAGGTGGTGAGGTGCCCACAGGTAGAACATCAGTTAAAGGTGGTGAGGTGTCCACAGGTAGAACATCAGTTAAAGGTGTCCACAGGTAGAACATCAGTTAAAGGTGGGTGAGGTTCTCACAGGTAGAACATCAGTTAAAGGTGGTGAGGTGTCCACAGGTAGAACATCAGTTAAAGGTGTCCACAGGTAGAACATCAGTTAAAGGTGGTGAGGTGTCCACAGGTAGAACATCAGTTAAAGGTGATGAGGTGTCCACAGGTAGAACATCAGTTAAAGGTGTCCACAGGTAGAACATCAGTTAAAGGTCGTGAGGTGCCCACAGGTAGAACATCAGTTAAAGGTGGTGAGGTGTCCACAGGTAGAACATCAGTTAAAGGTGTCCACAGGTAGAACATCAGTTAAAGGTGGTGAGGGGACCACAGGTAGAACATCAGTTAAAGGTGTCCACAGGTAGAACATCAGTTAAAGGTGGTGAGGTGTCCACAGGTAGAACATCAGTTAAAGGTGTCCACAGGTAGAACATCAGTTAAAGGTGGGTGAGGTTCTCACAGGTAGAACATCAGTTAAAGGTGTCCACAGGTAGAACATCAGTTAAAGGTGGTAAGGTTCCCACAGGTAGAACATCAGTTAAAGGTGGTGAGGTGTCCACAGGTAGAACATCAGTTAAAGGTGTCCACAGGTAGATCATCAGTTAAAGGTGGTGAGGTGTCCACAGGTAGAACATCAGTTAAAGGTGGTGAGGTGTCCACAGGTAGAACATCAGTTAAAGGTGGTGAGGTGTCCACAGGTAGAACATCAGTTAAAGGTGGTGAGGTGTCCACAGGTAGAACATCAGTTAAAGGTGGTGAGGTGTCCACAGGTAGAACATCAGTTAAAGGTGGTGAGGTGTCCACAGGTAGAACATCAGTTAAAGGTGGTGAGGTGTCCACAGGTAGAACATCAGTTAAAGGTGGTGTGTCCACAGGTAGAACATCAGTTAAAGGTTGTGAGGTTCCCACAGGTAGAACATCAGTTAAATGTGGTGAGGTGTCCACAGGTAGAACATCAGTTAAAGGTGGTAAGGTTCCCACAGGTAGAACATCAGTTAAAGGTGGTGAGGTGTCCAACAATGCGACCTGTATGCTCTAGTTGGCTGGCCCTCGCTACATATTCGTTGTCAAACTCACTGCCTCCAGGTCATCTCCAAGTCTTTGCTAGGTAAATCCCCACCTTATCTCAGCTCACTGGTCACCATAGCAACACCAACTGTAGCATCCGCTCCAGCAAATGTATTTCACTGGTCATCCCCAAAGCCAACACTGCTTTTGGCCGCCTTTCCTTCCATTTCTCTACTGCCAATGACTGGAACGAATTACAAAAATCACTGAAGCTGGAGACTCATATCTCCCTCTCTAACTTTAAGCATCAGCTGTCAGAGCAGCTTACCAATCACTGTACCTGTACACAGCCAATCTGTAAGTAGCCCACCCAACTACCTCATCCCCATATTGTTACTTATCTTCTTGCTCTTTTGCACCCCGGTATCTCTTCTTGCACATCATCATCTGCACATCTATCACTCCAGTTTTAATGCTAAATTGAAATGATTTCACCTCTATGGCCTGTTTGTTCCCTACCTCTCTACTCTTCTACATTTGCAGACACTGTACATAGATTTTTTATTTATTGTGTTATTGACTTTACGTTTGTTTGTGTAACTCTGCCGCACTGTTTATTCCATGTGTAACTCTGTGTTGTTGTCTGTGTCGCACTGCTTTTCTTGATCTTGGCCAGGTCGCAGTTGTAAAAGAGAACTTGGTCTCAACTGGCCGACCTGGTTAAATAAAATAAAAAAATAAAAAAGGAGTTTCTTTCAGTGTCTCCTAAATTGTTTCATTTTGGTGTTTGTCAGTGTCTTTGTTAGTTCCCCCTTCTGTTTGAGTGACATTATTTGGTTTTCTAGTTGGGGAACATAACAATCGATTAGTTAAATATAGACTTTCCACCACTACAAAGAATAAAAGGTAACATATCCTCCAAATGAGTATCACACAATTACATGATTGATTATTGTATAATTTAGAACAGTATCCTGCAGGATTCAACAGCTGGACTTGTAAGAGTTGTTGCCCTGTTCCTTCCTCTGAGATCATCATTCTAATGGAATCTAGAAAGAACAAAACCCTGATCTCAAATTGTACATCAAAGGTGCAAAGACCCAAAACATCCACGTCAATTTTTTTGTTGTTGTAGTTTTTGATCAAATAACATGGAAAACAAATACTTACTGTGCAGTAATAACTGACCATCCTTACAAACCACTTACTATAAATGTACATTAGTGTAATAGTGTAATAATCCACACAATAATTCACATTTCCGTTTCTGTAAAATGATGTTCCTGATGTAAGAAACTGGTCCAATTAAGATCCTACATCTGTATGAAAGAGAGAGGGAGAGACAGACAGAGAGACAGAGACAGAGAGACAGACAGAGAGAGAGACAGACAGAGAGACAGACAGAGAGAGACGGAGAAACAGAGAGAGATGGAGAGAGAGAGGGAGATACAGGGAGAGGGAGAGGGGGAGACAGACGGAGAGACAGACAAAGAGAGAGGGAGAGACAGACAGAGAGACAGACAGAGAGAGAGACAGAGAGAGAGGGAGAAACAGAGAGAGAGATGGAGAGAGAGAGGGAGATACAGGGAGAGGGAAAGGGGGAGACAGACGGAGAGACAGACAAAGGGAGAGGGAGAGACAGACAGAGGGACAGACAGAGAGAGAGACAGACAGAGAGAGGGGGAGACAGACAGAGAGACAGACAGAGAGAGAGACAGACAGAGAGGGAGAGACAGACAGAGAAACAGACAGAGAAACAGACAGACAGACAGACAGACAGACAGACAGACAGACAGACAGACAGACAGACAGACAGACAGACAGACAGACAGACAGACAGACAGACAGAGAGGGAGAGACAGACAGAGAGAGAGACAGAGAGAGAGGGAGAGACAGACAGAGAAACAGACAGAGAGACAGACAGACAGACAGACAGAGAGACAGAGAGACAGTGAGAGACAGACAGAGAGAGAGAGAGAGGGAGAGACAGACAGAGAGGCAGCGAGAGACAGAGAGCAACCGAGAGAGACGGAGAGAGAGAGCAGTATTGTGTTGGGTTTTGCATGTGTGCTGAAGGTGTTTCTTCACATCTTGTTTTCTTTGACCAGTCTTTTTGTCTTTATGGAAATAAGATAGAACAATGAATAGAGATGCCATTCATCCTTCCATGATGACATCACTACAATATGAAGTTGGGAAGCAGGAGGTACAGGTGTTGAAATGCACCTGTATAACATCCACCTGCCCTAGAGGTGACAGAACCTTTAGGAGAGAGAAAGAGGGAGAGGTAGACAGAGAGACAGAGAGAGAAAGAGGGAGAGGTAGACAGAGAGAGACAGAGAGACAGAGAGAGAAAGAGGGAGAGGTAGACAGAGAGACAGAGAGACAGAGAGAGAAAGAGGGAGAGGTAGACAGAGAGACAGAGAGAGAAAGAGGGAGAGGTAGACAGAGAGAGACAGAGAGACAGAGAGAGAAAGAGGGAGAGGTAGACAGAGAGACAGAGAGAGAAAGAGGGAGAGGTAGACAGAGAGACAGACAGAGAAAGAGGGAGAGGTAGACAGAGAGACAGAGAGACAGAGAGAGAAAGAGGGAGAGGTAGACAGAGAGACAGAGAGAGAAAGAGGGAGAGGTAGACAGAGAGACAGAGAGACAGAGAGAGAAAGAGGGAGAGGTAGACAGAGAGAGACAGAGAGACAGAGAGAGAAAGAGGGAGAGGTAGACAGAGAGACAGAGAGAGAAAGAGGGAGAGGTAGACAGAGAGACAGAGAGAGAAAGAGGGAGAGGTAGACAGAGAGACAGAGAGAGAAAGAGGGAGAGGTAGACAGAGAGACAGAGAGACAGAGAGAGAAAGAGGGAGAGGTAGACAGAGAGACAGAGAGAGAAAGAGGGAGAGGTAGACAGAGAGAGACAGAGAGACAGAGAGAGAAAGAGGGAGAGGTAGACAGAGAGACAGAGAGAGAAAGAGGGAGAGGTAGACAGAGAGACAGACAGAGAAAGAGGGAGAGGTAGACAGAGAGACAGAGAGACAGAGAGAGAAAGAGGGAGAGGTAGACAGAGAGACAGAGAGAGAAAGAGGGAGAGGTAGACAGAGAGACAGAGAGACAGAGAGAGAAAGAGGGAGAGGTAGACAGAGAGACAGAGAGACAGAGAGACAGAGAGAGAAAGAGGGAGAGGTAGACAGAGAGACAGAGAGACAGAGAGACAGAGAGAGAAAGAGGGAGAGGTAGAGCTGACAACAGAATAACACAACAACAAAGACAACATCTACAACAACAGCAAACATCAGGTAGGAGGATTTATCTAATATCTCTGCAAGTATGCCTGTTGAAGGAATAAAGTACAACACATTTAGTGAATGGTTATTATTATTTAGTAAAGAATTATTGTTCTTGTTTGTAAATATATATTTTTGAAAAACAGAAAATACGAGCCTGGATGTGCATACTGTGCATGAAATAAGTCATGTGATTTAAAATGTGAAATGCTCCTTCAAACTGTGATTATAGACAGACTATTTACATATTAATACTGGAGCACTTTATGTTTGTGTTTTCACTCATTACTTTTCATAACACTTAATGTATCTGTATCATGTCACCATGTTGTTGGTAGAAGATCTAGTTTCCATCTGTATCATGTCACCATGTTGTTGGTAGAAGTTCTAGTTACCATCTGTATCATGTCTCCATGTTGTTGATAGAAGTTCTAGTTTCCATCTGTATCATGTCACCATGTTGTTGGTAGAAGTTCTAGTTACCATCTGTATCATGTCTCCATGTTGTTGATAGAAGTTCTAGTTACCATCTGTATCATGTCTCCATGTTGTTGGTAGAAGTTCCTGTTACCATCTGTATCATGTCTCCATGTTGTTGGTAGAAGTTCTAGTTACCATCTGTATCATGTCTCCATGTTGTTGATAGAAGTTCTAGTTACCATCTGTATCATGTCTCCATGTTGTTGATATAAGTTCTAGTTACCATCTGTATCATGTCACCATGTTGTTGGTAGAAGTTCTAGTTACCATCTGTATCATGTCTCCATGTTGTTGATAGAAGTTCTAGTAACCATCTGTATCATGTCACCATGTTGTTGGTAGAAGATCTAGTTACCATCTGTATCATGTCTCCATGTTGTTGATAGAAGTTCCTGTTACCATCTGTATCATGTCTCCATGTTGTTGGTAGAAGTTCTAGTTACCATCTGTATCATGTCTCCATGTTGTTGGTAGAAGTTCTAGTTACCATCTGTATCATGTCTCCATGTTGTTGGTAGAAGTTCTAGTTACCATCTGTATCATGTCTCCATGTTGTTGGTAGAAGTTCTAGTTACCATCTGTATCATGTCTCCATGTTGTTGATAGAAGTTCCTGTTACCATCTGTATCATGTCTCCATGTTGTTGGTAGAAGTTCTAGTTACCATCTGTATCATGTCTCCATGTTGTTGGTAGAAGTTCTAGTTACCATCTGTATCATGTCTCCATGTTGTTGGTAGAAGTTCTAGTTACCATCTGTATCATGTCTCCATGTTGTTGGTAGAAGTTCTAGTTACCATCTGTATCATGTCTCCATGTTGTTGATAGAAGTTCCTGTTACCATCTGTATCATGGCTCCATGTTGTTGATAGAAGTTCTAGTTACCATCTGTATCATCTCTCCATGTTGTTGATAGAAGTTCTAGTTACCATCTGTATCATGTCTCCATGTTGTTGATAGAAGTTCTAGTTACCATCTGTATCATGTCTCCATGTTGTTGGTAGAAGTTCTAGTTACCATCTGTATCATGTCTCCATGTTGTTGATAGAAGTTCTAGTTCACATTTCTTTTCAATCCAATCTCCAGGGATGGACCAAACCTTGTTCCTCCTCCTCGTTTTCTCAGGTACGTGTTAATCTCTAAGAGTGTGTGTGTGTGTGTGTGTGTGTGTGTGTGTGTGTGTGTGTGTGTGTGTGTGTGTGTGTGTGTGTGTGTGTGTGTGTGTGTGTGTGTGTGTGTGTGTGTGTGTGTGTGTGTGTGTGTGTGTGTGTGTGTGTGTGTGTGTGTGTGTGTGTGTGTGTGTGTGTGTGTGTGTTTAAAAAAAACTGTCATAGTGTTGGTTTGTTCTCCACAGGGCTGTCCATCCTCCTCTCATAGTGTTGGTTTGTTCTCCACAGGGCTGTCCGTCCTCCTCTCATAGTGATGGTTTGTTCTCCACAGGGCTGTCCGTCCTCCTCTCATAATGATGGTTTGTTCTCCACAGGGCTGTCCGTCCTCCTCTCATAATGATGGTTTGTTCTCCACAGGGCTTTTCCATCCTCCCCTCATAGTGTTGGTTTGTTCTCCACAGGGCTGTCCATCCTCCTCTCATAATGTTGGTTTGTTCTCCACAGGGCTGTCCATCCTCCTCTCATAATGTTGGTTTGTTCTCCACAGGGCTGTCCATCCTCCTCTCATAATGTTGGTTTGTTCTCCACAGGGCTGTCCATCCTCCCCTCATAGTGTTGGTTTGTTCTCCACAGGGCTGTCCATCCTCCTCTCATAATGATGGTTTGTTCTCCACAGGGCTGTCCATCCTCCTCTCATAGTGTTGGTTTGTTCTCCACAGGGCTGTCCATCCTCCCCTCATAGTGATGGTTTGTTCTCCACAGTGCTGTCCATCCTCCCCTCATAGTGTTGGTTTGTCCTCCACAGGGCTGTCCATCCTCCTCTCATAGTGTTGGTTTGTTCTCCACAGGGCTGTCCATCCTCCTCTCATAGTGTTGGTTTGTCCTCCACAGGGCTGTCCATCCTCCTCTCATAGTGTTGGTTTGTTCTCCACAGGGCTGTCCATCCTCCTCTCATAGTGTTGGTTTGTTCTCCACA
>NC_060192.1:38231648-38234148 GCF_021184085.1 Oncorhynchus gorbuscha | reverse complement strand
TCCTTAATTTTGGGTCAGTCACAGTGGTCAGGTATTCTGCCGCTGTGTACTCTCTGTGTAGGGCCAAATAGCATTCTAGTTTCTCTGTTTTTTTGTTAATTCTTTCCAATGTGTTAAGTAATTATCTTTTTGTTTTCTCATGATTTGGTTGGGTCTAATTGTGCTGTTGTCCTCTCACTCTCTCGCTCTCACTGCCGCTCCTGCTCTCACTCTCACTCTCACTCTCCGCTCTCACTAAACATTACACTCACATAAGTTTCAGAGGAATAGAGACATTTCAAATGTCAAATTATGGCTATGCACGGTGTTGTAACCATGTACAAATAGTTAAAGTACAAAATGGAAGATAAATAAACATAATATGAGTTGTATTTACAATGGTGTTTGTTCTCCACTGGTTGACTTTCTCCACAAATTGTGCTGCTGTGTTTCACCCAAAGTGATATGAGAGTTTTTTCAAATTGAATTTGTTTTCAAATTCTTTGTGGGTCTGTGTAATCTAAGGGGAATATGTGTCTCTAATATGGTCATACATTTGGCAGGAAGTTAGGAAGTGCAGCTCAGTTTCCACCTCATTTTGTGGGCAGTGTGCACATAGCCTGCTTTCTCTTGAGAGCCAAGTCTGCCTATGGTGGCCTTTCTCAAAAGCAAGGCTATGCTCACACAGTCTGTATATAATCAAAGCTTTCCTTAAGTTTGGGTCAGTCACGGTGGTCAGGTATTCTGCCACTGTGTACTCTGTGTTTAAGGCCAAATATCATTCTAGTTTGCTCAGTTGTTTGGAAAATTCTTTCCATTATGTCAAATATTTTTATTTTCATTTTCTCATGATTTGGTTGGGTCTAGTTGTGTCCTGGGGATCAAGGATCAAGGACCCCAGGATCAACTTGCTAAGGGGACTCTTCTCCAGGTTAATCTCTCTGTAGGTGATGACTTTGTTGTGGAAGTTTTGGGAATCACTTCCTTTTAGGTTGTTTTAGAATTTAATGGCTCTTTGCTGGATAATTAGCAGGTATCAGACTAATTCTGATTTGCATAATTTGGTGTTTTACGTTGTTGACGGAGGATGGTTTTGCAGAATTCTGAGTCTCAATTTGGTCTTTGTCCCATTTTGTGAATTCTTGGTTGGTGAGCGGACCCCAGACCTCAAAAGCATAAAGAGCAATGGGTTCTATAACTGGTTCAAGTTTTTTTCCTAGATCCTAAATTTGATGTTGAATTTGATGTCCCTTTTGATGGCGTAGAAGGCCCTCCTTGCCTTGTCTCTGAGATCGTTCACAGCTTTCTAGAAGTTACCTGTGGCGCTGATGTTTAGGCCGAGGTATGTATAGTTTTTTGTGCGTTCCAGGGCAACGGTGTCTAGATGGAATTTGTATTTGTGTTCCTGGTAACTGGACCTTTTTTCGAATACTATTAATTTTGTTTTATTGAGATTGACTGTTCGGTCCAGGTCTGTCTGGGCCCAGATCTAACAGGACCCAGGTCTGTCAGGGCCCAGGTCTGGCAAAACCTGTGCAGAAGACCTATCTGCTGCTGTAGGCCCTCCTTGGTTGGGGAAGTTAGAACCAGATCATTAGCAAACAGCAAACATTTAACTTCAGATTGTAGTAGGTTGAAGACAGGTGCTGCAGACTGTTCCAGTGCCCTCGCCAATTCCTTGATATATATATATATATATGTTGAAGAAGGTGGTGCTCAAGCTGCATCCCTGTCTCACCCCATGGCCCTGTGGAAAGATGTGTGTTTTTTGCATATTTTAACGGCACACTTGCTGTTTGTTGTTGTCACGCTTGTTTAGAGATGGATTGGACCAAGTTGCAGCGTGTTCAGCGTACATTTTTATTTTATTACACAAAAAAAATACAAATGAACTTAATGCTACATGCAGTGCAGAATGCAGAAGGCTGCCTATGTATGATCCCCACTCAGAGACAAAGGATTGGGACCATACCCGGCCAACAAAGAAATAGAAAAACTAGTATGCCCACCAAAATCACACCCTGACCTAACCAAATAGAGAAATAAAAAAGCTCTCCAAGGTCAGGTCGTGACAGTACCCCACCACAAAGGTGCGGACTCCGGCCGCAAAACCTGACTCTATAGGGGAGGGTCCGGGTGGGAATCTAGCCTCGGTGGTGGCTCCGGTTCGGGATGTAGACCCCGCTCCGCTTGCTGATCCCTCCGCTTCCGTGGAACCGGACCGTAGATTGTCGCCGAAGGAACAGGACTGTAAATCGTCGCCAGGTACTCCGGACCGTGGGTCATCGCCAGAGGCTCTGGACTGGGAACCTCTGCTGGAGGCTCTGGACTGCAGACTGTCGCTGGAGACTATGGACTGCAGACAGTTGCTGAAAGTTCCGGACTGTGGACCGTCTCAGGAGGTTCCGGACTGTAGACCGTCTCAGGAGGTTCAGGACTGTGGACCCTCTCAGGAAGCTTCGGGCCATGGATCATCACTGGAGGCTTCGTGCCATGGAGCATCACTGGAGGCTTCGTGCCA
>NC_060192.1:38214148-38229148 GCF_021184085.1 Oncorhynchus gorbuscha | reverse complement strand
CTCTGTAGACCAGCTGAACCCTACAGTCCAGAATGTTCCAGATATACTCAGATGTACATCATACAAGGTGACGGATACTCATTATTTTAAATAAATATTTGTATTTGTTTATAGTGAGCTCCAAAAGAAAAAAGTAAAAGTATTGGGACAGTAACAAATGTTTCGTTTCCAGTGAGCTAAATAGAGCTCACTGGAAATAAAACATAGAGCTACATAGAACTCACTGGAAATACAACATAGAGCTACATAGAACTCACTGGAAATAAAAAAAATAGAGCTACATAGAGCTCACTGGAAATAAAACATAGAGCTACATAGAGCTCACTGGAAATAAAACAGAGCTACATAGAGCTCACTGGAAATAAAACATAGAGCTACATAGAGCTCACTGGAAATAAAACATAGAGCTACATAGAACTCACTGGAAATAAAATGTATAGCTACGTAGAGCTCACTGGAAATAAAACATAGAGCTACATAGAGCTCACTGGAAATAAAACATAGAGCTACGTAGAGCTCTCTGGATATAAACCTTAGAGCTACATAGAGATCACTGGAAATAAAACATAGAGCTACGTAGAGCTCCCTGGAAAATAAACAGAGTTACATAAAGCTCTCTGGATATAAACCTTAGAGCTACATAGAGCTCTCTGGATATAAACCTTAGAGCTACATAGAGCTCTCTGGATATAAACCTTAGAGCTACATAGAGCTCTCTGGATATAAACCTTAGAGCTACATAGAGCTCTCTGGATATAAACCTTAGAGCTACATAGAGCTCTCTCTGGATATAAACCTTAGAGCTACATAGAGCTCTCTGGATATAAACCTTAGAGCTACATAGAGCTCTCTGGATATAAACCTTAGAGCTCTCTGGATATAAACCTTAGAATAGAGCTCTCTGGATATAAACCTTAGAGCTACATAGAGCTCTCTGGATATAAAACATAGAGCTACATAGAGCTCTCTGGATATAAACCTTAGAGCTACATAGAGCTCTCTGGATATAAACCTTAGAGCTACATAGAGCTCTCTGGATATAAACCTTAGAGCTACATAGAGCTCTCTGGATATAAACCTTAGAGCTACATAGAGCTCTCTGGATATAAACCTTAGAGCTACATAGAGCTCTCTGGATATAAAACATAGAGCTACATAGAGCTCTCTGGATATAAAACATAGAGCTACATAGAGCTCTCTGGATATAAAACATAGAGCTACATAGAGCTCTCTGGATATAAAACATAGAGCTACATAGAGCTCTCTGGATATAAAACATAGAGCTACATAGAGTTCCCTGGATTATTGTGACGTGTTCAATATTTGTATATTATAACATGCTTTTTGTTTGTTGTTTTATTACTGGTTGATGTCATTTCATTTTCAAGGTTAACTCTTCGTTGTTAAAAAATCATGTTTTAATTATTTTACTTAGATTTTATACTTGGTGGTCAAGTCTTCAATAAAATATTTTATATAATATATGATGATGGATACAGGATTGTCTGATGTCGTTGTTTTTTACATTTTTACATAAATACTTTTATTTTAATAATATGATACATTTTTGCTATTATTGTTTTCACATTGACTTAGTGTATCACTCATTAATGATGTTTTTTTTTTTCATTTTAAAGGTCGAAATTTGAGTTATTCTTGTTTTGTAATTTGGTATTTCATTAGGATCCCTATTAGCTGTTGCAAAAGTAGTAGCTACAATTTCTTCATGAATCATGACATAACATGACATAACACAGAACATTAATAGACAAGAACAGCTCAAAGACAGAACTATATCAGTTTATCAAATCCACACGTAGCCTGACCTGTATCTCCGCACACTGACCCGGTACCGGAGCCCCCTGTTTATAGCCTCGTTATTGTTATGTTAGTGTGTTACTTTTCTTTAACTATTTTTACTTTAGTTTATTAAGTTACATTTTTTAAACTGTATCTTGAACTGATATTTGATATTATATGAGGAGATGTAAACATGATTTAATAATGACATGTTTTATATGTAATGTAATATTATCCTACCACACTGTTGTTGTTTCCATATTTACTGACTATACTTGTTGATGTTAATGAATGTTAAAGGGGAACTTTTAGTTGTTCTAAACATTCAGTTTTATTTATTTTCTATTACAACTTGCTGTTACTGTTTCCAGAGACTATTTCACTTCATTCATTATTTTATCTAGACCGTTAATTATATTCCATTACAGAAATGTTTTAAGATCTTTTGAGTGGTTTAAGTTGTGTTAAATATATTGTACACACATGTTATTTCTCTATGATACTAGTGTGTAACATTTAAATGACAGTATCTGTTCTGGTGCTGGTGGTGGTTGTCATGTTTTGTCTTATATTGTGTTGTCATTTTGCTTTCCCTTCTGTTCGTTTCCCCCTGCTGGTCTTATTAGGTTCGTTCCCTTTTTCTATCCCTCTCTCTCTCCCTCCCTCTCTCTCCTCTCTCTATCGTTCCGTTCCTGCTCCCAGCTGTTCCTCATTCTCCTACTCACGCATTTAGTCTTTCCACACCTGTTCCCTATCTTGTCCTCTGATTAGAGTCCCTATTTCTCCCCTTGTCTTCCGTTTCTGTCCTGTCGGATCCTTGTATATTGTTCGCCGTGCTGTGTCTTGTTTCCCTCAGAGGCTGCGTGTGAGCAGGTGTCTGAGTCTGCTACGGTCGGTGCCTTCCCGAGGCAACCTACAGTTTATGGTCGAGTCTCCAGTCTGTCCTCGTCACTACGAGTGGAATTAGTTTTTTATGTTTTGTTTTCTGCTCTGATTTGTCTAGGAGTATTGCCTATTTCCTTTACTGGAATAAAGACTCTGTTTTCGCCAAGTCTCTTTTGGGTCCTCATTCACCTGCATAACAGTGGTCTTCATGTAAAGGGGCAATCTGTGACAGGGGGATCCGTTTTAGATTTCTTAAATCAATGTATGTTCATTCTTGAAGAATATGACTTACAAATGCCTCATGAGATTAATTCAACTGTCCTTTTCCATCAGAACCCGACATATAAACTAGTTTTATTCCATTGTTTGTAAACAATGTAATAGTTTCTGTTCTGGTGCTGGTGGTGGTCTTCATGTAAAGTGGCAATCTGTGATCTGGAATTAAATTTTAGGATTTAAAATGATGTACCCATTGATTCTTGAAGATTATAACTTATAAATGCCTCGTGATTTTAGTCCAACTGTCATTTCCCACCAGAACCCAAATTGTAAACTTTTTTTTACTCCATGATTTCTAAGCAATGTAATTGTAAACAAACACAGTTTAGTCTCAAAAACATAGTTTGAACTATAATGTTGATATCATGGTTAGTCATTCTGTATAGTCTCAGAATCATAGTTTAAACTATGTGGATATCAGAGATGGTCATCCTGTATAGTCTCAGAAATATATGTTAAACTATAATGTTGATATGATGGATGGTCAGTACATGAAATCATTGCTCTGTCCATTCATTTGAGAGTGGTTATATTTCTCTAGCCCCATCCTTCAGTTTTTACTAAAATAGTGGTGGGGTTTACGCTTTGTAATTGGTTGAACTGCAGATTGCCCTTTAACTATTTGACTATGGTACATTCATCCTTTTCGCAGTAAAAAAATCAATAAAGTTATGAAAATGACACTAATTTTTTCATTTTTTTGTTTTATACTTATTTCAAGAAACAGAGGAAAGAATAGAAAAGATTTTGATAAGGATGTTAGACCTGACCTCAGATCATCGGTAAGTCACTAGGAATGCTCTTTACTGTTGTATACATAGTGTTAGACCTGTCATGACGTTGCCCTCTTTGGGTACAGCGAGCACCATCCCCCACTCTCTGCTTCTACAACCAGACTGCTGTGGTCAGAGTGAGGTCGTAAGTTCCGAGGGAAGACCCTCTCTCATGGCCACACAGTATAGAGACAGAGTGAAGTTCCATAGCGAACAAAGGAATTTCTTCCACCTCACAGAACTTGAGGTCCGAACAACATTTACGTTCCGGAGAAAGTATAAAAGATCGGTGAAGAATCCAGCTACGAACTGGTCCGGTTGGTACAACTTGGGGAAGCTCATGGGAGACGGTGTGGCCACATTACCATAACGCTGTTTATATAATAGCCTCAGATATGAGGTTTACATCTAATTGTTGTATAAGGTGAATGAGTGAGGATGATACGGTTTGTAAAATTCGAGTAATGTGGACTAATGAAGGAAACTCCAATTTGTTTTTTGAGTTGAACTAAATCAGAGGACCGCCAATGAGCCCAGTTAGGGTCAGGCATCCTGGGACAGCCCCTTTTCTGCAATTCCGAATAAAACTCAACTTTGAGAAATTCTCGGTAGACCATGTTTCTCTCAATCACGGGAGGACTAAGGTTGCAGAACATTGCTGAATCTTTTAACCACGTGGTTAAACTCTTAGACTATCGATACCGACAGAATAAGAACAAGTCTTTGATATTAATTACTAGTCTGCAGCCAGGAATTCGGTATCATTGAAAGCGAAGAACGACAACCGCCGAAACATCCATCCTACAACAACATTATTGAATGTCACTCTGAACTATCCACTATAACCACGACACAGAGAGAGACGGACAATTCTACAAAAGAAACAAACTTTTCAACAGCGAAACAAAACGACACACTGAGCGTAAATATATATATTGATTGCAATTGTTCCCGAATGAGTGAGCGTTCATGTGCAAAGGGTTAGCATTTTAATTGTTGAACTGGCGTAGCAGAAAATTGCTGAGTCATTGAAAATAATGAAATGTTTAATCTCGAGTGTTCCACTTATTCAACATGTATATAGTGTGTGTGTGTGTGTGCCCGCATGCGCATGTTTAATATCTACGCAGGTGCAGCCCAACAGGCACAAAAAGTACTTGGCAGCAACTGAAGATGAAATATAAAAATATACTTCAAACATAATTACATTGCAAGCTACCTTATTAAACAGTATTCAGTGGCTACATTCAACATGTGATTGTCACACCCTGATCAGTATCACCTGTCCTCGTTATTGTCTCCACCCCCTCCAGGTGTCACTTGTTTTCCCCAGTATATTTATCCCTGTGTTTCCTGTCTCTGTGCCAGTTAGTCTTGTATGTTTCCACATCTATTTGAAGGTGACTCAGTTATATATTTGAAATGTTTAATGTGGCGTGGACACTGTTGTAAAAACAAAGTTCAAATTAGGTGGGGTACTTTTCTGGGTAAAGTTACAAGTTAAATGTCTAATCTTCATCTTTTACCAGATACTGATGATGTAATCTGTATGGTAGAGCCTTCTGCCAAAACAGACCTCCAAGCACTCTTAATACTCCACAGATTTTTCATAATGGGTTAGAGTAGAACACCACAATTGCCATTTTCTGACCTGTTATGCGGGTGAATGAGGACCCAAAAGCGACTTGGCGAAAACAGAGTTTTTAATCCAGTAAAGTTACTTTACAAAACAAAAGGCATAATACTACTCGTAATGACGAGAACAGACTGGAGACTTGATCAAGAACTGCAGGTTGCCTCGGGAAGGCACTTGAACATAGCAGACTCAGACACCTGCTCACCACGCAGCATCTGAGGGAAACACGACACGACAGGGCAATACATAGACACAGCACGGTGAAATATAGACAAGGATCCGACAGGGCAGGAACGGAAAACAAGGAGAGAAATAGGGACTCTAATCAGGGAAAAGGATCGGGAACAGGTGTGGGAAGACTAAATGATTGATTAGGGGAATAGGAACAGCTGGGAGCAGGAACGGAACGATAGAGAGAAGAGAGAGCGAGAGAGTGAGAGAGGGAGGGGGAGAGAGAGGGATAGAAAGAGGGAAAGAACCTAATAAGACCAGCAGAGGGAAACGAATAGAAGGAGAAGCACAGGGACAAGACATGATAATCAATGACAAAACATGACATGACCATAGTTCTTTTGTGTTTTCCTTGTTTTAGTGTTGGTCAGTACGTGAGTTGGGTGGGCAATTTATGTTGGATGTCTAGTTTGTCTGTTTCTGTGTTTGGCCTGATATGGTTCTCAATCAGAGGCAGGTGTTAGTCGTTGTCTCTGTTTGGGAACCATATTTAGGTAGCCTGTTTTGTCATTGTGGGTTGTGGGTGATTGTCTATGTCTAGTTGCATGTTAGCACTATGTTTCATTAGCAGTCACGGTCGGTTGTTGTTTTGTTAGCTTGTTCAGTTTACGTGGTGTTTTTCGTCATTCAATAAAAGGAATGCACCCTCACCACACTGCGTTTTGGTCCGCTTCACACGACGAATGTGTTATTTTGTAAAAGCTTTCAATGTCTGCTTATATGCCCCCTTTATTTATCCTACGGTTCTGACTTCCTCACCACGCTGCGCTTTGGTCCGCTTCACACGACAAATGTGTTATTTTCATTACAGGAGGAAGACACCGTGTCAGCTGCCACAGAGAGAGAAGATACAGACCTATTGAGGTTTACACCTTAAAAATAACATCTAACCGTTGATGTTAGTGTGGTATCATAAAACTCCCACCTTTTTCTCTAACAGAGCAATGTGGAAAATTACAATGAGGAAGAGGGTCCATCCACCTCCACAGCACAACTTACCTCAGTAAGATGTTGTTCAGCATTGGCCCATGACTTACAATGAAACAAACTAGACCTGGCACTGTGAAATTCAGTCATTTATTTTGTGTTCCTATAGCTCCCTGTGAAACAACTGTACGAGGTCTACTTAGAGAAACACATCGAAAAATGTTGTTTACAAATTGACAACATGAGTCTGCAGATGCTAAAGATAAAAATATAAATACAACTGCTAGAACATCAGTTAAATATGGTGAAGTGTCCACAGGTAGAACATCAGTTAAAGGTGGTGAAGTGTCCACAGGTAGAACATCAGTTAAAGGTGGTGAAGTGTCCACAGGTAGAACATCAGTTAAAGGTGGTGAGGTGTCCACAGGTAGAACATCAGTTAAAGATGGTGAGGTGTCCACAGGTAGAACATCAGTTAAAGATGTCCACAGGTAGAACATCAGTTAAAGGTGTCCACAGGTAGAACATCAGTTAAAGGTGTCCACAGGTAGAACATCAGTTAAAGGTGTCCACAGGTAGAACATCAGTGTCCAAGGTGGAACATCAGAAAGATGTCCACAGGTAGAACATCAGTTAAAGGTGTCCACAGGTAGAACATCAGTTAAAGGTGGAACATGAGGTGTCCACAGGTAGAACATCATAATTCTGTAAAGGTGTCCACAGGTAGAACATCATTTAAAGGTGGTGAGGTTCCCACAAAGGTGTCCAGAACATCAGTTAAAGGTGGTGAGGTGTCCACAGGTAGAACATCAGTTAAAGGTGTCCACAGGTGAACATCAGGTGTCCACAGGTAGAACATCAGTTAAAGGTGGTGAGGTGTCCACAGGTAGAACATCATTTAAAGGTGGTGAGGTGTCCACAGGTAGAACATCAGTTAAAGATGGTGAGGTGTCCACAGGTAGAACATCAGTTAAAGATGGTGAGGTGTCCACAGGTAGAACATCAGTTAAAGATGGTGAGGTTTCCACAGGTAGAACATCAGTTAAAGGTGGTGAGGTGTCCACAGGTAGAACATCAGTTAAAGGTGGTGAGGTTCCCACAGGTAGAACATAAGTTAAAGGTGGTGAGGTGTCCACAGGTAGAACATCAGTTAAAGGTGGTGAGGTTCCCACAGGTAGAACATCATTTAAAGGTGGTGAGGTGTCCACAGGTAGAACATCAGTTAATTAAAGGTGGTGAGGTGTCCACAGGTAGAACATCAGTTAAAGGTGGTGAGGTGTCCACAGGTAGAACATCAGTTAAAGGTGTCCACAGGTAGAACATCAGTTAAAGGTGGTGAGGTGTCCACAGGTAGAACATCAGTTAAAGGTGGTGAGGTGTCCACAGGTAGAACATCAGTTAAAGGTGGTGAGGTGTCCACAGGTAGAACATCAGTTAAAGGTGTCCACAGGTAGAACATCAGTTAAAGGTGGTGGTGGTGAGGTGTCCACAGGTAGAACATCAGTGGTGGTGAGGTCCACAGGTAGAACATCAGTTAAAGGTGGTGAGGTGTCCACAGGTAGAACATCAGTTAAAGATGGTGAGGTGTCCACAGGTAGAACATCAGTTAAAGATGGTGAGGTGTCCACAGGTAGAACATCAGTTAAAGATGTCCACAGGTGAACATCAGTTAAAGTGTCCACAGGTAGAACATCAGTTAAAGATGGTGAGGTGTCCACAGGTAGAACATCAGTTAAAGGTGTGAGGTGTCCACAGGTAGAACATCAGTTAAAGGTGGTGAGGTGTCCACAGGTAGAACATCAGTTAAAGGTGTCCACAGGTAGAACATCAGTTAAAGGTGTCCACAGGTAGAACATCAGTTAAAGGTGTCCACAGGTAGAACATCAGTTAAAGGTGTCCACAGGTAGAACATCAGTTAAAGGTGGTGAGGTGTCCACAGGTAGAACATCAGTTAAAGATGGTGAGGTGTCCACAGGTAGAACATCAGTTAAAGATGGTGAGGTGTCCACAGGTAGAACATCAGTTAAAGATGGTGAGGTGTCCACAGGTAGAACATCAGTTAAAGGTGGTGAGGTGTCCACAGGTAGAATATAATTTAAAGGTGGTGAGGTGTCCACAGGTAGAACATCATTTAAAGGTGGTGAGGTTCCCACAGGTAGAACATCAGTTAAAGGTGGTGAGGTGTCCACAGGTAGAACATCAGTTAAAGGTGGTGAGGTGTCCACAGGTAGAACATCAGTTAAAGGTGGTGAGGTGTCCACAGGTAGAACATCATTTAAAGGTGGTGAGGTGTCCACAGGTAGAACATCAGTTAAAGATGGTGAGGTGTCCACAGGTAGAACATCAGTTAAAGATGGTGAGGTGTCCACAGGTAGAACATCAGTTAAAGATGGTGAGGTTTCCACAGGTAGAACATCAGTTAAAGGTGGTGAGGTGTCCACAGGTAGAACATCAGTTAAAGGTGGTGAGGTTCCCACAGGTAGAACATAAGTTAAATGTGGTGAGGTGTCCACAGGTAGAACATCAGTTAAAGGTGTCCACAGGTAGAACATCAGTTAAAGGTGGTGAGGTGTCCACAGGTAGAATATAATTTAAAGGTGGTGAGGTGTCCACAGGTAGAACATCATTTAAAGGTGGTGAGGTTCCCACAGGTAGAACATCAGTTAAAGGTGGTGAGGTGTCCACAGGTAGAACATCAGTTAAAGGTGGTGAGGTGTCCACAGGTAGAACATCAGTTAAAGGTGGTGAGGTGTCCACAGGTAGAACATCATTTAAAGGTGGTGAGGTGTCCACAGGTAGAACATCAGTTAAAGATGGTGAGGTGTCCACAGGTAGAACATCAGTTAAAGATGGTGAGGTGTCCACTGGTAGAACATCAGTTAAAGATGGTGAGGTTTCCACAGGTAGAACATCAGTTAAAGGTGGTGAGGTGTCCACAGGTAGAACATCAGTTAAAGGTGGTGAGGTTCCCACAGGTAGAACATAAGTTAAAGGTGGTGAGGTGTCCACAGGTAGAACATCAGTTAAAGGTGGTGAGGTTCCCACAGGTAGAACATCATTTAAAGGTGGTGAGGTGTCCACAGGTAGAACATCAGTTAATTAAAGGTGGTGAGGTGTCCACAGGTAGAAAATCAGTTAAAGGTGTCCACAGGTAGAACATCAGTTAAAGGTGTCCACAGGTAGAACATCAGTTAAAGGTGGTGAGGTGTCCACAGGTAGAACATCAGTTAAAGGTGGTGAGGTGTCCACAGGTAGAACATCAGTTAAAGGTGGTGAGGTGTCCACAGGTAGAACATCAGTTAAAGGTGTCCACAGGTAGAACATCAGTTAAAGATGGTGAGGTGTCCACAGGTAGAACATCAGTTAGTTAAAGGTGTCCACAGGTAGAACATCAGTTAAAGGTGTCCACAGGTAGAACATGAGTTAAAGGTGGTGAGGTGTCCACAGGTAGAACATCAGTTAAAGGTGGTGAGGTGTCCACAGGTAGAACATCAGTTAAAGGTGGTGAGGTGTCCACAGGTAGAACATCAGTTAAAGGTGGTGAGGTGTCCACATGTAGAACATCAGTTAAAGGTGTCCACAGGTAGAACATCAGTTAAAGGTGGTGAGGTGTCCACAGGTAGAACATCAGTTAAAGGTGTCCACAGGTAGAACATCAGTTAAAGGTGTCCACAGGTAGAACATCACTTAAAGGTGGTGAGGTGTCCACAGGTAGAACATCAGTTAAAGGTGGTGAGGTGTCCACAGGTAGAACATCAGTTAAAGGTGGTGAGGTGTCCACAGGTAGAACATCAGTTAAAGGTGGTGAGGTGTCCACATGTAGAACATCAGTTAAAGGTGTCCACAGGTAGAACATCAGTTAAAGGTGGTGAGGTGTCCACAGGTAGAACATCAGTTAAAGGTGTCCACAGGTAGAACATCAGTTAAAGGTGTCCACAGGTAGAACAT
The DNA here is from genome assembly GCF_021184085.1 of Oncorhynchus gorbuscha. Classification (NCBI taxonomy): domain Eukaryota; kingdom Metazoa; phylum Chordata; class Actinopteri; order Salmoniformes; family Salmonidae; genus Oncorhynchus; species Oncorhynchus gorbuscha. Next base: position 38,218,669 of record NC_060192.1, on the reverse strand, counting down.
CACTTAAAGGTGGTGAGGTGTCCACAGGTAGAACATCAGTTAAAGGTGGTGAGGTGTCCACAGGTAGAACATCAGTTAAAGGTGGTGAGGTGTCCACAGGTAGAACATCAGTTAAAGGTGGTGAGGTGTCCACAGGTAGAACATCAGTTAAAGGTGTCCACAGGTAGAACATCAGTTAAAGGTGGTGAGGTGTCCACAGGTAGAACATCAGTTAAAGGTGTCCACAGGTAGAACATCAGTTAAAGGTGTCCACAGGTAGAACATCAGTTAAAGGTGGTGAGGAGTCCACAGGTAGAACATCAGTTAAAGGTGTCCACAGGTAGAACATCAGTTAAAGGTGGTGAGGTGTCCACAGGTAGAACATCAGTTAAAGGTGGTGAGGTGTCCACAGGTAGAACATCAGTTAAAGGTGGTGAGGTGTCCACAGGTAGAACATCAGTTAAAGGTGGTGAGGTGTCCACATGTAGAACATCAGTTAAAGGTGTCCACAGGTAGAACATCAGTTAAAGGTGGTGAGGTGTCCACAGGTAGAACATCAGTTAAAGGTGGTGAGGTGTCCACAGGTAGAACATCAGTTAATTAAAGGTGGTGAGGTGTCCACAGGTAGAACATCAGTTAAAGGTGGTGAGGTGTCCACAGGTAGAACATCAGTTAAAGGTGTCCACAGGTAGAACATCACTTAAAGGTGTCCACAGGTAGAACATCACTTAAAGGTGGTGAGGTGTCCACAGGTAGAACATCAGTTAAAGGTGGTGAGGTGTCCACAGGTAGAACATCAGTTAAAGGTGGTGAGGTGTCCACAGGTAGAACATCAGTTAAAGGTGTCCACAGGTAGAACATCAGTTAAAAGTGTCCACAGGTAGGACATCAGTTAAAGGTGGTGAGAGGTCCACATGTAGAACATCAGTTAAAGGTGTCCACAGGTAGAACATCAGTTAAAGGTGGTGAGGTGTCCACAGGTAGAACATCAGTTAAAGGTGGCGAGGTGTCCACAGGTAGAACATCAGTTAAAGGTGGTGAGGTGTCCACAGGTAGAACATCAGTTAAAGGTGTCCACAGGTAGAACATCAGTTAAAGGTGTCCACAGGTAGAACATCAGTTAAAGGTGGTGAGGTGTCCACAGGTAGAACATCAGTTAAAGGTGTCCACAGGTAGAACATCAGTTAAAGGTGTCCACAGGTAGGACATCAGTTAAAGGTGGTGAGGTGTCCACATGTAGAACATCAGTTAAAGGTGTCCACAGGTAGAACATCAGTTAAAGGTGGCGAGGTGTCCACAGGTAGAACATCAGTTAAAGGTGGTGAGGTGTCCACAGGTAGAACATCAGTTAAAGGTGTCCACAGGTAGAACATCAGTTAAAGGTGTCCACAGGTAGAACATCAGTTAAAGGTGGTGAGGTGTCCACAGGTAGAACATCAGTTAAAGGTGTCCACAGGTAGAACATCAGTTAAAGATGGTGAGGTGTCCACAGGTAGAACATCAGTTAGTTAAAGGTGTCCACAGGTAGAACATCAGTTAAAGGTGTCCACAGGTAGAACATCAGTTAAAGGTGGTGAGGTGTCCACAGGTAGAACATCAGTTAAAGGTGGTGAGGTGTCCACAGGTAGAACATCAGTTAAAGGTGGTGAGGTGTCCACAGGTAGAACATCAGTTAAAGGTGGTGAGGTGTCCACATGTAGAACATCAGTTAAAGGTGGCCACAGGTAGAACATCAGTTAAAGGTGGTGAGGTGTCCACATGTAGAACATCAGTTAAAGGTGTCCACAGGTAGAACATCAGTTAAAGGTGGTGAGGTGTCCACAGGTAGAACATCAGTTAAAGGTGGTGAGGTGCCCACAGGTAGAACATCAGTTAAAGGTGTCCACAGGTAGAACATCAGTTAAAGGTGGTGAGGTGTCCACAGGTAGAACTTCAGTTAAAGGTGGTGAGGTGTCCACAGGTAGAACATCAGTTAATTAAAGGTGGTGAGGTGTCCACAGGTAGAACATCAGTTAATTAAAGGTGGTGAGGTGTCCACAGGTAGAACATCAGTTAATTAAAGGTGGTGAGGTGTCCACAGGTAGAACATCAGTTAAAGGTGTCCACAGGTAGATCATCAGTTAAAGGTGGTGAGGTGTCCACAGGTAGAACATCAGTTAAAGGTGGTGAGGTGTCCACAGGTAGAACATCAGTTAAAGGTGGTGAGGTGCCCACAGGTAGAAGATCAGTTAAAGGTGTCCACAGGTAGAACATCAGTTAAAGGTGTTGAGGTGTCCACAGGTAGAACATCAGTTAAAGGTGGTGAGGTGTCCACAGGTAGAACATCAGTTAAAGGTGGTGAGGTGTCCACAGGTAGAACATCAGTTAAAGGTGGTGAGGTGGTCACAGGTAGAACATCAGGGTGGTAGAACATCAGTTAAAGGTGGTGAGGTGTCCACAGGTAGAACATCAGTTAAAGGTGGTGAGGTGTCCACAGGTAGAACATCAGTTAAAGGTGGTGAGGTGTCCACAGGTAGAACATCAGTTAAAGGTGTCCACAGGTAGAACATCAGTTAAAGGTGGTTAGGTGTCCACAGGTAGAACATCAGTTAAAGGTGGTCAGGTGTCCACAGGTAGAACATCAGTTAAAGGTGGTGAGGTGTCCACAGGTAGAACATCAGTTAAAGGTGTCCACAGGTAGAACATCAGTTAAAGGTGGTGAGGTGTCCACAGGTAGAACATCAGTTAAAGGTGGTGAGGTGTCCACAGGTAGAACATCAGTTAAAGGTGTTGAGGTGTCCACAGGTAGAACATCAGTTAAAGGTGGTGAGGTGTCCACAGGTAGAACATCAGTTAAAGGTGGTGAGGTGTCCACAGGTAGAACATCAGTTAAAGGTGGTGAGGTGTCCACAGGTAGAACATCAGTTCAAGGTGGTGAGGTGTCCACAGGTAGAACATCAGTTAAAGGTGTCCACAGGTAGAACATCAGTTAAAGGTGTCCACAGGTAGAACATCAGTTAAAGGTGGTGAGGTGTCCACAGGTAGAACATCAGTTAAAGTTGTCCACAGGTAGAACATCAGTTAAAGGTGGGTGAGGTTCTCACAGGTAGAACATCAGTTAAAGGTGGTGAGGTGTCCACAGGTAGAACATCAGTTAAAGGTGTCCACAGGTAGAACATCAGTTAAAGGTGGTGAGGTGTCCACAGGTAGAACATCAGTTAAAGGTGGTGAGGTGTCCACAGGTAGAACATCAGTTAAAGGTGTCCACAGGTAGAACATCAGTTAAAGGTGGTGAGGTGCCCACAGGTAGAACATCAGTTAAAGGTGGTGAGGTGTCCACAGGTAGAACATCAGTTAAAGGTGTCCACAGGTAGAACATCAGTTAAAGGTGGGTGAGGTTCTCACAGGTAGAACATCAGTTAAAGGTGGTGAGGTGTCCACAGGTAGAACATCAGTTAAAGGTGTCCACAGGTAGAACATCAGTTAAAGGTGGTGAGGTGTCCACAGGTAGAACATCAGTTAAAGGTGATGAGGTGTCCACAGGTAGAACATCAGTTAAAGGTGTCCACAGGTAGAACATCAGTTAAAGGTCGTGAGGTGCCCACAGGTAGAACATCAGTTAAAGGTGGTGAGGTGTCCACAGGTAGAACATCAGTTAAAGGTGTCCACAGGTAGAACATCAGTTAAAGGTGGTGAGGGGACCACAGGTAGAACATCAGTTAAAGGTGTCCACAGGTAGAACATCAGTTAAAGGTGGTGAGGTGTCCACAGGTAGAACATCAGTTAAAGGTGGGTGAGGTGTCATCAGTTAAAGGTGTCCACAGGTAGAACATCAGTTAAAGGTGGGTGAGGTTCTCACAGGTAGAACATCAGTTAAAGGTGTCCACAGGTAGAACATCAGTTAAAGGTGTCCACAGTAAACATCAGGTTCCCACAGGTAGAACATCAGTTAAAGGTGGTGAACATCAGGTGTCCACAGGTAGAACATCAGTTAAAGGTGTCCACAGGTAGAACATCAGTTAAAGGTGGTGAGGTGTCCACAGGTAGAACATCAGTTAAAGGTGGTGAGGTGTCCACAGGTAGAACATCAGTTAAAGGTGGTGAGGTGTCCACAGGTAGAACATCAGTTAAAGGTGGTGAGGTGTCCACAGGTAGAACATCAGTTAAAGGTGGTGAGGTGTCCACAGGTAGAACATCAGTTAAAGGTGGTGAGGTGTCCACAGGTAGAACATCAGTTAAAGGTGGTGTGTCCACAGGTAGAACATCAGTTAAAGGTTGTGAGGTTCCCACAGGTAGAACATCAGTTAAATGTGGTGAGGTGTCCACAGGTAGAACATCAGTTAAAGGTGGTAAGGTTCCCACAGGTAGAACATCAGTTAAAGGTGGTGAGGTGTCCAACAATGCGACCTGTATGCTCTAGTTGGCTGGCCCTCGCTACATATTCGTTGTCAAACTCACTGCCTCCAGGTCATCTCCAAGTCTTTGCTAGGTAAATCCCCACCTTATCTCAGCTCACTGGTCACCATAGCAACACCAACTGTAGCATCCGCTCCAGCAAATGTA
>NC_060192.1:38141648-38209148 GCF_021184085.1 Oncorhynchus gorbuscha | reverse complement strand
TTAAAAAAACTGTCATAGTGTTGGTTTGTTCTCCACAGGGCTGTCCATCCTCCTCTCATAGTGATGGTTTGTTCTCCACAGGGCTGTCCATCCTCCTCTCATAGTGATGGTTTGTTCTCCACAGGGCTGTCCATCCTCCTCTCATAGTGTTGGTTTGTTCTCCACAGGGCTGTCCATCCTCCCCTCATAGTGTTGGTTTGTCCTCCACAGGGCTGTCCATCCTCCTCTCATAGTGTTGGTTTGTTCTCCACAGGGCTGTCCATCCTCCTCTCATAATGTTGGTTTGTTCTCCACAGGGCTGTCCATCCTCCTCTCATAGTGTTGGTTTGTCCTCCACAGGGCTGTCCATCCTCCTCTCATAGTGTTGGTTTGTTCTCCACAGGGCTGTCCATCCTCCTCTCATAGTGTTGGTTTGTCCTCCACAGGGCTGTCCATCCTCCTCTCATAGTGTTGGTTTGTCCTCCACAGGGCTGTCCATCTTCCTCTCATAATGTTGGTTTGTTCTCCACAGGGCTGTCCATCCTCCTCTCATAATGTTGGTTTGTTCTCCACAGGGCTGTCCATCCTCCGCTCATAGTGTTGGTTTGTCCTCCACAGGGCTGTCCATCCTCCTCTCATAATGTTGGTTTGTTCTCCACAGGGCTGTCCATCCTCCTCTCATAATGTTGGTTTGTCCTCCACAGGGCTGTCCATCCTCCTCTCATAATGTTGGTTTGTTCTCCACAGGGCTGTCCATCCTCCTCTCATAGTGTTGGTTTGTCCTCCACAGGGCTGTCCATCCTCCTCTCATAGTGTTGGTTTGTTCTCCACAGGGCTGTCCATCCTCCCCTCATAATGTTGGTTTGTTCTCCACAGGGCTGTCCATCCTCCTCTCATAATGTTGGTTTGTTCTCCACAGGGCTGTCCATCCTCCCCTCATAATGTTGGTTTGTTCTCCACAGGGCTGTCCATCCTCCTCTCATAATGTTGGTTTGTTCTCCACAGGGCTGTCCATCCTCCTCTCATAATGTTGGTTTGTTCTCCACAGGGCTGTCCATCCTCCTCTCATAATGTTGGTTTGTCCTCCACAGGGCTGTCCATCCTCCTCTCATAATGTTGGTTTGTTCTCCACAGGGCTGTCCATCCTCCTCTCATAATGTTGGTTTGTTCTCCACAGGGCTGTCCATCCTCCTCTCATAATGTTGGTTTGTTCTCCACAGGGCTGTCCGTCCTCCTCTCATAATGATGGTTTGTTCTCCACAGGGCTGTCCATCCTCCTCTCATAGTGTTGGTTTGTTCTCCACAGGGCTGTCCATCCTCCCCTCATAGTGATGATTTGTTCTCCACAGGGCTGTCCATCCTCCCCTCATAGTGATGATTTGTTCTCCACAGGGCTGTCCATCCTCCCCTCATAGTGATGATTTGTTCTCCACAGGGCTGTCCATCCTCCCCTCATAGTGATGATTTGTTCTCCACAGGGCTGTCCATCCTCCCCTCATAGTGATGATTTGTTCTCCACAGGGCTGTCCATCCTCCCCTCATAGTGATGGTTTGTTCTCCACAGGGCTGTCCATCCTCCTCTCATAGTGATGGTTTGTTCTCCACAGGGCTGTCCATCCTCCTCTCATAGTGATGGTTTGTTCTCCACAGGGCTGTCCATCCTCCTCTCATAGTGTTGGTTTGTTCTCCACAGGGCTGTCCATCCTCCCCTCATAGTGATGATTTGTTCTCCACAGGGCTGTCCATCCTCCCCTCATAGTGATGATTTGTTCTCCACAGGGCTGTCCATCCTCCCCTCATAGTGATGATTTGTTCTCCACAGGGCTGTCCATCCTCCCCTCATAGTGATGATTTGTTCTCCACAGGGCTGTCCATCCTCCCCTCATAGTGATGATTTGTTCTCCACAGGGCTGTCCATCCTCCCCTCATAGTGATGGTTTGTTCTCCACAGGGCTGTCCATCCTCCTCTCATAGTGATGGTTTGTTCTCCACAGGGCTGTCCATCCTCCTCTCATAGTGATGGTTTGTTCTCCACAGGGCTGTCCATCCTCCTCTCATAGTGTTGGTTTGTTCTCCACAGGGCTGTCCATCCTCCCCTCATCCCTCCCTCATCAGTTCCACTTTGTGAACTTGAAAAAGACCTGGACTGAAGCTCAGAGTTTCTGCAGACAGAACTTCACTGACCTGGCCACCATAGATGATGACATGGCAGATATGAAGAAGCTCAACAACACAGAGGCAGATAGATGGAGTGAATCAGCCTGGATAGGGCTGTATCTCATCAACATTATTCCAATAGATTCATCTCATGGAGTCTGGTCTGACCAGAGTGGCTCCTCCTACAGAAACTGGGATTCAAACGAGCCGAATGGGCCAGGTGTGGGAACGAAGGGAGGAGCCTTCTGTGGAGAAGTAAAATCGTCTGGAAAATGGAACGATAAAGGATGTACTTATACACAACCCTTTATTTGCTATGATGGTGAGCTGCTGACCAAAATATCCACAATATAGACCTACATTTAACATGAAATATTACTGTCAATTATTATTATTAATTATTAATTATTGATGAGAGGGGCTGAACATTTTTTTTTTTTTTTTGGGGGGGGGGGGATATTGACTTTTCCAAAATGTACTTAGCATGAGACTGTGTCCCCCTCTTCTTCCTCCAGATGAACTGGTCCTGGTCTCAGAGAACAAGACGTGGTCAGGAGCCCTGTGGCACTGCAGAGACCAGAACATGGAGATGGTGTCTGCCCACAACCAGAACATCCAGCACTGGGTCCAACAGAAAGCCAAGAAGGCCTCCACTCCCTTCGTCTGGCTGGGCCTGAGGTACACCTGCACCCTGGACTTCTGGTTCTGGGTCATTGGAGAAGAGTCCTGCTACCACAACTGGGCTGTCGGGGAGGGCTACAACACCATGAAGGAGCAGTGTGGGAACACGGGGGCCATACAGAGAGACGGGGGACAGTGGGTCGGCAAGTCTGAGACTGAGAGATTCAACTTCATCTGCAGCAACAGTACTGGTGAGATTTGATCTCTTTCTTTTGATGTGTTGAACCTCTCTCTCTCTACATACCACTCTCTACACCTCTACACCTCTCTCTCTCTACCTACCACTCTCTACACCTCTACCACTCTCTCTCTCTACCTTTACCTCTCCCTCTCTCCCTTCACCTCTCTGATGGTGAAATTGTGAGTCAGGGGACAGTGGGTCGGCCTGCCTGAGACTAAGCGATTCAACTTTATCTGCAGTAACAGTGATGATGAGGTTTGATCTCTTTGGATGCTGTCTTTTTGAGATATTTTTCAAATAAATTACATTTTACTTTGTAATTCTTCTAGCTCATACTCAGTCTCCTATCAAATCTATTTCCGGATTCTCTCTCTATATGTCTCTGAAATGGTCATATATTTGACAGGGGGTCAGGAAGTGAAGGTCAGTTTCCACCTAATTTTGTGGCCAGTGTAGTGTGCACATAGCTTGTCTTCTCTTGAGACCAAAGTCTGCCTATAGTGGGCTCTCTCAATAGCAAGGCTACGCTCACTGAGTCTGTACATAATCAAAGCTTTCCTTAATAATGGGTCGGTCACAGTGGTCAGGAATTCTGCCACTGTGTACTCTAAGGTTTAGAGCCAAATATCATTCTAGTTTGCTCTGTTAGTTGGTAAATTCTTTCCAATGTGTCAAGTAATTATCTTTTAGTATTCTCATGATTTGGTTGGGTCTAATTGTGTCCAGGGGCTCATTGGGGTCTTTTTGTGCTTGTGAACAGAACCAGCTTGCTTAGGGAACTCTTCTCTAGGTTAATTTCTCTGTAAGTGATGGCTTTGTTTTATGTTGTACACTGAGGGTGTTATTGCATAATTGTACATACAGTCTCAATTTGGTGGTTGTCCCATTTTGTGAATTGTTGTTTGGTGAGGGGAATTATATAACTGATTCAAGTATAGTTGTATAACTGATTCAAGTATTTTTAGCCAGATCCTAATTGGTATGTCAAATTGTATGCTCCTTTTGATAACGTAGAAGGGCATTCTTGCCTCTCATATCATTCACAACTTTGTTGATGTTACTTGTGGTGCTGATGTTTAGGCCGAGGTATGTACAGTTGATTGTGTGCTCCAGGGCAACGGTGTCTAGATGGAATTTGTATTTCTGGTCCTGGTGACTGGACCTTTTTTTGGAATATTTTTTTTTGGTCGTACTGAGAATTCCTGTCAGGGCCCAGGTCTGTCAGGGCCCAGGTCTAACAGGGCCCAGGTCTGTCAGGGCCCAGGTCTGTCAGGGCCCAGGTCTGTCAGGGCCCAGGTCTGTCAAGGCCCAGGTCTGTCAGGGCCCAGGTCTGTCAGGGCCCAGGTCTGTCAGGGCCCAGGTCTGTCAGGGCCTTGGTCTGTCAGGGCCCAGGTCTGTCAGGGCCCAGGTCTGTTAGGGCCCAGGTCTGTCAGGGCCCAGGTCTGTCAGGGCCCAGGTCTGTCAGGGCCCAGGCCTGTGCAATCTGTGCAGAAGATCTACAGTACCAGTCAGAAGTTTGGACACACCTACTCATTCAAGTTTTTATTTTATTTTTGACTACTTTCTACATTGTAGAATAATAGTGAAGACATCACAACTATGAAATAACACATATGGAATCATGTAGTAACCAACAAAAGTGTTAAACAAATCAAAATAGACCCATTGCCTTAATGATAGCTTTGCACACTCTTGTGCCTAGCACTTGTTGGCTGCTGTTCCTTCACTCTGCAGTCACATTTATCCCAAACCATCTCAATTGGGTTGAGGTCGGGTCATTGACACTGGGTGATTGTGGAGGCCAGGTCATCTGATGCAACACCCAATTACTCTCCTTCTTTGTCAAATAGCCCTTACACAGCCTGGGGGTGTGTTTTGGGTCAGTGTCCTGTTAAAAAACAAATGATAGTCCCACTAAGCGCAAACCAGATGCAATGGCATATACCTGCAGAACGCCGCCTTGCCATGCTGGTTAAGTGTGCCTTGAATTCTAAATAAATCACAGAGAGTGTCACCAGCAAAGCACCCCCACACCATCACACCTCCTCCTCCATGCTTCACAGTGGGAAGCAAAGATCATCCATTCACCTACTCTGAGTCTCAAAAAGACACAGCAGTTGGAGTCAGAAATCTCAAATTTGGACTCATCAGACCAAAGTACAGATTTCCAACGGTCTAATGTCCATTGCTCGTGTTTCTTGGTCCAAGCAAGTCTTTTCTTATTATTGGTGTTCTATAGTAGTGGTTTCGTTGCAGCAATTCAACCATGAAGGCTTGATTCACACAGTCTCCTCTGAACAGTTGATGTTGATGTGTCTGTTACTTGAACTCTGTGAAGCATTTTTTTGGGATACAATTTCTGAGGCTGGTAACTCTAATGAACTTATCCTCTGCAGCAGAGGTAACTCTGGGTCTTCCTTTCCTGTGGCAGTCCTCACGAGAGAGTTTCATTATTGAGCTTCATGTTTTTTTGCGACTGCCTTGAAGAAACTTTTCAGAATTGACTGACCTTCATGTCTTAAAGTAATGATAGACTGTCATTTCACTTTGCTTATTTGAGCTATTCTTGCCATAATATGGACTTGGTCTTTTGCCAAATGGGGCTATATTCTGTATACCACCCCTACCTTGTCACAACACAACTGATTGGCTCAAACGCATTAAGAAGGAAAGAAATTCCACAAAATAACTTTTAACAAGACACACCTGTTAATTGAAATGCATTCCAGGTGACTACCTCATGAAGTTGGTTGAGAGAATGCCAAGAGTTTGCAAAGCTGTCATCATGGCAAAGGGTGGCTACTTTAAAGAATCTCTAATATAAAATATGTTTTGATTTGTTTAACACTTTTTTTGTGATTTCAAATGTGTTATTTCATAGTTTTGATGTCTTCACTATTATTCAAAAAAACAAAAATAATAATAATAATAATAATAACTAATAATAATAATAATAATAATAATAATAACTAATAATAATAATAATAATAATAATAATAATAATAATAATAATAATAATAATAATAATAATAATAATAATAATAATAATAATAATAATAATAATAATAATAATAATAATAATAATAATAATAATAATAATAATAATAATAATAATAATAATAATAATAATAATAATAATAATAATAATAATAATAATAATAATAATAATAATAATAATAATAATAATAATAATAATAACTAATAATAACTAATAATAATAATAATAATAATAATAATAATAATAATAATAATAACTAATAATAATAATAATAATAATAATAATAATAATAATAATAATAATAATAATAATAATAATAATAATAATAATAATAACTAATAATAATAATAATAATAATAATAATAATAATAAGTAATTTCATCAATTCTAGAATAAGGCTGTACCATAGCAAAATGTTGAGAAGTCAGGGGGGCTGAATACTTTCCAAATGCACTGTAGGTGTCACACATGAAGACATTTTTCTCTGTTGAGATCATTTCCTTTTGAATTGCTACCCAAATGTAAAATGTTCCTCTTTTGATTAATTTAATTAGGGCTAGGGTCTAGTTTCCTGAATTTCCGCCTGACTGACGTGCCCAAAGTAAACTGCCTGCTACTTAGGCCCAGAAGCCAGGATATGCATATAATTGGTAGTTTCTAAAAGTGTTAATATAATGTCTGAAACTATAACAGAATTGAAATGGCAGGCAAAAATCAGAAGAAAAAACAACCAGAATTGGGGTTTTTTAGGTCATAGGCTCTTATTTATCAAACAAAATGACCATTCATGATGTAGGTGGGACCCTTGGGATTGCAAACAGAGAAAGATTTTCAAAAGTAAGTGATTTATATCATCGCTATTTGTGATTTTGTGATGCCTGTGCTGGTTGAAAAATATGTTGATGTGGAGCGCTGTCCTCAGACAATTGCATGGTATGCTTTTGCCTTAAAGCCTATTGTAAATTGGACAACGTAGTTATATTAACAAAAAGTTAAGCTTTTAAATGATATAAGATACTTGTATGTTCACAAACGTTTAATATTACGATTAGTTATTTGAATTGCGTGCCCTAAATTTCAATGGGATGTTGTCGACTGGTGTTGCTAGTGGGACCTTAGAGTGAGATAGGTCTGCTCTATACCAGATTACCATACACCCTGAGTCTCTGCCCTGTTTCACACCTGGTATTTTGGTGGATGGGACTACCAGCTCTCTTTAACCTAGATTGCAATCATCTCCTCTATACCATCTTTCTGTCTTTCTCTCTCTCTCTCTCGCCAAATATATTTCCTGAAACTCTGTCACTCTCTCTCATTCTTTTTCTCTATATCAATCTCTCTCTTTCGCTGTCACGTTCTGACCTTTATTTCCTTATTTTTGTATTTATTTAGTGTGGTCAGGGCGTGAGTTGGGTGGGCAGTCTATGTTTGTTTTTCTAGGTTTTGGGTATTTCTATGTTTCGGCCTAGTATGGTTCTCAATCAGAGGCAGGTGTCATTAGTTGTCTCTGATTGAGAATCATACTTAGGTAGCCTGGGTTTCAATGTGTGTTTGTGGGTGATTGTTCCTGTCTCTGTGTTTGCACCAGATAGGGCTGTTTTAGGTTTGCACTTTTCTTGTTATTGTTGTTATTAAAGAACCATGAATAGAAACCACGCTGCGTTTTGGTCTCTACTTCACCACAAGAAAGCCGTTACATTCGCTCTAAACTTGAAATGTATTTCCTGATGTTCTCTCTCATGTTAAATGTTTTTCATGATATCCTCATACAGTATTATTTCCTTTGTTCTCAAATCCAGATTACTAGAACCAGACCCTGATCTCTGAACCAGTTGAACACTACAGTCCAACACATTGTTCCAGACCCTGCTCTGTTAACCAGCTGAACCCTACAGTCCAACACATTGTTCCAGACCCTGCTCTGTAGACCAGCTGAACCCTACAGCCCAGAATGTTCCAGACCCTGCTCTGTTGACCAGCTGAACCCTACAGTCCAACACATTGTTCCAGACCCTGCTCTGTTAACCAGCTGAACCCTACAGTCCAACACATTGTTCCAGACCCTGCTCTGTAGACCAGCTGAACCCTACAGTCCAGAATGTTCCAGACCCTGCTCTGTTGACCAGCTGAACCCTACAGTCCAACACATTGTTCCAGACCCTGCTCTGTTAACCAGCTGAACCCTACAGTCCAACACATTGTTCCAGACCCTGCTCTGTTGACCAGCTAAAACCTACAGTCCAACACATTGTTCCAGACCCTGCTCTGTTGACCAGCTGAACCCTACAGTCCAACACATTGTTCCAGACCCTGCTCTGTTGACCAGCTGAACCCTACAGCCAAGAATGTTCCAGACCCTGCTCTGTTGACCAGCTGAACCCTACAGTCCAACACATTGTTCCAGACCCTGCTCTGTTGACCAGCTGAACCCTACAGTCCAACACATTGTTCCAGACCCTGCTCTGTTGACCAGCTGAACCCTACAGCCAAGAATGTTCCAGACATTCTCACATTTACATGATATAAGGTGTTGGAAAATCATTGTTATAAATATACATATATATATATATATATATTATTTTTTTTTACAGTACAGTGAGCTCCAAAGTATTGGGACAGTGACAAATATCACTCCCCCAAGACAGTCTAACCTCTCACCATTACAATAACAGGGTAGGTTAGCATTTTATATCATACCCCCAAGACATGCTAACCTCTCACCATTACAATAACAGGGTAGGTTAGCATTTTATATCATACCCCCAAGACATGCTAACCTCTCACCATTACCATAACAGGGTAGGTTAGCATTTTATATCATACCCCCAAGACATGCTAACCTCTCACCATTACCATAACAGGGTAGGTTAGCATTTTATATCATACCCCCAAGACATGCTAACCTCTCACCATTACAATAACAGGGTAGGTTAGCATTTTATATCATACCCCCAAGACATGCTAACCTCTCACCATTACAATAACAGGGTAGTTTAGCATTTTATATCATACCCCCAAGACATGCTAACCTCTCACCATTACAGTAACAACGGAGGTTAGCATTTGTGTCGGTATGATATTTATGCCTCCAGATGGTACAGTCAGTTGATATAGTCTTTGCGTTCTGTGAAAATGGGACCAAAGACTTAATAATTTACTACTTTAATAGACATACAAGTGAATTTGTCCCAATAGTTTTGGTCCCCTAAAATGGGGGGACTATGTTAATGGTTCACCAGATATGGATGAAAATACTGACATTCTGCGCTTTAAACTCATAAATAATGCCTCTGTACTCCAAAGTGCTGGAATACAGAGCCTGAAGAACACACATAGTCTCACTGTCCCAATACTGTTGGAGCTCACTGGAAATAAAACATAGAGCTACATAGAGCTCACTGGAAATAAAACATAGAGCTACATAGAGCTCACTGGAAGTAAAACATAGAGCTACATAGAGCTCACTGGAAGTAAAACATAGAGCTACATAGAGCTCACTGGATATAAACCATAGAGCTACATAGAGCTCACTGGAAGTAAAACATAGAGCTACATAGAGATCACTGGATATAAACCACAGAGCTACATAGAGCTCACTGGAAGTAAAACATAGAGCTACATAGAGCTCACTGGAAATAAAACATAGAGCTACATAGAGCTCACTGGAAGTAAAACATAGAGCTACATAGAGCTCACTGGATATAAACAATAGAGCTACATAGAGCTCACTGGATATAAACCATAGAGCTACATAGAGCTCACTGGATATAAACCATAGAGCTACATAGAGCTCTCTAGAAGTAAAACATAGAGCTACATAGAGCTCACTGGAAGTAAAACATAGAGCTATATAGAGCTCACTGGATATAAACAATAGAGCTACATAGAGCTCACTGGATATAAACCATAGAGCTACATAGAGCTCACTGGATATAAACCATAGAGCTACATAGAGCTCTCTAGAAGTAAAACATAGAGCTACATAGAGCGCACTGGAAGTAAAACATAGAGCTACATAGAGCTCACTGGATATAAACCATAGAGCTACATAGAGCTCACTGGAAGTAAAACATAGAGCTACATAGAGCTCACTGGATATAAACCTTAGAGCTACATAGAGCTCACTGGAAATAAGACATAGAGCTACATAGAGCTCACTGGATATAAACCATAGAGCTACATAGAGCTCTCTAGAAGTAAAACATAGAGCTACATAGAGCTCACTGGAAGTAAAACATAGAGCTACATAGAGCTCACTGGATATAAACAATAGAGCTACATAGAGCTCACTGGATATAAACCATAGAGCTACATAGAGCTCACTGGATATAAACCATAGAGCTACATAGAGCTCTCTAGAAGTAAAACATAGAGCTACATAGAGCGCACTGGAAGTAAAACATAGAGCTACATAGAGCTCACTGGATAGAAACCATCGAGCTACATAGAGCTCACTGGAAGTAAAACATAGAGCTACATAGAGCTCACTGGATATAAACCTTAGAGCTACATAGAGCTCACTGGAAATAAGACATAGAGCTACATAGAGCTCACTGGATATAAACCATAGAGCTACATAGAGCTCTCTAGAAGTAAAACATAGAGCTACATAGAGCTCACTGGATGTAAAACATAGAGCTACGTAGAGCTCTCTGGAAAATAAACAGAGTTACATAGAACTCTCTGGATATAAACCATAGAGCTACATAGAGCTCACTGGATATAAACCATAGAGCTACATAGACCTCACTGGATATAAAACATAGAGCTACATAGAGCTCTCTGGATATAAAACATAGAGCTACATAGAGCTCTCTGGATATAAAACATAGAGCTACATAGAGCTCTCTGGATATAAAACATAGAGCTACATAGAGCTCTCTGGATATAAAACATAGAGCTACATAGAGCTCTCTGGATATAAAACATAGAGCTACATAGAGCTCTCTGGATATAAAACATAGAGCTACATAGAGCGCACTGGAAGTAAAACATAGAGCTACATAGAGCTCACTGGATATAAACCTTAGAGCTACATAGAGCTCACTGGAAATAAGACATAGAGCTACATAGAGCTCACTGGAAGTAAAACATAGAGCTACATAGAGCTCACTGGATATAAACCTTAGAGCTACATAGAGCTCACTGGAAGTAAAACATAGAGCTACGTAGAGCTCTCTGGAAAATAAACAGAGTTACATAGAACTCTCTGGATATAAACCATAGAGCTACATAGAGCTCACTGGATATAAACCATAGAGCTACATAGACCTCACTGGATATAAAACATAGAGCTACATAGAGCTCTCTGGATATAAAACATAGAGCTACATAGAGCTCTCTGGATATAAAACATAGAGCTACATAGAGCTCTCTGGATATAAAACATAGAGCTACATAGAGCTCTCTGGATATAAAACATAGAGCTACATAGAGCTCTCTGGATATAAAACATAGAGCTACATAGAGTTCCCTGGATTATTGTGACGTGTTCAATATTTGTATATTATTGTTATTATGTACTATTATATTGTGCTGTTGTTTTATTGCTGGTTGATGTCATTTCATTTTCAAGGTTAACTCTTCGTTGTTAAAAAAATCATGTTTTAATTATTTTACTTAGATTTTATACTTGGTGGTCAAGTCTTCAATCAAATATTTTATATAATATATGATGATGGGATAAAGGATTGTTTTTTTGTTGTTGTTTTTTTAGTTGTACATAAATACTTTGATTTAAATATCATGATACTATTACTATTATTACCATACTATTATTGTTTTCACACTGACTTAGTGATTCACTAATGAATGATGCTATTTCATTTTAAAGGTTGAACGTTTAGTTGTTCTTGTTTTTTTGTATTTGTTATTTTATTAGCATCCTTATTAGCATCCTTATTAGCATCCTTATTAGCCTTATTAGCATCCTTATTAGCATCCTTATTAGCATCCTTATTAGCATATTTATTAGCATCCTTATTAGCATCCTTATTAGCATCCTTATTAGCATCCTTATTAGCATCTTTATTAGCATCCTTA
This sequence comes from Oncorhynchus gorbuscha, assembly GCF_021184085.1. Classification (NCBI taxonomy): domain Eukaryota; kingdom Metazoa; phylum Chordata; class Actinopteri; order Salmoniformes; family Salmonidae; genus Oncorhynchus; species Oncorhynchus gorbuscha. The sequence continues at coordinate 38,197,110 of NC_060192.1, read as the reverse complement.
TTAGCATCCTTATTAGCATCCTTATTAGCATCCTTATTAGCATCCTTATTAGCATCCTTATTAGCTGTTGCAAAGTGGAGCTACTCTTTCTTCATTAAACATAATACAGAATGAATGTTAAAGGTGAACTTTTAGTTGTTCTAAACATTCGGTTTTATTTATTTTCTATCACAACTTGCTGTTACTGTTTCCATAGTCTATTTCACTTATTCATTATTTTAACTAGACCGTTAATTATATTCCATTATATAAATATTTGAAGGTAGTATGAGTTGTTTTAAAAATATTGTACCAACAAGTTATTTTTCTATGATACTAGTGTGTAACATTTAAATGATAGTATCTCTTCTGGTGTTGGTGATGGAGTCTTCATTTCAAGGGGCAATCTGTGATGGGGGCATCCGTTTTAGAATTTTTAAATCATGAAATGTACCCATTCATTTTTGAAGAATATAACTTATAAATGCCTCATGAGCTTAATTCAACTGTCATTTCCCATCAGAACCCAAAATGTAAACTTGTTTTACTCCATTGTTTGTAAACAATGTCATTGAAAAACAAACACTGTTTAGTTTCAAAAACATAGTTAAACTATAATGTTGATATGATGGATGGTCATCCTGTATAGTCTCAGAAACATAGTTTAAACTATAATGTTGATATCATGGATGGTCATCCTGTATAGTCTCAGAAACATAGTTTAAACTATAATGTTGAAATCTGTCTGTCCTTTTATATGTTGTTCTGTCTGTTAATTGGAGAGTGGTTACATTTCTGTAGCTCCATCCTAAAGATTTTCACAAAACAGTGGTGGGGTTTACACTTTGTTACTGGTTGAACTGCAGAATGCCCTTTAACTATTTGACTATGGTACATCCATCCTTTACACTGTACAAAAAAATCAATAAAGATATGAAAAGGCCTTTAGTTTGTTTAGTTTTTTGTTTAATACTTACTTCAAGAAACAGAGGAAAGAATAGAAAGGATTTTGATAAGGATGTTAGACCTGACCTCAGATCATCAGTAAGTCAATGGGACCACTGTCTACTGTTGTATACAGGATGTTAAACCTGACCTTAGATCATCAGTAAGTCAATGGGACCACTGTCTACTGTTGTATACAGGATGTTAAACCTGACCTTAGATCATCAGTAAGTCATTGGGAAATCTGTCTACTGTTGAATACAGGATGTTAAACCTGACCTCAGATCATCAGTTAGTCAATGGGACCACTGTCTACTGTTGTGTACAGGATGTTAGACCTGACCTCAGATCATCAGTAGGAACACTGTCTACTGTTGGTGTTGGACCTGACCTCAGAACATTGAAAAAAAAATTGTTTATATCCAGTGAGCTCTATGTAGCTCTATGTTTTACTTCAGTCCACTCTGATGATGAAAACTCTATGTAGCTCTATGTTTTACTTCAAGAAGCTCTATGTAGCTCTATGGTTTATATCCAGTGAGCTCTATGTAGCTCTATGTCTTATTTCCAGTGAGCTCTATGTAGCTCTCAATTTATATCCAGTGAGCTCTATGTAGCTCTAATGTTTTACTTCCAGTGAGCTCTATGTAGCTCTATGGTTTATATCCAATGAGCTCTATGTAGCTCTATGTTTTACTTCCAGTGCGCTCTATGTAGCTCTATGTTTTACTTCAGAGAGCTCTATGTGATCAAATTTATATCCAGTGAATATTAGTAATTTGGTTTATATCCAGTGAGCTCTATGTAGCTCTAGGTTTAACTTAATTTGCAACTAAAGCATTCAAATCATGTTGCAGGCTTTAGTTTTCCACGTATGTTTTGAGGTTGGACTTTAGCTCGTTAGAACGAAGGGCGCACCGATTGGTGTCACCTCGTTAGTCAGTATGGGTTACACCTGTAACAGTAACAGTGTAAATGTAGCTCAGTTGTTAGCATAGCTGCAGGAAGTAGAGGTACAGTGCCGTTCACATTACCCTCCGTAGTGCCTTGCGGTCGGAGGCCAAGCAGTTGTCATACCAGGCAGTGATTCAACCAGTGCTCTTGATGGTGAAGCTGTAGAACCTTTTGAGGATCTTGCCAAATCTTTTCAGTCTCCTGAGGGGTAATAGGTTTTGTCATGCTCTCTTCATGACTGTCTTGGTGTGCTTGGACCATGTTAGTTTGTTGGTGATGTGGACACCAAGGAACTTAAAGCTCTCAACCTGCTCCACTGCAGCCCCGTCGATTAGAATAGGGGCGTGCTCCATCCTCTTTGTCCTGTACTCCACAATAATCCTCTGTGCAGTCATGAGTGAACAGGAAGTACAGGAGGGGGCTGAGCACGCTCCCCTGAGGGGCCCCCGTGTTGAGGATCAGCATGGCGGATGTGTTGTTACCTACGCTTACCACCTGGGGACAGCCCGTCAGGAAGTCCAGGATCCAATTGCAGAGGGAGGTGTTTAGTCCCAGGGGCCCTAGCTTAGTGATGAGCTTTGAGGACACTATGGTGTTGAACGCTGAGCTGTAGTCAATGAACAACATTCTCACATAAGTGTTCCTTTTGTCCAGGTGTGAAAGGTCAGTGTGGAGTACAATAGAGACTGCATCATCTGTGGATCTTTTGGGGTGTTATGCAAATTGGACTGGGTATAGGGTTTCTGGGATGATGGTGTTGATGTGAGCTGCCTTTCAAAACACTTCATGGCTACAGATGTGAGTGCTACGGGTTGGTAGTCATTTAGCCAGGTTACCTTAGTGGTCTGCTTAAAACATGTTGGTATTACAGACTCAAACAGGGAGAGCTTGAAAATGTCAATGAAAACACTTGCCAGTTGGTCAGCGCATGCTCGCAGTCCACGTCCTGGTAATCCATCTGGCCCTGCGGCCTTGTGCATGTTGATCTATCTAAAAGTCTTACTAATATCAATGATAATATCAATATCATGCTGTTACTGTTTCCCTACTTATTTATTATAGTACCTGTTGATAATATCAATATCATGCTGTTACTGTTTCCCTACTTATTTATTATAGTACCTGTTGATAATATCAATATCATATAATAATAATAATATCTGTCACGCATAGGTGTAATAGGTGGCAGGGAAGTCAGGCGCAGGAGAGTCAAATGGAGTTTAAATATGGAGTCTTTTAATAAAGTTCCACGAGTATGCTCCATAACAATAAATGTACAAACAAAACATGGGTACGAAGACCCGACGCGCACCTATACAAACAATCACACTACACTGACAACAGATCAATCTCTGACAAAGACATGAGGGGAAACAGAGGGTTTAATACACAACAGGTAATGAATGGGATTGAAAACAGGTGTGTGGGAAGACAAGACAAAACCAATGGAAAATGAAAAAAGGATCAATGATGGCTAGAAGATTGTTGACGTCGAACGCCGAGCACCGCCCGAACAAGGAGAGGCAACGACTTCGGTAGAAGTCGTGACAATATCAATGATAATATCAATATCATGCTGTTACTGTTTCCATCGTGAATGTTTCTTAAAAACACTCATAATCAAATAAAAAAAAACTAGCATTTTAAGGTATTTTTGTTTACTTCTCAAACAAGTGAAAGATAATAATAATAATAACAATAATAAACTTTTAGCAGACACTTTTATCTGAAGTGACTTATATATTATATATTATTATTATTTTCATATATAGACTTTACGTAGGGGTGGTCCCAGGAATCAAACCCACAGCTCTGGCATTGCCAGAACCCTGCTCTACCAACCGTAGCCACAGGAAGTAGTTTGGGCTGAGGGTGGGTGTTGCAATGTTTTGGTGACGGGTCAAAACAGATTTCTAAGTGAAAATGGTCTGTTCATTCCTTTATAGTAGACACTCTTAATCAGAGCAACTTACAGTCGTGAGTGTAAACATTTGAATACATTTTGGCAACTGGTCCAACGTGGGAATCAAACACGCAACCCCAGCGTTGAAAACCCTACCAACTGAGCCACATCAGCACATCACCACAAACCACTTGATGTCTCAATGTACTCAATTACTGGATTGTGTTGTTCTTTATGCTGATGGAAAGTCTACAGGTACACACCTAGATGACCAGCCTCTGTACAATACTGTAACGGCGTTCGTCTGTTGAAGAAAGAAAGTCGGACCGAAATGCAGCGTGTAGGTTACTCATGACTTTAATGAAAATAAATTGTGGTACATGAAACAACTGAATACTAAATACAAAAACAACAGAACAGAACGTGAAACTAATTACAGCCTATCTGGTGACTACAACACAGAGAAGGGAACAAACACCCACAAAATACAAAGCGAACTCTGGCTACCTAAATACGATTCCCAATCAGAGACAACGACAAGCACCTGACTCTGATTGAGAATCGCCTCAGGCAGCCAAGCCTAACAACACCCCTAATCAGCCGCGATCCCAAATAATACAAACCCCAATACTAAACACAACATATAAAACCATGTCACACCCTGGCCTACCCAAACATATAACAAAAACACAAAATACAATGACCAATAATCCACCTTCTCCGCCGACCATGGCCTAATAGTCCTCATCCAGATCCCCACATAACTGAGGAGCAGCTCGTGACAGAGGGGCAGCTCGGGACAGAGGGGCAGCTCGGGACAGAGGGGCATCTCAGGACAGAGGGGCAGCTCGGGACAGAGGGGCAGCCCGGGACAGAGGGGCAGCCCGGGACAGAGGGGCAGCCCGGGACAGAGGGGCAGCCCGGGACTGAGGGGCAGCCCGGGACTGAGGGGCAGCTCGGGACAGAGGGGCATCTTGGGACAGAGGGGCAGCCCGGGACTGAGGGGCAGCCCGGGACAGAGGGGCAGCCCGGGACAGAGGGGCAGCCTGGGACAGAGGGGCAGCCCGGGACTGAGGGGAAGCCCGGTACTGAGGGGAAGCCCGGTACTGAGAGGAAGCCCAGTACTGAGAGGAAGCCCAGTACTGAGAGGAAGCCCAGTACTGAGAGGAAGCTCAGGCAGGTAGTAGGCTCCGGTAAATCCTGGCTGGCTGGTGGAACTGGATGATTCAGGTTGTCTGGCCGATCTAGAAGATCATGGCTGACTGGCACTTCTGGCGGATCTTGGCAGACTGGCACTTCTGGCGGATCCTGGCAGACTGGTGGCGCTGGGTAGACTGGCGGCGCTGGGCAGACTGGCGGCGCTGGCGGCGCTGTGCAGACTGGGAGCTCTGGGCAGACTGGGAACACTGGCGGCGCTGGGCAGACTGGCGGCACTGGCGGCGCTGGACAGACAGGAGACTCCGGCAGCGCAGGAGAGGAGAAAGGCTCTGGCTGCGCTAAACAGGCGGGAGACTCCGGCAGCGCAGGAGAGGAGAAAAGCGCTGGCTGCGCTGAACAGGCGAGGCGCACTGGAGGCCTGGTGCGTGGTGCTGGAACTGGTGTTACTGGATCGAGGACACGCACAGGAAGCCTGGTGCGGGGAGCTGCTACCGGAGGAATGGTGTGTGGAGGTGGCACAGGATGGGCTAGACCGTGAAGGCGTACTGGAGATCTTGAGAGCAGTGTAGGCACAGGACGTGCAAGGCTAGGGATGTGCACAGGAGGCCTGGTGCGTGAGGCTGGCACCAACTTCACCAGCCGACTAACACGCACCTCAGGTTGAGTATAGAGCGCTAACTCAGGTGCTATCAAATCCCCGACACGATCCCTCGGACGAATATTATATCTATAGCACCAAGCTAGCAACTCCCTCATTACTCTCCACTCCACTTTCCCCATTAACTCCTTCACAGTCTCTGTTTCGCTCACCTCTAACACTGGCTCTGGTTCTGGTCTCCTCCTTGACTCCTCACGATGAACAAGGAGAGTTGGCTCAGGTCTATCTCCTGACTCAGCCATACTCTCCCTAAGTCCCCCCCAATAAATTTTTTGGGGTGACTTTCGGTTTTCGCTCTGCGCCACCGTGCTTTCCTTTTCGACTCCATTCGTCTATAGCCCTCTTCGCATTGCTGTAGGGAATCCCAGGCGGGCTCCTGCACTCCCTCCAGGTCGGCCGCCCACCTGTCGATTTCTTCCCACGTCGTATAATCCATGCCTCTACCGTCCATAACGTCCTCCTTTAGATCCTGCCAGTTTACACACTGCTCGGTCTGTGAGTGGTGGGTGTTTCTGTAACGGTGTTCGTTTGTTGAAGAAAGAAAGTCGGACCGAAATGCAGCGTGTAGGTTACTCATGACTTTAATGAAAATACATTTACATTTACATTTAAGTCATTTAGCAGACGCTCTTATCCAGAGCGACTTACAAATTGGTGCATTCACCTTATGACATCCAGTAGAACAGTCACTTTACAATAGTGCATCTAAATCTTAAAGGGGGGTGAGAAGGATTACTTATCCTATCCTAGGTATTCCTTAAAGAGGTGGGGTTTCAGGTGTCTCCGGAAGGTGGTGATTGACTCCGCTGTCCTGGCGTCGTGAGGGAGTTTGTTCCACCATTGGGGGGCCAGAGCAGCGAACAGTTTTGACTGGGCTGAGCGGGAGCTGTACTTCCTCAGTGGTAGGGAGGCGAGCAGGCCAGAGGTGGATGAACGCAGTGCCCTTGTTTGGGTGTAGGGCCTGATCAGAGCCTGGAGGTACTGAGGTGCCGTTCCCCTCACAGCTCCGTAGGCAAGCACCATGGTCTTGTAGCGGATGCGAGCTTCAACTGGAAGCCAGTGGAGAGAGCGGAGGAGCGGGGTGACGTGAGAGAACTTGGAAAGGTTGAACACCAGACGGGCTACGGCGTTCTGGATGAGTTGTAGGGGTTTAATGGCACAGGCAGGGAGCCCAGCCAACAGCGAGTTGCAGTAATCCAGACGGGAGATGACAAGTGCCTGGATTAGGACCTGCGCCGCTTCCTGTGTGAGGCAGGGTCGTACTCTGCGGATGTTGTAGAGCATGAACCTACAGGAACGGGCCACCACCTTGATGTTAGTTTAGAACGACAGGGTGTTGTCCAGGATCACGCCAAGGTTCTTAGCGCTCTGGAAGGAGGACACAATGGAGTTGTCAACCGTGATGGCGAGATCATGGAACGGGCTGTCCTTCCCCGGGAGGAAGAGCAGCTCCGTCTTGCCGAGGTTCAGCTTGAGGTGGTGATCCGTCATCCACACTGATATGTCTGCCAGACATGCAGAGATGCGATTCGCCACCTGGTCATCAGAAGGGGGAAAGGAGAAGATTAATTGTGTGTCGTCTGCATAGCAATGATAGGAGAGACCATGTGAGGTTATGACAGAGCCAAGTGACTTGGTGTATAGCGAAAATAGGAGAGGGCCTAGAACAGAGCCCTGGGGGACACCAGTGGTGAGAGCGCGTGGTGAGCAGACAGATTCTCGCCACGCCACCTGGTAGGAGCGACCTGTCAGGTAGGACGCAATCCAAGCGTGGGCCGCGCCGGAGATGCCCAACTCGGAGAGGGTGGAGAGGAGTAATAAATTGCGGTACATGAAACAACTGAATACTAAATACAAAAACAACAGAACGGAACGTGAAACTAATTACAGCCTATCTGGTGACTACAACACAGAGACAGGAACAAACACCCACAAAATACAAAGCGAACTCAGGCTACCTAAATACGGTTCCCAATCAGAGACAACGACAAGCACCTGACTCTGATTGAGAATCGCCTCAGGCAGCCAAGCCTAACAACACCCCTAATCAGCCGCGATCCCAAATAATACAAACCCCAATACTAAACACAACATATAAACCCATGTCACACCCTATCCTGGCCTACCCAAACATATAACAAAAACACAAAATACAATGACCAAGGCGTGACAAATACACTAATGTACATTTACAGTAAGTTGTTTGTAAGGATTGTCAGTTAATACTGCACAGAAAGTGGTTGTTTTCCATATTATTTGATAAAAATTGATGTGGATGTTTTGTGTCTTTGCCCAGAATGTTGGACCTTTTTGGTGTAAATGTTTAATTGAATTTAATATTTAAATTGATGAGTCTTTTTACCTTTTGATGAACAATTTGAGATCAGGGTTTTGTTCTTTCTAGATTCCATTAGAATGATGATCTCAGAGGAAGGAACAGGGCAACAACTCTTACAAGTCCAACTGTTGAATCCTGTAAAACACTGTCATTATTTATTCAACTACTTTTTTTTTTACCAAAGTAGAGATGCTGAAACATGTTTTGTTAATTATGTTTAAGTTTTGATTTGTAAAGGGGTGACAACAACCTCAGCACCTCTACTACCTGCGGCTTTGCTACCAACTGAGCTTCATTTACACTGTTACTGTTTCCATAGTTACAATTATATTTTATAACTTTTTATATTTGCTATAGATGTTATTTAATATTTAAGTTGAACTTTTAGTTTGTTTGTAACAGTGTATTTGGAGTTCAACAAACACTTATGTTATTTCATTTGAATGATTATTAACTTATGTTATTAAACAGCAAATGTATTGGTTATTTGATTTATCAAAAATGTCATTGTGTGATACTTATTTGGAGGATATGCAAAATGTGATTCTTTGTAGTGGTGGAAAGTCTATATTCAACTAATCGATTGTTATGTTCCTCAGCTAGAAAACCAAATAATGTCACTCAAAAAGAAGGGGGAACTAACAAAGACACTGACAAACCATAAAACGGAACGGGTTGTAGTTTAGTGGCGGTGTCCACTGAAATTGACTAGCAACAACAACCGGTACCTAAACGACACCCACCATGAGCCCCCACTAAATTTGCCCAAGAAACAAAACAAAATAAAAACCCACACCAAACTTAAAGACAGGAAGCAAACCAATAAATGTAGGAAAAAGAAAAACAGGGAAGATCAGGTGAAGGTTGTTTTGCTAGAAATAACATAGAGACCTCAAACTAAAGAGAACTGGAGCACTGGGCCAGCCACTCTAAAATAGAACCTTCGCCAGTCACTCTAAAATAGAACCTGGGCCAGCCACTCTAAAATAGAACCTGGGCCAGCCACTCTAAAATAGAACCTTCGCCAGTCACTCTAAAATAGAACCTGGACCAGCCACTCTAAAATAGAACCTTCGCCAGCCACTCTAAAATAGAACCTTCGCCAGTCACTCTAAAATAGAACCTGGACCAGCCACTCTAAAATAGAACCTTCGCCAGCCACTCTAAAATAGAACCTGGGCCAGCCACTCTAAAATATAACCTGGGCCAGCCACTCTAAAATAGAACCTTCGCCAGCCACTCTAAAATAGAACCTGGGCCAGCCACTCTAAAATAGAACCTGGGCCAGCCACTCTAAAATAGAACCTTCGCCAGCCACTCTAAAATAGAACCTGGGCCAGCCACTCTAAAATAGAACCTGGGCCAGCCACTCTAAAATAGAACCTGGACCAGCCACTCTAAAATAGAACCTGGGCCAGCCACTCTAAAATAGAACATTCGCCAGCCACTCTAAAATAGAACCTGGGCCAGCCACTCTAAAATAGAACCTTTGCCAGCCACTCTAAAATAGAACCTTCGCCAGCCACTCTAAAATAGAACCTGGGCCAGCCACTCTAAAATAGAACCTGGGCCAGCCACTTTTAAATAGAACCTGGGCCAGCCACTCTAAAATAGAACCTGGGCCAGCCACTCTAAAATAGAACCTTCGCCAGCCACTCTAAAATAGAACCTGGGCCAGCCACTTTTAAATAGAACCTGGGCCAGCCACTCTAAAATAGAACCTGGGCCAGCCACCAACCAATCGGTGCGCCCAGGTCTAACAACAACAGTAGACAGTAGTCCTACTGACTTACTGATGATCTGAGGTCAGGTCTAACACCCTGTATACAACAGTAGACAATGCTCCTTTTGACTTACTGATGATCTTAGATCAGGTCTAACATCCTTATCAAAATCCTTTCTATTCTTTCCTCTGTTTCTTGAAGTAAGTATTAAACAAAAAACTAAACAAACTAAAGGCATTTTCATATCTTTATTGATTTTTTTGTACAGTGTAAAGGATGGATGTACCATAGTCAAATAGTTAAAGGGCATTCTGCAGTTCAACCAGTGACAAAGTGTAAACCCCACCACTGTTTTTGTGAAAATCTTTAGGATGGAGCTACAGAAATGTAACCACTCTCCAATTAACAGACAGAACAACATATAAAAGGACAGACAGATATCAACATTATAGTTTAAACTATGTTTCTGAGACTATACAGGATGACCATCCATGATATCAACATTATAGTTTAAACTATGTTTCTGAGACTATACAGGATGACCATCCATCATCATCAACATTATAGTTTAAACTATGTTTCTGAGACTATACAGGATGACCATCCATCATAATCAACATTATAGTTTAAACTATGTTCCTGAGACTATACAGGATGACCATCCATGATATCAACATTATAGTTTAAACTATGTTTCTGAGACTATACAGGATGACCATCCATCATAATCAACATTATAGTTTAAACTATGTTCCTGAGACTATACAGGATGACCATCCAAGATATCAACATTATAGTTTAAACTATGTTCCTGAGACTATACAGGATGACCATCCATCATATCAACATTATAGTTTAAACTATGTTTCTGAGACTATACAGGATGACCATCCAAGATATCAACATTATAGTTTAACTATGTTTTTGAAACTAAACAGTGTTTGTTTTTCAATGACATTGTTTACAAACAATGGAGTAAAACAAGTTTACATTTTGGGTTCTGATGGGAAATGACAGTTGAATTAAGCTCATGAGGCATTTATAAGTTATATTCTTCAAAAATGAATGGGTACATTTCATGATTTAAAAATTCTAAAACGGATGCCCCCATCACAGATTGCCCCTTGAAATGAAGACTCCATCACCAACACCAGAAGAGATACTATCATTTAAATGTTACACACTAGTATCATAGAAAAATAACTTGTTGGTACAATATTTTTAAAACAACTCATACTACCTTCAAATATTTCTATAATGGAATATAATTAACGGTCTAGTTAAAATAATGAATAAGTGAAATAGACTATGGAAACAGTAACAGCAAGTTGTGATAGAAAATAAATAAAACCGAATGTTTAGAACAACTAAAAGTTCACCTTTAACATTAATTCTGTATTATGTTTAATGAAGAAAGAGTAGCTCCCACTTTGCAACAGCTAATAAGGATGCTAATAAGGATGCTAATAAGGATGCTAATAAAGATGCTAATAAGGATACTAATAAGGATGCTAATAAGGATGCTAATAAGGATGCTAATTAGGATGCTAATAAGGATGCTAATAAGGATGCTAATAAGGATACTAATAAGGATGCTAATAAGGATGCTAATAAGGATGCTAATTAGGATGCTAATAAGGATGCTAATAAGGATGCTAATACGGATGCTAATAAGGATGCTAATAAGGATGCTAATAAGGATGCTAATAAGGATGCTAATTAGGATGCTAATAAGGATGCTAATAAGGATGCTAATAAGGCTAATAAGGATGCTAATAAGGATGCTAATAAGGATGCTAATAAGGATGCTAATAAAATAACAAATACAAAAAAACAAGAACAACTAAACGTTCAACCTTTAAAATGAAATAGCATCATTCATTAGTGAATCACTAAGTCAGTGTGAAAACAATAATAGTATGGTAATAATAGTAATAGTATCATGATATTTAAATCAAAGTATTTATGTACAACTAAAAAAACAACAACAAAAAACCAATCCTTTATCCCATCATCATATATTATATAAAATATTTGATTGAAGACTTGACCACCAAGTATAAAATCTAAGTAAAATAATTAAAACATGATTTTTTTAACAACGAAGAGTTAACCTTGAAAATGAAATGACATCAACCAGCAATAAAACAACAGCACAATATAATAGTATATAATAACAATAATATACAAATATTGAACACGTCACAATAATCCAGGGAACTCTATGTAGCTCTATGTTTTATATCCAGAGAGCTCTATGTAGCTCTATGTTTTATATCCAGAGAGCTCTATGTAGCTCTAAGGTTTATATCCAGAGAGCTCTATGTAGCTCTGTTTTATATCCAGTGAGCTCTATGTAGCTCTATGTTTTATATCCAGTGAGCTCTATGTAGCTCTATGGTTTATATCCAGAGAGCTCTATGTAGCTCTAAGGTTTATATCCAGAGAGCTCTATATCTATATCCAGTGAGCTCTATGAGCTCTATGTTTTATATCCAGAGCTCTATGTAGCTCTAAGGTTTATATCCAGAGAGCTCTATGTAGCTCTATGTTTTATATCCAGTGAGCTCTATGTAGCTCTATGTTTTATATCCAGTGAGCTCTATGTAGCTCTATGGTTTATATCCAGTGAGCTCTATGTAGCTCTATGGTTTATATCCAGAGAGCTCTATGTAGCTCTATGGTTTATATCCAGTGAGGTCTATGTAGCTCTATGGTTTATATCCAGTGAGGTCTATGTAGCTCTATGGTTTATATCCAGTGAGATCTATGTAGCTCTATGGTTTATATCCAGTGAGGTCTATGTAGCTCTATGGTTTATATCCAGTGAGCTCTATGTAGCTCTATGGATTATATCCAGAGAGTTCTATGTAACTCTGTTTATTTTCCAGAGAGCTGTACGTAGCTCTATGGTTTATTTCCAGTGAGCTCAATGTAGCTCTATGTCTTACTTCCAGTGAGCTCTATGTAGCTCTATGTTTTACTTCTAGAGAGCTCTATGTAGCTCTATGGTTTATATCCAGTGAGCTCTATGTAGCTCTATGTCTTATTTCCAGGTTTATATTTATATCCAGTGAGCTCTATGTAGCTCTATGTTTTACTTCCAGTTTATATCCAGTGAGCTCTATGTACCTCTATGTTTTACTTCCAGTGAGCTCTATGTAGCTCTATGGTTTATATCCAGTGAGCTCTATGTAGCTCTATGTTTTACTTCCAGTGAGCTCTATGTAGCTCTATGTTTTACTTCTAGAGAGCTCTATGTAGCTCTATGGTTTATATCCAGTGAGCTCTCTGTAGCTCTATGGTTTATATCCAGTGAGCTCTATGTAGCTCTATTGTTTATATCCAGTGAGCTCTATGTAGCTCTATGTTTTACTTTCAGTGAGCTCTATGTAGCTCTATGTTTTACTTCTAGAGAGCTCTATGTAGCTCTATGGTTTATATCCAGTGAGCTCTAGTGCTCTAGGTTTATATCCAGTGAGCTCTATGTAGCTCTATTGTTTATATCCAGTTCTATGTCAGTTTTACTTCCAGTGAGCTCTATGTAGCTCTATGTTTTATTTCCAGTGAGCTCTATGTAGCTCTATGTTTTACTTCCAGTGAGCTCTATGTAGCTCTATGGTTTATATCCAGTGAGCTCTATGTAGCTCTATGTTTTACTTCCAGTGAGCTCTATGTAGCTCTATGGTTTATATCCAGTGAGCTCTATGTAGCTCTATGTTTTACTTCCAGTGAGCTCTATGTAGCTCTATGTTTTATTTCCAGTGAGCTCTATGTAGCTCTATGTTTTACTTCCAGGGAGCTCTATGTAGCTCTATGTTTTATTTCCAGTGAGCTCTATGTAGCTCTATGTTTTACTTCCAGGGAGCTCTATGTAGCTCTATGTTTTATTTCCAGTGAGCTCCAACAGTATTGGGACAGTGAGACTATGTGTGTTCTTCAGGCTCTGTAATCCAGCACTTTGGAGTACAGAGGCATTATTTATGAGTTTAAAGCGCAGAATGTCAGTATTTTCATCCATATCTGGTGAACCATTAACATAGTCCCCCCATTTTAGGGGACCAAAACTATTGGGACAAATTCACTTGTATGTCTATTAAAGTAGTAAATTATTATTATTATATTATTTGGTCCCATTTTCACAGAACGCAAAGACTATATCAACTGACTGTACCATCTGGAGGCATAAATATCATACCGACACAAATGCTAACCTCCGTTGTTACTGTAATGGTGAGAGGTTAGCATGTCTTGGGGGTATGATATAAAATGCTAAACTACCCTGTTATTGTAATGGTGAGAGGTTAGCATGTCTTGGGGGTATGATATAAAATGCTAACCTACCCTGTTATTGTAATGGTGAGAGGTTAGCATGTCTTGGGGGTATGATATAAAATGCTAACCTACCCTGTTATTGTAATGGTGAGAGGTTAGCATGTCTTGGGGGTATGATATAAAATGCTAACCTACCCTGTTATTGTAATGGTGAGAGGTTAGCATGTCTTGGGGTATGATATAAAATGCTAACCTACCCTGTTATTGTAATGGTGAGAGGTTAGCATGTCTTGGGGTATGATATAAAATGCTAACCTACCCTGTTATTGTAATGGTGAGAGGTTAGCATGTCTTGGGGGTATGATATAAAATGCTAACCTACCCTGTTATTGTAATGGTGAGAGGTTAGCATGTCTTGGGGGTATGATATAAAATGCTAACCTACCCTGTTATTGTAATGGTGAGAGGTTAGACTGTCTTGGGGGAGTGATATTTGTCACTGTCCCAATACTTTGGAGCTCACTGTACTGTAAAAAAAATAATATATATATATATGTATATTTATAACAATGATTTTCCAACACCTTATATCATGTAAATGTGAGAATGTCTGGAACATTCTTGGCTGTAGGGTTCAGCTGGTCAACAGAGCAGGGTCTGGAACAATGTGTTGGACTGTAGGGTTCAGCTGGTCAACAGAGCAGGGTCTGGAACAATGTGTTGGACTGTAGGGTTCAGCTGGTCAACAGAGCAGGGTCTGGAACAATGTGTTGGACTGTAGGTTTCAGCTGGTCAACAGAGCAGGGTCTGGAACAATGTGTTGGACTGTAGGGTTCAGCTGGTTAACAGAGCAGGGTCTGGAACAATGTGTTGGACTGTAGGGTTCAGCTGGTCAACAGAGCAGGGTCTGGGACATTCTGGACTGTAGGGTTCAGCTGGTCTACAGAGCAGGGTCTGGAACAATGTGTTGGACTGTAGGGTTCAGCTGGTTAACAGAGCAGGGTCTGGAACAATGTGTTGGACTGTAGGGTTCAGCTGGTCAACAGAGCAGGGTCTGGAACATTCTGGACTGTAGGGTTCAGCTGGTCTACAGAGCAGGGTCTGGAACAATGTGTTGGACTGTAGGGTTCAGCTGGTTAACAGAGCAGGGTCTGGAACAATGTGTTGGACTGTAGTGTTCAACTGGTTCAGAGATCAGGGTCTGGTTCTAGTAATCTGGATTTGAGAACAAAGGAAATAATACTGTATGAGGATATCATGAAAAACATTTAACATGAGAGAGAACATCAGGAAATACATTTCAAGTTTAGAGCGAATGTAACGGCTTTCTTGTGGTGAAGTAGAGACCAAAACGCAGCGTGGTTTCTATTCATGGTTCTTTAATAACAACAATAACAAGAAAAGTGCAAACCTAAAACAGCCCTATCTGGTGCAAACACAGAGACAGGAACAATCACCCACAAACACACATTGAAACCCAGGCTACCTAAGTATGATTCTCAATCAGAGACAACTAATGACACCTGCCTCTGATTGAGAACCATACTAGGCCGAAACATAGAAATACCCAAAACCTAGAAAAACAAACATAGACTGCCCACCCAACTCACGCCCTGACCACACTAAATAAATACAAAACTAAGGAAATAAAGGTCAGAACGTGACAGCGAAAGAGAGAGATTGATATAGAGAAAAAGAATGAGAGAGAGTGACAGAGTTTCAGGAAATATATTTGGCGAGAGAGAGAGAGAGAAAGACAGAAAGATGGTATAGAGGAGATGATTGCAATCTAGGTTAAAGAGAGCTGGTAGTCCCATCCACCAAAATACCAGGTGTGAAACAGGGCAGAGACTCAGGGTGTATGGTAATCTGGTATAGAGCAGACCTATCTCACTCTAAGGTCCCACTAGCAACACCAGTCGACAACATCCATTGAAATTTAGGGCACGCAATTCAAATAACTAATCGTAATATTAAACGTTTGTGAACATACAAGTATCTTATATCATTTAAAAGCTTAACTTTTTGTTAATATAACTACGTTGTCCAATTTACAATAGGCTTTAAGGCAAAAGCATACCATGCAATTGTCTGAGGACAGCGCTCCACATCAACATATTTTTCAACCAGCACAGGCATCACAAAATCACAAATAGCGATGAAATAAATCACTTACTTTTGAAAATCTTTCTCTGTTTGCAATCCCAAGGGTCCCACCTACATCATGAATGGTCATTTTGTTTGATAAATAAGAGCCTATGACCTAACAAACCCCAATTCTGGTTGTTTTTTCTTCTGATTTTTGCCTGCCATTTCAATTCTGTTATAGTTTCAGACATTATATTAACACTTTTAGAAACTACCAATTATATGCATATCCTGGCTTCTGGGCCTAAGTAGCAGGCAGTTTACTTTGGGCACGTCAGTCAGGCGGAAATTCAGGAAACTAGACCCTAGCCCTAATTAAATTAATCAAAAGAGGAACATTTTACATTTGGGTAGCAATTCAAAAGGAAATGATCTCAACAGAGAAAAATGTCTTCATGTGTGACACCTACAGTGCATTTGGAAAGTATTCAGCCCCCCTGACTTCTCAACATTTTGCTATGGTACAGCCTTATTCTAGAATTGATGAAATTACTTATTATTATTATTATTATTATTATTATTATTATTATTATTATTATTATTATTATTATATTTATTATTAGTTATTATTATTATTATTTTTATTTTTATTTTTTAAATAATAGTGAAGACATCAAAACTATGAAATAACACATTTGAAATCACAAAAAAAGTGTTAAACAAATCAAAACATATTTTATATTAGAGATTCTTTAAAGTAGCCACCCTTTGCCATGATGACAGCTTTGCAAACTCTTGGCATTCTCTCAACCAACTTCATGAGGTAGTCACCTGGAATGCATTTCAATTAACAGGTGTGTCTTGTTAAAAGTTATTTTGTGGAATTTCTTTCCTTCTTAATGCGTTTGAGCCAATCAGTTGTGTTGTGACAAGGTAGGGGTGGTATACAGAATATAGCCCCATTTGGCAAAAGACCAAGTCCATATTATGGCAAGAATAGCTCAAATAAGCAAAGTGAAATGACAGTCTATCATTACTTTAAGACATGAAGGTCAGTCAATTCTGAAAAGTTTCTTCAAGGCAGTCGCAAAAAAACATGAAGCTCAATAATGAAACTCTCTCGTGAGGACTGCCACAGGAAAGGAAGACCCAGAGTTACCTCTGCTGCAGAGGATAAGTTCATTAGAGTTACCAGCCTCAGAAATTGTATCCCAAAAAATGCTTCACAGAGTTCAAGTAACAGACACATCAACATCAACTGTTCAGAGGAGACTGTGTGAATCAAGCCTTCATGGTTGAATTGCTGCAACGAAACCACTACTATAGAACACCAATAATAAGAAAAGACTTGCTTGGACCAAGAAACACGAGCAATGGACATTAGACCGTTGGAAATCTGTACTTTGGTCTGATGAGTCCAAATTTGAGATTTCTGACTCCAACTGCTGTGTCTTTTTGAGACTCAGAGTAGGTGAATGGATGATCTTCGCTTCCCACTGTGAAGCATGGAGGAGGAGGTGTGATGGTGTGGGGGTGCTTTGCTGGTGACACTCTCTGTGATTTATTTAGAATTCAAGGCACACTTAACCAGCATGGCAAGGCGGCGTTCTGCAGGTATATGCCATTGCATCTGGTTTGCGCTTAGTGGGACTATCATTTGTTTTTTAACAGGACACTGACCCAAAACACACCCCCAGGCTGTGTAAGGGCTATTTGACAAAGAAGGAGAGTAATTGGGTGTTGCATCAGATGACCTGGCCTCCACAATCACCCAGTGTCAATGACCCGACCTCAACCCAATTGAGATGGTTTGGGATAAATGTGACTGCAGAGTGAAGGAACAGCAGCCAACAAGTGCTAGGCACAAGAGTGTGCAAAGCTATCATTAAGGCAATGGGTCTATTTTGATTTGTTTAACACTTTTGTTGGTTACTACATGATTCCATATGTGTTATTTCATAGTTGTGATGTCTTCACTATTATTCTACAATGTAGAAAGTAGTCAAAAATAAAATAAAAACTTGAATGAGTAGGTGTGTCCAAACTTCTGACTGGTATTGTAGATCTTCTGCACAGATTGCACAGGCCTGGGCCCTGACAGACCTGGGCCCTGACAGACCTGGGCCCTGACAGACCTGGGCCCTAACAGACCTGGGCCCTGACAGACCTGGGCCCTGACAGACCAAGGCCCTGACAGACCTGGGCCCTGACAGACCTGGGCCCTGACAGACCTGGGCCCTGACAGACCTGGGCCCTGACAGACCTGGGCCTTGACAGACCTGGGCCCTGACAGACCTGGGCCCTGACAGACCTGGGCCCTGTTAGACCTGGGCCCTGACAGACCTGGGCCCTGACAGACCTGGGCCCTGACAGGAATTCTCAGTACGACCAAAAAAAAATATTCCAAAAAAAGGTCCAGTCACCAGGACCAGAAATACAAATTCCATCTAGACACCGTTGCCCTGGAGCACACAATCAACTGTACATACCTCGGCCTAAACATCAGCACCACAAGTAACATCAACAAAGTTGTGAATGATATGAGAGGCAAGAATGCCCTTCTACGTTATCAAAAGGAGCATACAATTTGACATACCAATTAGGATCTGGCTAAAAATACTTGAATCAGTTATACAACTATACTTGAATCAGTTATATAATTCCCCTCACCAAACAACAATTCACAAAATGGGACAACCACCAAATTGAGACTGTATGTACAATTATGCAATAACACCCTCAGTGTACAACATAAAACAAAGCCATCACTTACAGAGAAATTAACCTAGAGAAGAGTTCCCTAAGCAAGCTGGTTCTGTTCACAAGCACAAAAAGACCCCAATGAGCCCCTGGACACAATTAGACCCAACCAAATCATGAGAATACTAAAAGATAATTACTTGACACATTGGAAAGAATTTACCAACTAACAGAGCAAACTAGAATGATATTTGGCTCTAAACCTTAGAGTACACAGTGGCAGAATTCCTGACCACTGTGACCGACCCATTATTAAGGAAAGCTTTGATTATGTACAGACTCAGTGAGCGTAGCCTTGCTATTGAGAGAGCCCACTATAGGCAGACTTTGGTCTCAAGAGAAGACAAGCTATGTGCACACTACACTGGCCACAAAATTAGGTGGAAACTGACCTTCACTTCCTGACCCCCTGTCAAATATATGACCATTTCAGAGACATATAGAGAGAGAATCCGGAAATAGATTTGATAGGAGACTGAGTATGAGCTAGAAGAATTACAAAGTAAAATGTAATTTATTTGAAAAATATCTCAAAAAGACAGCATCCAAAGAGATCAAACCTCATCATCACTGTTACTGCAGATAAAGTTGAATCGCTTAGTCTCAGGCAGGCCGACCCACTGTCCCCTGACTCACAATTTCACCATCAGAGAGGTGAAGGGAGAGAGGGAGAGGTAAAGGTAGAGAGAGAGAGTGGTAGAGGTGTAGAGAGTGGTAGGTAGAGAGAGAGAGGTGTAGAGGTGTAGAGAGTGGTAGGTAGAGAGAGAGAGGTTCAACACATCAAAAGAAAGAGATCAAATCTCACCAGTACTGTTGCTGCAGATGAAGTTGAATCTCTCAGTCTCAGACTTGCCGACCCACTGTCCCCCGTCTCTCTGTATGGCCCCCGTGTTCCCACACTGCTCCTTCGTGGTGTTGTAGCCCTCCCCGACAGCCCAGTTGTGGTAGCAGGACTCTTCTCCAATGACCCAGAACCAGAAGTCCAGGGTGCAGGTGTACCTCAGGCCCAGCCAGACGAAGGGAGTGGAGGCCTTCTTGGCTTTCTGTTGGACCCAGTGCTGAATGTTCTGGTTGTGGGCAGACACTAGCTCCATGTCCAGGTCTCTGCAGTGCCACAGGGCTTCTGACCACGTCTTGTTCTCTGAGACCAGGACCAATTCATCTGGAGGAAGAAGAGGGAGGCACAGAGACTCAGGCTACTCACACAAATACTATGATTCTAAAATACCCCCACAATGTTCAGTCCCTTTCATCACTACTCAATTACAACATTTTGTTTTGGTCAGTGTCTCACCGTCATAGCAGATAAAAGGAAGTTTGGTGGTACAACCCTGACCATTCCACTCTCCAGAGGGGAAATTAACTTTACCACATAACTCTCTCTGTTGATGTGGATTCCTGCTCGGCTCAGCTTTCTTCCAGTTATTGAAGGAGGAAACACTCTGGTCAGACTTCCTCCAGACTCCAGGAAAACTATGCAGCCCGATCCACACGCTGTATGTATCTGTGCTGCCATTTGGCATTATGTCTGTTTTCACCTCCTCCATTATTGCGTCCCGCTCTGTTGCATTCCTCACACTGACCAGGTCTGTTCCTTGTTTGTCCCGACAGCATTTCTGAGCCTTATCAAACTGTCTTTTTGACTTGATGAGAATAAACTTGTTGGTAGCATTTTTGCCTATTTGAAGAAAAGAAAATATATAGTACTTAAACATTATAGTTACATAAGAATGTGTATACAGGGAAATATAAATAAATAAATAAATAATAATAATAATAATAATAATAAATAATAATAATAAAAAAATAAATAATAAATAAATAAACATAATTTGTCATA
This sequence comes from Oncorhynchus gorbuscha, assembly GCF_021184085.1. Lineage (NCBI taxonomy): Eukaryota > Metazoa > Chordata > Actinopteri > Salmoniformes > Salmonidae > Oncorhynchus > Oncorhynchus gorbuscha. Next base: position 38,176,488 of record NC_060192.1, on the reverse strand, counting down.
AAAATGTAATAATAATTTAATGAATTACCACAATAAAACAAAACAATAATTAAACGATGCCCAGATCTTACCCAAAATGATGCATAGTTTTAGTCAAAGTATTTTGGCTTGAAGTGTCAATGACGTGTAAACACTTTTCAATCTATTGTAAATGTAGTTTTTTATTTATTCACCCACCAGTATGGTTCATGGTTCATTCATTAGAAAATCTGCAAAGTTCTTCCTCTTTGTGACTGAGCCAAAAATCCTTGCGTCCACTTAGCTTACTGAGCCATGGAACAAATTACTTGCTTTTTGCACGTCCACTTTTTTTTACCATGAAATTATCATAATCCATTGGATAATTTTGTCATGGTATTTTTTGAGCTAGTCTGTATATTATTATTTATTTATTTTTTAAATACACTGCTCAAAAAATAAAGAGAACACTTAAACAACTCAATGTAACTCCAAGTCAATCACACTTCTGTGAAATCAAACTGTCCACTTAGGAAGCAACACTGATTGACAATAAATTTCACATGCTGTTGTGCAAATGGAATGGACAACAGGAGGAAATTATAGGCAATTAGCAAGATATCCCCAATAAAGGAGTGGTTCTGCAGGTGGTGACCACAGACCACTTCTCAGTTCCTATGCTTCCTGGCTGATGTTTTGGTCACTTTTGAATGCTGGCGGTGCTTTCACTCAAGTGGTAGCATGAGACGGAATCTTCAACCCACACAAGTGGCTCAGGTAGTGCAGCTCATCCAGGATGGCACATCAATGCGAGCTGTGGCAAGACGGTTTGCTGTGTCTGTCAGCGTCGTGTCTAGAGCATGGAGGCGTTACCAGGAGACAGTACATCAGGAGATGTGGAGGAGGCCGTAGGAGGGCAACAACCCAGCAGCGGGACCGCTACCTCCGCCTTTGTGCAAGGAGGAGCAGGAGGAGCACTGCCAGAGCCCTGCAAAATGACCTCCAGCAGGTCACAAATGTGCATGTGTCTGATCAAATGGTCAGAAACAGACTCCATGAGGGTGGTATGAGGGCCCGACATCCACAGGTGGGGGTTGTGCTTACAGCCCAACACCGTGCAGGACATTTGGCATTTGCCAGAGAACGTGTGGCATTTGCCAGAGAACACCAAGATTGGCAAATTTGCCACTGGCGCCCTGTGCTCTTCACAGATGAAAGCAGGTTCACACTGAGCACATGTGGCAGACGTGACAGAGTCTGGAGACGCCGTGGAAAACATTCTGCTGCCTGCAACATCCTCCAGTATGACCGGTTTAGCGGTGGGTCAGTCATGGTATGGGGTGGCATTTCTTTGGGGGGCCGCACAGCCCTCCATGTGCTCGCCAGAGGTAGCCTGACTGCCATTAGGTACCGAGATGAGATCCTCAGACCCCTTGTGAGACCATATGCTGGTGCGGTTGGCCCTGGGTTCCTCCTAATGCAAGACAATGCTAGACCTCATGTGGCTGGAGTGTGTCAGCAGTTCCTGCAAGAGGAAGGCACTGATGCTATGGGCTGGCCCGTCCGTTCCCCAGACCTGAATCCAATTGAGCACATCTGGGACATCATGTCTCGCTCCATCCACCAATGCCACGTTGCACCACAGACTGTCCAGGAGTTGGCGGATGCTTTAGTCCAGGTCTGGGAGGAGATCCCTCAGGAGACCATCCGCCACCTCATCAGGAGCATGCCCAGGTGTTGTAGGGAGGTCATACAGGCACGTGGAGGCCACACACACTACTGAGCCTAATTTTGACTTGTTTTAAGGATATTACATCAAAGTTGGATCAGCCTGTAGTGTGGTTTTCCACTTTAATTTTGAGTGTGACTCCAAATCCAGACCTCCTTGGGTTGATAATCCGAAATTCCTTTTTGATACTGTCGCAAAGCTAACTAAAAATCAGCATTCCCCAAGAGAGGATGACTTTCACTTTAGCAGTGATAAATTCATGAACTTCTTTGAGGAAAAGATTATGATTATTAGAAAGCAAATTACGGACTCCTCTTTAAATCTGCGTATTCCTCCAAACCTCAGTTGTCCTGAGTCTGCACAACTCTGCCAGGACCTAGGATCAAGAGAGATGCTCAAGTGTTTTAGTACTATATCTCTTGACACAATGATGAAAATAATCATGGCCTCTAAACCTTCAAGCTGCATACTGGACCCTATTCCAACTAAACTACTGAAAGAGCTGCTTCCTGTGCTTGGCCCTCCTATGTTGAACATAATAAACGACTCTCTATCCACCGGATGTGTACCAAACTCACTAAAAGTGGCAGTAATAAAGCCTCTCTTGAAAAAGGCAAACCTTGACCCAGAAAATATAAAAAACTATCGGCCTATATCGAATCTTCCATTCCTCTTCAAAATTTTAGAGAAGGCTGTTGCGCAGCAACTCACTGCCTTCCTGAAGACAAACAATGTATACGAAATGCTTCAGTCTGGTTTTAGACCCCATCATAGCACTGAGACGGCACTTGTGAAGGTGGTAAATTACGTTTTAATGGCATCGGACCGAGGCTCTGCATCTGTCCTCGTGCTCCTAGACCTTAGTGCTGCTTTTGATACCATCGATCACCACATTCTTTTGGAGAGATTGGAAACCCAAATTGGTCTACACGGACATGTTCTGGCCAGGTTTAGATCTTATCTGTCGGAAAGATATCAGTTTGTCTCTGTGAATGGTTTGTCCTCTGACAAATCAACTGTACATTTCGGTGTTCCTCAAGGTTCTGTTTTAAGACCACTATTGTTTACACTATATATTTTACCTCTTGGGGATGTTATTCGAAAACATAATGTTAACTTTCACTGCTATGCGGATGACACACAGCTGTACATTTCAATGAAACATGGTGAAGCCCCAAAATTGCCCTCGCTAGAAGCATGTGTTTCAGACATAAGGAAGTGGATGGCTGCAAACTTTCTACTATTAAACTCGGACAAAACAGAGATGCTTGTTCTAGGTCCCAAGAAACAAAGAGATCTTCTGTTGAATCTGACAATTAATCTTAATGGTTGTACAGTCGTCTCAAATAAAACTGTGAAGGACCTCGGCGTTACTCTGGACCCTGATCTCTCTTTTGAAGAACATATCAAGACCATTTCGAGGACAGCTTTTTTCCATCTACGTAACATTGCAAAAATCAGAAACTTTCTGTCCAAAAATGATGCAGAAAAATTAATCCATGCTTTTGTCACTTCTAGGATAGACTACTCCAATGCTCTACTTTCCGGCTACCCGGATAATGCACTAATTAAACTTCAGTTAGTGCTAAATACGGCTGCTAGAATCCTGACTAGAACCAAAAAATGTGATCATATTACTCCAGTGCTAGCCTCTCTTCACTGGCTTCCTGTCAAAGCAAGGGCTGATTTCAAGGTTTTACTGCTAACCTACAAAGCATTACATGGGCTTGCTCCTACCTATCTCTCTGATTTGGTCCTGCCGTACATACCTACACGTATGCTACGGTCACAAGACGCAGGCCTCCTAATTTTCCCTAGAATTTCTAAGCAAACAGCTGGAGGCAGGGCTTTCTCCTATAGAGCTCCATTTTTATGGAACGGTCTGCCTACCCATGTCAGAGACGCAAACTCAGTCTCAACCTTTAAGTCTTTACTGAAGACTCATCTCTTCAGTGGGTCATATGATTGAGTGTAGTCTGGCCCAGGAGTGGGAAGGTGAACGGAAAGGCTCCTGAGCAACGAACCGCCCTTGCTGTCTCTGCCTGGCCGGTTCCCCTCTTTCCACTGATTCTCTGCCTCTAACCCTATTACAGGGGCTGAGTCACTGGCTTACTGGGGCTCTCTCATGCCGTCTCTGGAAGGGGTGCGTCACCTGAGTGGGTTGATTCACTGTTGTGGTTATCCTGTCTGGGTTGGCGCCCCCCCCTTGGGTTGTGCCATGGCGGAGATATTTGTGGGCTATACTCAGCCTTGTCTCAGGATGGTAAGTTGGTGGTTGAAGATATCCCTCTAGTGGTGTGGGGGCTGTGCTTTGGCAAAGTGGGTGGAGTTATATCCTTCCTGTTTGGCCCTGTCCGGGGGTGTCCTCGGATGGGGCCACAGTGTTTCCTGACCCCTCCTGTCTCAGCCTCCAGTATTTATGCTGCAGTAGTTTATGTTTCGGGGGGCTAGGGTCAGTTTGTTATATCTGGAGTACTTCTCCTGTCCTATTCGGTGTCCTGTGTGAATCTAAGTGTGCGTTCTCTAATTCTCTCCTTCTCTCTTTCTTTCTCTCTCTCGGAGTACCTGAGCCCTAGGACCATGCCCCAGGACTGCCTAACATGATGACTCCTTGCTGTCTCCAGTCCACCTGGCCATGCTGCTGCTCCAGTTTCAACAATTCTGCCTTACTATTATTCGACCATGCTGGTAATTTATGAACATTTGAACATCTTGGCCATGTTCTGTTATAATCTCCACCCGGCACAGCCAGAAGAGGACTGGCCACCCCACATAGCCTGGTTCCTCTCTAGGTTTCTTCCTAGGTTTTGGCCTTTCTAGGGTTTTTTCCTAGCCACCATGCTTCTACACCTGCATTGCTTGCTGTTTGGGGTTTTAGGCTGTGTTTCTGTACAGCACTTTGAGATATCAGCTGATGTACGAAGGGCTATATAAATACATTTGATTTGATGATTTGATTTGATACATTTGATTTCCACTGATAATTTTTGCGTGATTTTGTTGTCAGCACATTCAACTATGTAAAGAAAAAAGTATTTAATAAGAATATTTCATTCAGTCAGATCTAGGATGTCTTATTTTAGTGTTCCCTTAATTTTTTTGAGCAGTGTATATATATATATATATATACACGACAGTTCATAAATTGTTTAACTGCGTAATCTATTATGTAAAAAAAAATGCTGTTTCATTTTTCAGTTTCTGAAATGAGCAACCGGAACAGGAATTACGTCAAATAGGATTTGAGAGAGAAAAGGGGCTTTGATTATGTTTGTTTTTATTGCCCACTGATGGGGTCCTAAATTAAATACTTTACTCAAGACTTGTGTTACACAACATACCTGAACAAGCAAATGGACAGGTGAACTCACCTTTATAGCAGACAAAAAACCATTCATTGTCACACTTGTCATGATGCCATAACCTATCTTCCGACATCCGCACACAGAACTTATCGCTATCTTCATTATTTGTTTGTCCTTGGGCCCAAAACCCCTCCCCCTCTAACTCTTCGTCTCCCAGAGACCACTTCCAGATGTTGTTATACAGCCCTATCCAGGCTGATTCTATCCAACCAGCTGCTGGTAATGTGTTATTGAGCTTCTTCATATCTGCCTTGTCGTCATCTATGGTGGCCAGGTCAGTGTAGTTCTGTCTGCAGAAACTCTGAGCTTCAGTCCAGTTCTTAGTCAAGTTCACAAAGTGGAACTGATGAGGGAGGGATGAGGGGAGGATGGACAGCCCTGTGGAGAACAAACCATCACTATGAGAGGAGGATGGACAGCCCTGTGGAGAACAAACCAACATTATGAGAGGAGGATGGACAGCCCTGTGGAGAACAAACCAACATTATGAGAGGAGGATGGACAGCCCTGTGGAGAACAAACCAACACTATGAGAGGAGGATGGACAGCCCTGTGGAGAACAAACCATCATTATGAGAGGAGGATGGACAGCCCTGTGGAGGACAAACCAACACTATGAGGGGAGGATGGACAGCCCTGTGGAGAACAAACCATCATTATGAGAGGAGGATGGACAGCCCTGTGGAGAACAAACCAACATTATGAGAGGAGGATGGACAGCCCTGTGGAGAACAAACCAACATTATGAGAGGAGGATGGACAGCCCTGTGGAGGACAAACCAACATTATGACAGTTATTTTTAAACACACACACAAACACTCTCAGAGATGAACACGTACCTGAGAAAACGAGGAGGAGGAACAAGGTTTGGTCCATCCCTGGAGATTGGATTGAAAAGAAATGTGAACTAGAACTTCTACCAACAACATGGAGCCATGATACAGATGGTAACTAGAACTTCTACCAACAACATGGAGACATGATACAGATGGTAACTAGAACTTCTATCAACAACATGGAGACATGATACAGATGGTACCTAGAACTTCTATCAACAACATGGAGACATGATACAGATGGTAACTAGAACTTCTACCAACAACATGGAGCCATGATACAGATGGTAACTAGAACTTCTATCAACAACATGGAGAGATGATACAGATGGTACCTAGAACTTCTACCAACAACACGGAGACATGATACAGATGGTAACTAGAACTTCTATCAACAACATGGAGACATGATACAGATGGTGGCTAAAACTTCTACCAACAACATGGAGACATGATACAGATGGTAACTAGAACTTCTATCAACAACATGGAGACATGATACAGATGGTAACTAGAACTTCTACCAACAACATGGAGACATGATACAGATGGTAACTAGAACTTCTATCAACAACATGGAGACATGATACAGATGGTTCCTAGAACTTCTACCAACAACATGGTGACATGATACAGATGGTAACTAGAACTTCTACCAACAACATGGAGACATGATACAGATGGTAACTAGAACTTCTATCAACAACATGGAGACATGATACAGATGGTAACTAGAACTTCTACCAACAACATGGTGACATGATACAGATGGTAACTAGAACTTCTACCAACAACATGGTGACATGATACAGATGGTAACTAGAACTTCTACCAACAACATGGTGACATGATACAGATGGTAACAGGAACTTCTATCAACAACATGGAGACATGATACAGATGGTAACTATAACTTCTATCAACAACATGGAGACATGATACAGATGGTAACTAGATCTTCTATCAACAACATGGAGACATGATACAGATGGTAACTAGATCTACTACCAACAACATGGAGACATGATACAGATGGTAACTAGATCTTCTATCAACAACATGGAGACATGATACAGATGGTAACTAGATCTTCTACCAACAACATGGTGACATGATACAGATGGTAACTAGATCTTCTACCAACAACATGGTGACATGATACAGATGGTAACAGGAACTTCTATCAACAACATGGAGACATGATACAGATGGTAACAGGAACTTCTATCAACAACATGGAGACATGATACAGATGGTAACTAGATCTTCTACCAACAACATGGTGACATGATACAGATACATTAAGTGTTATGAAAAGTAATGAGTGAAAACACAAACATAAAGTGCTCCAGTATTAATATGTAAATAGTCTGTCTATAATCACAGTTTGAAGGAGCATTTCACATTTTAAATCACATGACTTATTTCATGCACAGTATACACATCCAGGCTCGTATTTTATGGTTTTTCCAAAATATATATTTACAAACAAGAACAATAAGTCTTTACTAAATAATAATACACATTCACTAAATGTGTTGTACTTTATACCTTCAACAGGCATACTTGCAGAGATATTAGATAAATCCTCCTACCTGATGTTTGCTATTGTTGTAGATGTTGTCTTTGTTGTTGTGTTATTCTGTTGTCAGCTCTACCTCTCCCTCTTTCTCTCTCTGTCTCTCTGTCTACCTCTCCCTCTTTCTCTCTCTGTCTCTGTCTACCTCTCCCTCTTTCTCTCTCTGTCTCTCTGTCTACCTCTCCCTCTTTCTCTCACTGTCTCTCTGTCTACCTCTCCCTCTTTCTCTCTCTGTCTCTCTGTCTGTCTACCTCTCTGTCTACCTCTCCCTCTTTCTCTCTCTGTCTCTCTGTCTGTCTGTCTCTCTGTCTACCTCTCCCTCTTTCTCTCTCTGTCTCTCTGTCTGTCTGTCTCTCTGTCTACCTCTCCCTCTTTCTCTCTCTGTCTCTCTGTCTGTCTACCTCTCCCTCTTTCTCTCTCTGTCTCTGTGTCTGTCTGTCTCTCTGTCTGTCTGTCTCTCTGTCTGTCTGTCTCTCTGTCTATCTCTCTCTGTCTCTCTGTCTACCTCTCCCTCTTTCTCTCTCTGTCTCTCTGTCTGTCTGTCTCTCTGTCTACCTCTACCTCTTCCTCTCTCTGTCTCTCTGTCTGTCTGTCTGTCTGTCTCTCTGTCTACCTCTCCCTCTTTCTCTGTCTGTCTCTCTGTCTACCTCTCCCTCTTTCTCTCACTGTCTCTCTGTCTACCTCTCCCTCTTTCTCTCTCTGTCTCTCTGTCTGTCTGTCTCTCTGTCTACCTCTACCTCTTCCTCTCTCTCTCTGTATGTCTGTCTGTCTCTCTGTCTACCTCTCCCTCTTTCTCTGTCTGTCTCTCTGTCTACCTCTCCCTCTTTCTCTCTCTGTCTGTCTCTCTGTCTACCTCTCCCTCTTTCTCTCTCCTAATGGTTCTGTCACCTCTAGGGCAGGTGTATGTTATACAGGTGCATTTCAACTCCTGTACTTCCTGCTACCCGACTTCATATTGTAGTGACGGATGGATGAATGGCATCTCTATTGGATGTTTAGTCTTATTTCTTCTTCCTCGTAGAAACATGCAAAAGACTGGTTAAAGAAAACAACATTTGAAGGAACACATGCAAATACTAACACAACACTGTTCTCTCTCCCTCACACGCACGCACGCACGCACGCGCACGCGCACACACACACACACACACACACACACACACACACACACACACACACACACACACACACACACACACACACACACACACACACACACACACACACACACACACACACACACACACACACACACACACACACACAGTCACACACACAGTCACACACACAGTCACACACACACACACAGTCACACACACACACACACACAGTCACACACACAGTCACACACACACACACACACACACACACACACACACACACACACACACGCACACGCACACACGCACACAGGTGTAGGGTTGTAATTGGACCAGTTTTTTTTACAGCAACATAATAATCAGACAGACACACGGAATGTGAATTATTGTGTGGATTATAATGAACCTTTTCATGTGTGAGTTCTAAATAAACTATACACTACCTGTCAAAATTAGGACACGCCTACTCATTCAAGAGCATGTGCAGACACAGCTAGGCTGGTGTGTTTACAGACATATTTAATCCCTCCCTATCCCAGTCTCTTGTACCCACATGCTTCAAGATGGCTACCATTCTTCCTGTACCCAAGAAGGCAAAGAAAAAATAACTAAATGACTATCGCCCCGTAGCATTCACTTCTGTCATCATGAAGTGCTTTGATAGGCTAGTCAAGGATCATATCACCACCACCTCACCTGTCACCCTAGACCCACTTCAATTTGCATACCGCCCCAACAGGTTCACAGATTACGCAATCCCCATCACACTACACACTGCCCTATCCCATCTGGACAAAAGGAATACCTATGTAAGAATGCTGTTCATTGACTACAGCTCAGAATTCATCACCATAATACCCTCCAAGCTCATCATCAAGATGGAGGCCCTGGGTCTCAACCCCGCCCTGTGCAACTGGGTCCTGGACTTTCTGATGGGCCGCTTCCAGGTGGTGAGGGTAGGCAACAACATCTCCACTTCGCTGACCATCAACACTGGGGCCCCACAAGGGTGCATGCTCATCCCCCTCCTGTACTCCCTGTTCACCCACGACTGCGTGGCCACGCCTCCAACACAATCATCAAGTTTGCAGATGACACAACAGTAGTGGGCTTGATCACCAACAACGACCAGACAGCCTATAGGGAGGAGGTGAGGGCACTCGGAATGTGGTGTCAGGAAAACAACCTCTCACTCAATATAAACAACACAAAGGAAATGATTGTGATCTTCAGGAAACAGCAGAGGGAGCACCCCCCCTATCCATATCGAAGGGACAGCAGTGGAGATGGTGGAAAGTTTGAAGTTCCTGGGCGTACACATCATAGACAAACTGAAATGGTCCACCCACACAGACAGTGGGGTGAAGAAGGCGCAACAGTGCCTCTTCAACCTCGGGAGGCTGAAGAAATTAGGCTAGTCACCCAAAACCTGACAAACTTTTACAGATGCACAATCGAGAGCATCCTGTCGGGCTGAACTGCACCTCTCTCAACCGTAAGGCTCTCCAGAGGGTAGTGAGGTCTGCACAACGCATCACCGGGGGCAAACTACCTGCCCTCCATGACACCTACACCACCCGATGTCACAGGAAGAAATTAGGCTAGTCACCCAAAACCTGACAAACTTTTACAGATGCACCCATCGAGAGCATCCTGTCGGGCTGAACTGCACCTCCCTCAACCGTAAGGCTCTCCAGAGGGTAGTGAGGTCTGCACAACGCATCACCGGGGGCAAACTACCTGCCCTCCATGACACCTACACCACCCGATGTCACAGGAAGAAATTAGGCTAGTCACCCAAAACCTGACAAACTTTTACAGATGCACCCATCGAGAGCATCCTGTCGGGCTGAACTGCACCTCCCTCAACCGTAAGGCTCTCCAGAGGGTAGTGAGGTCTGCACAACGCATCACCGGGGGCAAACTACCTGCCCTCCATGACACCTACACCACCCGATGTCACAGGAAGGCCATAAAGAAAGTTTGTGTACTTCCTGAATACAGTTCGTTGTTGAATATTTTACTGACAAAATATAGTTCAGCTTTAGAAATAAAATAAAAGTTGCATTTAAAAGTTGTTTATTTTCACCGTAACTCAGGATAGTGGGCGGTAAAATGCTATTAAATTACGGGACATTTCTTTAACAGGTTTGTGCCGTAAGAACATATAAAGTATCCTATAAGTTTAAATGCAATTGCAAAGAAGTGAGGCATGCCAGATTATTTAGCAGGACAGGCCACAAAAGTGCCTTCCTAATGTATTCATAATATATTCATAATGTATGCATAATGTGTTCATAATGTATTCATAATGTATTCACAATGTATTCATAATGTATTCACAATATATTCATAATGTATGCATAATGTGTTCATAATATATTCATAATGTATGCATAATGTGTTCATAATGTATTCACAATGTATGCATAATGTATTCATAATGTATTCACAATGTATTCACAATGTATGCATAATGTATTCACAATGTATTCATAATGTATTCACAATGTATTCACAATGTATGCATAATGTATTCATCATGTATTCACACCACTTGTGTTTTCCACATTTGCTTGTCTTACGGTCTGAATTTAAATGGATGAAATGTAGATTTAAACACAATACCGCATAATGTCAAAATTGAATTATATTTTTTAGAAATCTTTACAAATTAATAAAAATACAAATCTGAAATGCCTTGAGTCAGTAATTATTCAACCCCTTTATTTGCTCAACCCCTAAAAATTTGCTTAACAATGGCTGTGAAAGGAGAAAACTGAGGATGGATCAACAACATTGTTACTCCCCTAAACTAAACCTAAATGACAGAGTGAAAAGAAGGAAGCTTGGAGTCTGTTTGATGGAGTCTGTTTGATGGAGTCTTTAGAGTATCTGGACTGGAAAGGCGTGTGGCAGAATAGTCGATTATGATGATTAGGTGAGGAGAGTAACAGAAGCTCTCAATGCCTTTTAGAAGTAAATGTCACTTCAGTTTTGAGAAGGTTGTCAAGAGGTAATCTTAAATGAGTGGGCTAATGTTTTGTGTTCTTGTGTGAGTGTGTTTGTGTGTGTGTCTATGTGTGTGTGTCTGTCTGTGTGTGTGTTTGTGTCTGTGTTTGTATCTGTGACTGTGTGTGTCTGTGTGTGTGTGTGTGTGTGTGTGTGTGTGTGTGTGTGTGTGTGTGTGTGTGTGTGTGTGTGTGTGTGTGTGTGTGTGTGTGTGTGTGTGTGTGTGTGTGTGTGTGTGTGTGTGTGTGTGTGTGTGTGTGTGTGTGTGTGTGTGTCTGTGTTTGTGTCTGTGAGTGTGTGTGTGAGTGTGTGTGTGCGTGCGTGCGTGTGTGTGTGCATGCGTATGTGTTTGTGTGTGTGTGTGTGTGTGTGTGTGTGTGTGTGTGTGTGTGTGTGTGTGTGTGTGTGTGTGTGTGTGTGTGTCTGCGTGCGTGCGTGTGTGTGTGTGTGTGTGCGTGTGTGCGTGTGTGTGTGTGTGTGTGTGTGTGTGTGTGTGTGTGTGTGTGTGTGTGTGTGTGTGTGTGTGTGTGTGTGTGTGTGTGTGTGTGTGTGTGTGTGCGTGTGTGTGTATGTGTGTGTGTGTGTGTGGTCATGGACAAGTCATCCTAGTGATTTATTACATACAGAAGCAGGTTGTTAATAAAATCTCAACCACTCCTTAGATGTCATAGAAGAGGTGATATAATGTACCCTTTATTAGGGAGTCCACAAGCCAGATTCTTAAGGATACCCCCCCACTTTGTGCAATTTCCGCCTGAAGACATACCCTATTCTAACAGCCTGTAGCTCAGGCCCAGAAGCAAGGATATGCATATTCTTGTTACCATTTGATTAAAAACACTCTGAAGTTTGTGTAAATGTGAATTGAATGTAGGAGAATATAACACAATAGATCTGGTAGAAGAAAATACAAGGAAATAAACAGACTTTTTTCAGTTATTTTATTGTTGTAGCATCTTTAAAATCAACTAGAACATCAACATATTCAGTTATGATACTCTGGATACTTTTACATGAGAGAATAACCAGGCAACAGTATTTCCCCAAAGTTTCAGACAGATGCCTCTAGGAATGAGTGAGGTACATGCCATTGGGTATGTAGTCACCCAGGTGTCCCTCACAAGTTTCCCAAATGTACCCAAGTGGCCGAATTGGTACATGGGTACATTGCTGAAAATAACTATATACAAAATTAAAAAAAAATATTCACACATACCAGGAAACATATATTTTGGAAAATTGAAGAAAAAAATGAAGATTTCCAAAATGTTTCGGTTAGGCTATAGAAATGGATTATATGAACAAAACAACCCTTTATTGTTTCATGGTGACCTTTACTGTTGCCAAAAGAAGAAGATATTCAAAGGTAATTGATGAATTTTAGTGCAATTTTTGACTTTTGTGAAAAATGTACTTTGCTGTAACTTACCCAATGTGTTGTCTACTGATCAATAAGCAGATTGGCTGGATTTAAAAAAAAATCTGACATGGTGACTGGATTAGCAAGAGGTTTAGCTTTCCTTTGGTGTGCTGCATTTCTGATTTAATTGAAGTTAAATATTTTTGATAATTACATATTAGGCAATTTATGTAGAAACGTTCCCAACTGGGAACGGGTTAACATGTTCTCTTTTCTGTCTCAGATAGTTGAGGATATTTAATTCTGCGATGTCATAAAATTATTCCCACACACCTTTTTAATTTTTTAAAAATTGGCAAGTCAGTTTAAGAACAAATTATTATTTACAATGACAGCCTACTCCAGCCAAACTCAGATGATGCTGGGCCAATTGTGCGCCACCCCTATGGGACTCCCAATCACAGCCAGGTGTGATACAGCCTCGATTTGAACTAGGTTACTGTACCTCTTGCACTGAGATGCAGTGCCTTAGACGGCTGCGTCACTCGGGAACGGACATCTTTTAAATGAAAAAATTGTTCGATTCTTGTAGGCACGCGTAGTATTTTCTGGGTCACTTAAAATGTAACCGTTTGTTAACTAGTTAACGAGGGTCGGTTAGTCAGTAGCAACATTTACAGAAATATGCATCACCTCTATAACTGTTATTCTATAACTGTTCTTCTGTGACTGTTCTTCTATAACTGTTCTTCTGTGACTGTTATTCTGTGACTGTTATTCTGTGACTGTTCTTCTAGAACTGCTCTTCTGTGACTGTTCTTCTGTGACTGTTATTCTGTAACTGTTCTTCTGTGGCTGTTCTTCTAGAACTGTTATTCTGTGACTGTTCTTCTGTGACTGTTCTTCTGTGAATGTTCTTCTGTAACTGTTATTCTGTGACTGCTCTTCTGTGACTGTTCTTCTAGAAATGTTCTTCTGTGGCTGTTCTTCTAGAAATGTTCTTCTGTAACCGTTCTTCTGTTCCTGTTCTCCTAGAATTGTTCTTCTGTGACTGTTCTTCTGTGCCTGTTCTTCTAGAAATGTTCTTCTGTAACTGTTCTTCTGTGCCTGTTCTTCTAGAAATGTTCTTCTGTAAATGTTCTTCTGTAACTGTTATTCTGTGACTGTTCTACTATAAATGTTTTTCTGTAAATGTTCTTCTGTAACTGTTATTCTGTGACTGTTCTACTATAAATGTTCTTCTGTAAATGTTCTTCTGTAACTGTTATTCTGTGACTGTTCTACTATAAATGTTCTTCTGTAAATGTTCTTCTGTAACTGTTATTCTGCAACTGCTCTTCTAGAAATGTTTTTCTGTAACTGATCTTCTGTAGCTGTTCTTCTAGACCTGCTATTCTGTAACCACTATTCCAGAACTGGTCATCTAGAACTGTTCTTTTAAAACTGTTTTCTAGAACTGTTCTTCTGTAAATGTTCTTCTGTAACTGTTATTCAGGGACTGTTCCTTTAGAACTGTTCCTTTAGAACTGTTTATCTAGAACTAATTTCCTAGAACTGTTCTTCTAAAAATAATGTTTGGGAACTCCTCTTCTAAAAACTGTGCTTCTGGAACTGTTCCTTTATAACTGTCTTTCTAGAACTGTTTATCTAGAACTGTTTTTCTATAACTGTTTTTCTATGACTGTTGTTCTGTAACTGGTCTTTTGGAACTGTTCCTTTATAACTGTCTTTCTAGAACTGTTTATCTAGAACTGTTTTTCTATAACTGTTCTTCTGGAACTGTTCTTCTGGAATGGTTCTTCTGTGACTGACATTCTGTGACTGTTCTTCTGTGACTGTTCTTCTGTGACTGTTCTTCTAGAACTGCTCTGCTGTGACTGTTCTTCTGTGACTGTTCTTCTAGAAATGTTCTTCTGTAACTGTTCTTCTGCGGCTGTTCTTCTAGAACTGTTATTCTGTGACTGTTCTTCTGTGACTGTTCTTCTGTGACTGTTCTTCTAGAACTGCTCTTCCGTGACTGTTCTTCTGTGACTGTTCTTCTCGAAATGTTCTTCTGTAACTGTTCTTCTGTGGCTGTTCTTCTAGAACTGTTATTCTGTGACTGTTCTTCTGTGACTGTTCTTCTGTGACTGTTCTTCTAGAAATGTTCTTCTGTGGCTGTTCTTCTAGAAATGTTCTTCTGTAACTGTTCTTATGTGTCTGTTCTACTAGAAATGTTCTTCTGTGACTGTTCTTCTAGAAATGTTCTTCTGTAACTGTTTTTCTGTGCCTGTTCTTCTAGAAATGTTCTTCTGTAACTGTTCTTCTGTAACTGTTCTTCTGTAACTGTTCTTCTGTGCCTGTTCTTTTAGAAATGTTCTTCTATAAAGGTTCTTCTGTAACTGTTATTCTGTGACTGTTCTACTATAAATGTTTTTCTGTAAATGTTTGTAACTGTTTATCTGCAACTGCTCTTCTAGAAATGTTTTTCTGTAACTGTTCTTCTGTAGCTGTTCTTCTAGACCTGCTATTCTGTAACTACTATTCCAGAACTGTTCATCTAGAACTGTTCTTTTAAAACTGTTTTCTAGAACTGTTCGTCTGTAAATGTTCTTCTGTAACTGTTATTCAGGGACTGTTCCTTTAGAACTGTTCCTTTAGAACTGTTTATCTAGAACTAATTTCCTAGAACTGTTCTTCTAAAAATAATGTTTGGGAACTCCTCTTCTAAAAACTGTTCTTCTGGAACTGTTCCTTTATCACTGTCTTTCTACAACTGTTTATCTAGAACTGTTTTTCTATAACTGTTTTTCTATGACTGTTGTTCTGTAACTGTTCTTCTGGAACTGTTCCTTTTTAACTGTTTTTCTGGAACTGTTTATCTAGAACTGTTTTTCTAGGACTGTTTTTCTAGGACTGTTCTTCTGGAACTGTTCTTCTGGAACGGTTCCCTTATAACTGTTTTCTAGAACTGCTTATCTAGAACTGTTTTTCTAGAACTGTTTTTCTACGACTGTTCTTCTGTAACTGTTCATCTGTAACTGTTTTTCTGGAACGGTTCTTCTAGAACTGTTCTTCTGTGGCTGTTCTACTAGACCTGTTATTCTGTAACCACTATTCTAGAACTGTTTTTCTATAACTGTTGTTCTATAACTGTTCTTCTGTAACTGGTCTTCAGTAACTGTTCTTTTAGAACTGTATTTTTAGATCTGTTCTTTTTTATCTGAAGTTTATAACTGTTTTTCTATAATATTTTTCTCAAACTGTTCTTATAGAACTGTTCTTCTGTGACTGTTCTTCTGTAACTGTTTTTCTATAATTGTTTTTCAGGAACTCTACTTGTAGAACTGTTCTTCAGTAACTGTTCTTCAGTATCTGTATGTTTAGAACTGTAATTTTAGATATTTTCTTCTAGAACTGTTCTGCTAGAACTGTTATTCTGTAACTGTTGTTATGAAACTCTTCTTCTGTAACCCTTCTTCTCTAACTCTCCTTCTAGAACTGCTCTTCTAGAACTTTTCCTCTGTAACTGTTCTTCTGTAACTGTTGTTCTAGAATGTTCTTCTGTAACTGTTGCTCTGGAATGTTCTTCTGTAACTGCACTTTTAGAGCTGATTTTCAGTAACTGTTCTGCGAGAGCTGTTCTGCTAGAACTGTTCTTCGGTAACTGTACTTCTGTAACTGCCCTTCTAGAACAGATCTTATGTACCCGCTACTTTAGAACTGTTAATCTAGAACTGTTCTTCAGGAACTGTTTTTCTAGAACTATTTTCTTAGAACTGTTTTCCTGGATCTGTTTTCCTAGAACTGTTCTTCTGGAACTGTTCTTCAGTAACTGTTCTTCAGTAACTGTTCATCAGTGACTGTTCTGCTAGAACTGTTCTTCAGTGACTTATCTTCTAGAACTGTTATTCTAGAACCGTTATTCAGTAACTGTTCTTAAGTAACTGTTTTTCTATAGCTGTTCTTCTGTAACTGTTGTTCTAGAATATTGTTCTGTAACTCCACTTCTAGAGCTGATTTTCAGTAACTCTTCTGCTAGAACTGTTCTTCAGTAACTGTTCTTCAGTAACTGTTCTTCAGTAACTGTTCTTCCGTGACTGTTCTTTCATAACTGTTTTTCTAGAACGGTTCTTCTGTAAATGCCCTTCTAGAATGGATCTTCAGTACCCGCTACTCTAGAACTGTTCCTCAGGAACTGTTCTTCTAGAACTGTTCCTCAGGAACTGTTCTTTCAGAAATGTTTTTCTATAACTGTGTTTCTGTGACTTTACTTCTGTAACTGTTCTTCTACTAGAACTGTTCTTCTGTGACTGTTCTTCTAGACCTTTTCTTTAGTAACAGTTTTTCTAGAACTGTTCTGCCTGAACTGTTCTTCTAGATCTGTACTTCTGTAACCACACTTCTAGAACTGATTTTCTGTTCCCACCTTTCTAGCACTGTTCTTCAGGAACTGTTCTTTTAGAACTGTTTTTCTGGAACCGTTTTTCTAGAACTGTTTTTCTGGAACCTTTTTTCTATAACTGTTTTTCTGGAACTGTTCATATAGAACTGTTTTTCTGGAACTGTTCATATAGAACTGTTGTTCTGTGTCTGTTCTTCTGTAACTGTCCTTCTAGAACGGATCTTCTGTAGCCGCTATTCTAGAACTGTACTTCTTTAACTGCCCTTCCCGAACGGATCTTCTTAGACTGCTGCACCACTCGGGAGCACCTGCAACAACCAACCCCAGATGATACCAGTGCTTGTCTTCTTCGGATAATCAACAGTTGCATGTTTTGACAGATGTAACTCACAATTTGATACAGATGGTGAATGCTGTGTATGTAAACATATGTCTATGGTTAATACTTGAGTAACTGTAAATAATAACCAAGTACTTTACTGATTAAAACACTGACTAATAAAATACTGACTAATAAAACACTGAATAATAAAACACTGATTAATAAAACACTGACTAATAAAACACTGACTAATAAAACACTGTCCAATAAAACACTGATTAATAAAACACTGATTAATAAAACACTGATTAAAACACTGATTAAAACACTGATTAAAACACTGATTAAAACACTGATTAAAACACTGATTAAAACACTGATTAATAAAACACTGATTAATAAAACACTGATTAAAACACTGATTAAAACACTGATTAAAACACTGATTAAAACACTGATTAATAAAACACTGATTAATAAAACACTGATTAAAACACTGATTAAAACACTGATTAAAACACTGATTAAAACACTGATTAAAACACTGATTAATAAAACACTGATTAATAAAACACTGATTAATAAAACACTGATTAATAAAACACTGATTAATAAAACACTGATTAAAACACCGATTAAAACACTGATTAATAAAACACTGATTAATAAAACACTGATTAATAAAACACTGATTAATAAAACACTGATTAATAAAACACTGATTAAAACACTGATTGATTAAAACACTGATTAATAAAACACTGATTAATAAAACACTGATTAATAAAACACTGATTAATAAAACACTGATTAATAAAACACTGATTAATGAAACACTGATTAATAAAACACTGATTAATGAAACACTGATTAATTAAACACTGATTTAAACACTGATGATTTAAACACTGATTAATAAAACACTGATTAATAAAATACTGATTAATAAAATACTGATTAATGAAACACTGATTTAAACACTGATTGATTAAAACACTGATTAATAAAACACTGATTAAAACACTGATTAAAACACTGATTAAAACACTGATTAAAACACTGATTAATAAAACACTGATTAATAAAACACTGATTAATAAAACACTGATTAATGAAACACTGATTAATAAAACACTGATTAATAAAACACTGATTAATAAAACACTGATTAATAAAACACTGATTAATGAAACACTGATTAATGAAACACTGATTAATGAAACACTGATTAATAAAACACTGATTAATAAAACACTGATTAATAAAACACTGATTAAAACACTGATTAATAAAACACTGATTAATAAAACACTGATTAATAAAACACTGATTAATAAAACACTGATTAATGAAACACTGATTAATAAAACACTGATTAATGAAACACTGATTAATTAAACACTGATTTAAACACTGATGATTTAAACACTGATTAATAAAACACTGATTAATAAAATACTGATTAATAAAATACTGATTAATGAAACACTGATTTAAACACTGATTGATTAAAACACTGATTAATAAAACACTGATTAAAACACTGATTAAAACACTGATTAAAACACTGATTAAAACACTGATTAAAACACTGATTAATAAAACACTGATTAATAAAACACTGATTAATGAAACACTGATTAATGAAACACTGATTTAAACACTGATTAAAACACTGATTAAAACACTGATTAAAACACTGATTAATGAAACACTGATTAATTAAACACTGATTTAAACACTGATGATTTAAACACTGATTAATAAAACACTGATTAATGAAACACTGATTTAAACACTGATGATTTAAACACTGATTAATAAAACACTGATTAATAAAACACTGATTAATAAAATACTGATTAATGAAACACTGATTAATAAAACACTGATTAATAAAATACTGATTAATGAAACACTGATTTAAACACTGATAATTAAAACACTGTTTAAAACACTGATTAATGAAACACTGATTAATGAAACACTGATTTAAACACTGATGATTTAAACACTGATTAATAAAACACTGATTAATAAAACACTGATTAATAAAACACTGATTAATAAAATACTGATTAATGAAACACTGATTAATAAAACACTGATTAATAAAATACTGATTAATGAAACACTGATTTAAACACTGATAATTAAAACACTGTTTAAAACACTGCAGTCAGGATAACAGATGGTATCCAGCTGCTGAGCAGGTTAGAATCAGCAGGACCTGCCCCGTCTAATATCTCATGTAATATTAAGATTCATTACAGTAAAGTATATCTGCATAGGATTCGTTTATTTCCGAAAAAAAGGTAGAGTTTTGCCTCTTGGCAAAAGGTAGACTTTTGCCTCTTGGCTTTATTGTAAAGTCTTAGTGATTCACATGGTTTTATTTTTAAGGGATAAAATATCCATCTTACTCTCTCACCGTCCCTACTGTCCTGACCTTTCAGACCATCATACCACTGACTTTAATTAGCCGTAACTTGTATACTGTAAAGGTTTTCTTCTGGGGATAGAGAGACGGACCAAAATGCAGCGTGGTTAGTTTTGTCCATCTTTAATAAAGATGAAAATAGAACAATCTACAAAACAAGAAAGGTGAAAAACCTGAACCAGTCCTATCTGGTGCCACAAACACAGGAACAATCACCCACAGAACCCAACACAAAACAGGCTACCTAAATATGGTTCCCAATCAGAGACAATGACTAACACCTGCCTCTGATTGAGAACCATATCAGGCCAAACATAGAAATAGACAAACCAGACTGTAACGGCGTTCTTCGTTTGTCAAAAGAGAGTCGGACCGAAATGCAGCGTGGTGGTTACTCATGATCTTTAATGAAAAAAAGCGACACATGAAATAACTATTACAAAATACAAAACAACAAAACGGAACGTGAAACCTAATACAGTCTATCTGGTGAAACTACACAGAGACAGGAACAATCACCCACGAAATACGAAGCGAAACCAGGCTACCTAAATACGGTTCCCAATCAGAGACAACGAGAATCACCTGACTCTGATTGAGAACCGCCTCAGGCAGCAAAGCCCATACAACACCCCTACTCAGCCGCGATCCCAAATACTACAAAACCCCAATACGAAATACAACAACATAAACCCATGCCACACCCTGGCCTGACCAAAATAATTAAAGAAAACACAAAATACTAAGACCAAGGCTTGACACAGACACACAACATAGAATAACCACCCAGCTCACGTCCTGACCAACACTAAAACAAGGAAAACACATACGAACGATGGTCAGAACGTGACATATATGTATTTGACAAGCAGAGATTTTAGACAAGACCATATGGTTTATAATCAGCCTAAGCCCACCAAAAATATGCATATTTTATCAAGCTGCATCAGCTGCAGACGGTCCATATGGCACTTTGGGGAAATGCCAGACAGTTTGAATAATAATCTGGCTAATAACGGTGGAGAGGGGGGGGAGAAGAGTTAGAAATGTCAGGGTGGATTTCTGGTCTCTGTTCGTCCTTGAGCCGTGTCCACAAAATATTCCATGACAGTAACTTCCTGTAACCTCCAGTAATATCTTGATTTGAGAGTAAATATCCTGATTTGACAGAAATATCCTGATTTGACAGAAATATCCTGATTTGACAGAAATGTCAATGATGAACCACTTTATCACTACAATAAGAGCTTATTGTTCACATCTTCAGCAACAACCCACTAAGGGAAAAGGGTGGATTTTGAGGTGGCAGCGAGTGAAAAGGTGTGTGGGGGGGAGGGGAGGGGGTTGAGTTGGCAGCGAAGGAAGGGGGGGTTGAGGTGGCAGCGAGGGTAAAGGGGGGTTGAGGTGGCAGCGAGTGTAAAGGGGGGTTGAGGTGGCAGCGAGTGTAAAGGGGGGTTGAGGTGGCAGCGAGTGTAAAGGGGGGGGGTTGAGGTGGCAGCGAGGGTAAAGGGGGGGGGTTGAGGTGGCAGCGAGGGTAAAGGGGGGGGGTTGAGGTGGCAGCGAGGGAAAAGGGGGAGGTTGAGGTGGCAGCGAGGGAAAAGGGGGAGGTTGAGGTGGCAGCGAGGGAAAAGGGGGGGTTGAGGTGGCAGCGAGGGAAAAGGGGGGTTGAGGTGGCAGCGAGGGAAAGGGGGAGGTTGAGGTAGCAACGAGTGAAAGGGGGGGGTTGAGGCATCAGCTACACAAAAAGGGGGGGGTGAGGTGGCAGCGAGTGTAAAGGGGGGGGTTGAGGTGGCAGCGAGGGTAAAGGGGGGGGTTGAGGTGGCAGCGGGGGTAAAGGGGGGGGTTGAGGTGGCAGCGAGGGTAAAGGGGGGGTTGAGGTGGCAGCGAGGGTAAAGGGGGGGGTTGAGGTGGCAGGGAGGGTAAAGGGGGGGGTTGAGGTGGCAGCGAGGGTAAAGGGGGGGGGTGGCAGCGAGGTGGCAGCGAGGGAAAAGGGGGAGGGGTTGAGGTGGCAGTGAGGGAGGGAGAAGTGTTAACTTGCAGATCAAATCCACCCCTCGTCTCCACCACATCAACCCCCCCCCCCAGGAGAGTTTGAGGTGATAGGTACGGACTTGGGTTTGATCTGCAAGTTAGCACTTTGGGCCTAATCCACTGCATTGTAGGTAGCTGAGGCACACACACACACGCATGCATACAGACACACACACAGGCACCCACACACAGCCAGAAATAACCCTGTAAAAACTGAGCAGCTGTCTCAGAGGCTTGTGTAGGAGATGTGGTTGTGGAGGCTGCTAATGCTGATCAATGGGAGAGAGAGAGTAATGCTGATCAATGAGAGAGAGAGTAATGCTGATCAATGAGAGAGAGAGAGTAATGCTGATCAATGAGAGAGAGAGAGTAATGCTGATCAATGAGAGAGAGAGTAATGCTGATCAATGAGAGAGAGAGAGTAATGCTGATCAATGGGAGAGAGAGTAATGCTGATCAATGAGAGAGAGAGAGTAATGCTGATCAATGAGAGAGAGAGTAATGCTGATCAATGAGAGAGAGAGAGTAATGCTGATCAATGGGAGAGAGAGTAATGCTGATCAATGAGAGAGAGAGTAATGCTGATCAATCAGAGAGAGAGAGTAATGCTGATCAATGAGAGAGAGAGAGTAATGCTGATCAATGAGAGAGAGAGAATGTGATCAATGAGAGAGAGAGAGTAATGCTGATCAATGAGAGAGAGAGAGTAATGCTGATCAATGAGAGAGAGAGAGTAATGCTGATCAATGAGAGAGAGAGAGTAATGCTGATCAATGAGAGAGAGAGAGTAATGCTGATCAATGAGAGAGAGAGTAATGCTGATCAATGAGAGAGAGAGAGTAATGCTGATCAATGAGAGAGAGAGAGTAATGCTGATCAATGAGAGAGAGAGTAATGCTGATCAATGAGAGAGAGAGAGTAATGCTGATCAATGAGAGAGAGAGAGTAATGCTGATCAATGAGAGAGAGAGTAATGCTGATCAATGAGAGAGAGAGTAATGCTGATCAATGAGAGAGAGAGAGAGTAATGCTGATCAATGAGAGAGAGAGAGAGTAATGCTGATCAATGAGAGAGAGAGTAATGCTGATCAATGAGAGAGAGAGAGTAATGCTGATCAATGAGAGAGAGAGAGTAATGAGAGAGAGAGAGTAATGCTGATCAATGAGAGAGAGAGAGTAATATCATGCTGATCAATGAGAGAGAGAGAGAGAGAGAGAGTAATGCTGATCAATGAGAGAGAGAGAGTAATGCTGATCAATGAGAGAGAGAGAGTAATGTAATGCTGATCAATGAGAGAGAGAGAGTAATGCTGATCAATGAGAGAGAGAGAGTAATGCTGATCAATGAGAGAGAGAGAGTAATGCTGATCAATGAGAGAGAGAGTAATGCTGATCAATGAGAGAGAGAGTAATATCAATGCTGATCAATGAGAGAGAGAGTAATGCTGATCAATGAGAGAGAGAGAGTAATGCTGATCAATGAGAGAGAGAGAGAGTAATGCTGATCAATGAGAGAGAGAGAGTAATGCTGATCAATGAGAGAGAGAGAGTAATGCTGATCAATGAGAGAGAGAGAGTAATGCTGATCAATGAGAGAGAGAGAGTAATGCTGATCAATGAGAGAGAGAGAGTAATGCTGATCAATGAGAGAGAGAGAGAGTAATGCTGATCAATGAGAGAGAGAGTAATGCTGATCAATGAGAGAGAGAGAGTAATGCTGATCAATGAGAGAGAGAGAGTAATGCTGATCAATGAGAGAGAGAGAGTAATGCTGATCAATGAGAGAGAGAGAGTAATGCTGATCAATGAGAGAGAGAGAGTAATGCTGATCAATGAGAGAGAGAGAGTAATGCTGATCAATGAGAGAGAGAGAGTAATGCTGATCAATGAGAGAGAGAGAGTAATGCTGATCAATGAGAGAGAGAGAGTAATGCTGATCAATGAGAGAGAGAGAGTAATGCTGATCAATGAGAGAGAGAGTAATGCTGATCAATGAGAGAGAGAGAGTAATGCTGATCAATGAGAGAGAGTAATGCTGATCAATGAGAGAGAGAGAGTAATGCTGATCAATGAGAGAGAGAGTAATGCTGATCAATGAGAGCGAGAGAGTAATGCTGATCAATGAGAGCGAGAGAGTAATGCTGATCAATGAGAGCGAGAGAGTAATGCTGATCAATGAGAGCGAGAGAGAGTAATGCTGATCAATGAGAGAGAGAGAGAGTAATGCTGATCAATGAGAGAGAGAGAGAGTAATGCTGATCAATGAGAGAGAGAGAGAGTAATGCTGATCAATGAGAGAGAGAGAGAGTAATGCTGATCAATGAGAGAGAGAGAGAGTAATGCTGATCAATGAGAGAGAGAGAGAGTAATGCTGATCAATGAGAGAGAGAGAGAGTAATGCTGATCAATGAGAGAGAGAGAGTAATGCTGATCAATGAAAGGAAGAGTAATGCTGATCAATGAAAGGAAGAGTAATGCTGATCAATGAAAGGAAGAGTAATGCTGATCAATGAAAGGAAGAGTAATGCCGAGTCATCCACTGATCACTTTCTTATAGTTTATTTCAATCACTGACACTAATTTCAGAACCTTTCAAAATTCTAGACACTAAACTCAAAAAACGGTTATCATTTGTAACACAGGCTGTCCAATGTTCAAAACATCGCATTGTGTATTCATATCTTTAAAGAAACCTTGCACTTGCAGAATCACTGGTTCAAATAACTCATTTATCATGAAATACCATAGGAACATTCATTTAGATCACCCAAATACAAGATACTGATAAGTTTCACTGTGTTGTTTCATGATGCTACTACACGTAAATACATCACAGTACAAGGATTAGAAGAGAGAATACACAGATACAGTGGAATCATTTAACAAAATCTGAAATTTATCGATGAAATTCAATTTAAAAAAATCACAAGAGGATTCTTTGAATCGAAGCAAAAATAATTTTCTTCAAAAAAGAAAAACATGAACTGCAGTGTTTCCTCACATGACTTACTTTAAAAAGAAAAACAAAGGATTGATTACTGAACTTCTAGATTTCTCTCAACCCGGCAGGGTGGACTAGTAACTGAAAGGTTGCAAGTTCAAATCCCCGAGCTGACAAGGTACAAAATCTGTCGTTCTGCCCTTGAACAGGCAGTTAACCCCACTGTTCCTAGGCCGTCATTGAAAATAAGAATTTATTCTTAACTGACTTGCCTAGTTAAATAAAGGTAAAATAAAATAAATAAATAAAAAACCCTGTCTTGTGGATTTGGCCACAGGTTCTCATCCACATCACAATGGATGTTTTCATTAGCCAAACATCTTGGGAAGAATCTTCGGGCGTGGCAAAGCCAGGCTTGTTCGTGAGGGCGCCTATCGTATACCTTCTCCACCTTCATGTGGAGAAAAATTCCTCAATCAGGTTAAGGAAAGGAGTGTATGAGGGTAAGTACAGGGTGGTAAATTGTGGCTGGGCCTGAAACTATGCTTGCACCATTTGAGCATGGTGGAACCTGACATTATCCCACATGACATAGGTCACGCCATCAGCTCTACTGACCTGATTTAGCTCATCAAGGAAGGTTACAAGGAGAGATGCATTATATGATCCAATACGAGGGCTGCGTCCAACCACAGCATCTTCCGATATAGCTGCACACATGGCGACGTTGGCCCCACGTTGTCCAGGTACTTGGATGGTTGCCCGCTGGCCAATGAAATTCAGACCTCTCATCCTTGTCTTGGCCAGGTTGAACCCTACCTCATCCTAAAAAAGAGGAACGTGTGATGGTTTTCATCAGTATCCAGCTCCATCACCTTCTAAAAAGACATTTTGGAAAGAGAATTACAATGATGTAGAATTATTGGGGGAATTTTTCATAAAAAGTAATCTTGAAACCGAACATACCTGAACAGTCAGTCGTCAGTTGCTTCACTCTGTCTGCATTTCTTTCAAAAGGCCCACAGGGTATAGCTGTTTGAGAGACACCTGCATGCATGCATGCAATAGTCTGCAAACGTATGGCTTCCACATGGTTGGACATGTCGTTATTGTCCAAGATGTGCTGCCGAAGGCGGATATCATTTCTGTCCCGAACCAAATTGACCACAGCCCGCTCTTGTTGGTCAGTCAGACTTTTGCCTGTGCCCTATTTGGCCTGGTCTCAATTCTGCAGGGAAAATTACAGTAAGAAAACAATTAGTCGCATCACCTACTCTGTGGTACACATTGGCACGCAGTCATTTGAGAATTGAGAGTAGCCTAATGTTTAGTGCATGCTGAAGACTTACCGATGAGAGTAGTCTAATGTTTAGTGCCGGCTGAAGACTTACCAATGAGAGTAGCCTAATGTTTAGCGCAGGCTGAAGACTAACCAATGAGAGTAGCCTAATGTTTAGCGCAGGCTGAAGACTTACCGATGAGAGTAGCCTAATGTTTAGTGCTGAAGACTTACCGATGAGAGTAGCCTAATGTTTAGTGCTGAAGACTTACAGATGAGAGTAGCCTAATGTTTAGTGCCGGCTGAAGACTTACCGATCTCATCCTAATGTTTAGCGCATTGCTGAAAACTTACCGATGAGAGTAGCCTAATGTTTAGTGCTGAAGACTTACCGATGAGAGTAGCCTAATGTTTAGTGCTGAAGACTTACCGATGAGAGCACTGCTTGACCTCTATTGTGACCTGGATCATCTGCCGGCTCCATGTTATCGCTATGTTGTTGTAGGTCGATACCACTCAGGTCACTATATACTCCTACCTCAATGTGAAATCAATCATCAGTAACGAGCTGGCAGTATTGGAAAAGCAATTAGAAGGGTCTGCATACATACACTCACCAGCCACTTTATGAGGTACACCTGCTTGTTAATAACGCAAATAGCCGACTCCTTCAAAAAGCGAATCATGTGGCTGCCTGCAACTCAATATATAGAGTATATAGAGTAGAGAGCTTTAGTTGTTGTTCGACCAAAATTAGAAGTGGCAAGATGCGTAATCTAAGCATCTTTGACCGTGGTCTGATTGTTTGTGTCACATATGATGGTTCCAGCATCTCAGAAACAGCTGCCCTCCTGGGATATTTACGCACTACAGCCTCTAGAGTTTACAGAGAATGGTGAGATAAACAAAACACACTCACAGAGAGAGAGAGAGAGAGAGAGAGAGAGAGAGAGAGAGAGAGAGAGAGAGAGAGAGAGAGAGAGAGAGAGAGAGAGAGAGAGAGAGAGAGAGAGAGAGAGAGAGAGAGAGAGAGAGAGAGAGAGAGAGAGAGAGAGAGAGAGAGAGAGAGAGAGAGAGAGAGAGAGAGAGAGAGAGAGAGAGAGAGAGAGAGAGAGAGAGAGAGAGAGAGAGAGAGAGAGAGAGAGAGAGAGCGCGTCCTATTTACTCTACCAGTGCACCACTTTTGACCAGGGACCCTAGGTAGTAGTGCACCATGTAGGGAACAGGGCGTAGCCTCAGTGTGCTATCTGTCACCACACGTTTACTGCTTCAAGTCCTCCTGATCTCTTAATCTACACCCACAGATTATTTTTTTGAAACTCCCTGACATTTATCACCTCTTTCAGCTCTTTTTTTCTCTCCCCACTTCACTCTATTTTCATTTTCCCTTCCCACTTCTTTCCCTCAGCATCTTTCTCGCCTCCTTACTTCTCACCTCTTTCCTGCTCTCTCTAACAACCCCCCCCCATTTAATTATCCTTTTCCCCACCTCTCGCTCTCTCTCCTTTCTCCATCTCTCTCTTCTCTTTCATTCTTCCCCCCTCTCTTCCCTTGCCCAGCAACACAGAAAATTAGATTTCCTCTCTGAGTGAGATGTGTTGTTCAGAGACTCAGCATGCCTATATTACAGGAGCAGCCTGGCATCATTTAATGTTCTCTGTCTCTCCATATATACAGGCTTTAATGTTCTCTCTCTCTCCATATATACAGGCTTTAATGTTCTCTCTCTCTCCATATATACAGGCTTTAATGTTCTCTCTCTCTCTCTCTCTCTCTCTCTCTCTCTCTCTCTCTCTCTCTCTCTCTCTCTCTCTCTCTCTCTCTCTCTCTCTCTCTCTCTCTCTCTCTCTCTCTCTCTCTTCTCTCTCTCTCTCTCTCTCTCTCTCTCTCTCTCTCTCCATCCATACAGGCTTTAATGTTCTCTCTCTCTCCATATATACAGGCTTTAATGTTCTCTCTCTCTCTCTCTCTCTCTCTCTCTCTCTCTCTCTCTCTCTCTCTCTCTCTCTCTCTCTCTCCATCCATTCAGGCTTTAATGTTCTCTCTCTCCATATATACAGGCTTTAATGTTCTCTCTCTCCATATATACAGGCTTTAATGTTCTCTCTCTCTGTCTCTCCATATATACAGGCTTTAATTTTCTCTCTCTCTGTCTCTCCATATATACAGGCTTTAATTTTCTCTCTCTCTCTCTCTCTCTCTCTCTCTCTCTCTCTCTCTCTCTCTCTCTCTCTCTCTCTCTCTCTCTCTCTCTCTCTCTCTCTCTCTCTCTCCATCCATACAGGCTTTAATGTTCTCTCTCTCTCCATATATACAGGCTTTAATGTTCTCTCTCTCTCTCTCTCTCTCTCTCTCTCTCTCTCTCTCCCTCTCTCCATCCATTCAGGCTTTAATGTTCTCTCTCTCCATATATACAGGCTTTAATGTTCTCTCTCTCCATATATACATGCTTTAATGTTCTCTCTCTCTGTCTCTCCATATATACAGGCTTTAATTTTCTCTCTCTCTGTCTCTCCATATATACAGGCTTTAATTTTCTCTCTCTCTGTCTCTCCATATATACAGGCTTTAATTTTCTCTCTCTCTCTCTCTCCATATATACAGGCTTTAATTTTCTCTCTCTCTCTCTCATATATACAGGCTTTAATGTTCTCTCTCTCTCCATATATACAGGCTTTAATGTTCTCTCTCTCTGTCTCTCCATATATACAGGCTTTAATGTTCTCTCTCTCTGTCTCTCCATATATACAGGCTTTAATGTTCTCTCTCTCCATATATACAGGCTTTAATGTTCTCTCTCTCTGTCTCTCCATATATACAGGCTTTAATGTTCTCTCTCTCTCTCTCTCTCCATATATACAGGCTTTAATGTTCTCTCTCCATATATACAGGCTTTAATATTCTCTCTCTCTGTCTCTCCATATATACAGGCTTTAATGTTCTCTCTCTCTCTCCATATATACAGGCTTTAATGTTCTCTCTCTCCATATATACAGGCTTTAATGTTCTCTCTCTCTCTCTCTCTCTCTCTCCATATATACAGGCTTTAATGTTCTCTCTCTCTCCATATATACAGGCTTTAATGTTCTCTCTCTCTCCATATATACAGGCTTTAATGTTCTCTCTCTCTCCATATATACAGGCTTTAATGTTCTCTCTCTCTCCATATATACAGGCTTTAATGTTCTCTCTCTCTGTCTCTCTCTCTCTCTCCATATATACAGGCTTTAATGTTCTCTCTCTCTGTCTCTCTCTCTCTCTCCATATATACAGGCTTTAATGTTCTCTCTCTCTGTCTCTCTCTCTCTCTCCATCCATACAGGCTTTAATGTTCTCTCTCTCGCTCTCTCCATCCATACAGGCTTTAATGTTCTCTCTCTCTCTCTCTCTCTCTCTCTCTCTCTCTCTCTCTCTCTCTCTCTCTCTCTCTCTCTCTCTCCATATATACAGGCTTTAATTCTCTCCATATATACAGGCTTTAATTCTCTCCATATATACAGGCTTTAATGTTCTCTCTCTCTGTCTCTCTCTCTCTCTCTCTCCATCCATACAGGCTTTAATGTTCTCTCTCTCGCTCTCTCCATCCATACAGGCTTTAATGTTCTCTCTCTCTCTCTCTCTCTCTCTCTCTCTCTCTCTCTCTCTCTCTCTCTCTCTCTCTCTCTCTCTCTCTCTCTCTCTCTCTCTCTCTCTCTCTCTCTGCATGCTGGGAGTGATTGGTGCATGCTGGGAATTGTTTGAGTGAAGGAGTGCGTGTGTTGTGGAGAGTTAGGTATTCACAACTTTCTTTCGGTTTGCTATTTCTTGGTGGCATTTTGTTTTGGTGCATGATTAACGTTATTATTATTTTTGTGTGGTAGAATTAAGTATTTTGTTTTGCGTATCAAAACTACCTGATTTTGGCGGGGATGGCAGCCCGAATGGGGATGCCGTCCCTGTCACTTCGGCACGGCTTTAGGTGTGTTACTGAAGCTGCTGTCACGGTGGAGGAGTTTCTGGTCGCCGTAGGAGAGAAGGTAGGATATGAGAATATTGCTTATGCATCTCGGATGAATAAAGCTGTGGTGGTATTTCTTAAAGAAGAGTGTCTGGTAGATCGTATGGTTGAGTATGGTGTACTTCTTAAAGGAATGTTTATTCAAGTTACGCCGCTTTTTCCCCGTCAACAAGGGTAACGATTTCAAATGTACCACCGTTTATTCCAAATGAGCTATTGGAGCGCGAGTTATTGCGCTTTGGGAAGTTCGCCAGTTCAATGAAGGTTGTCCCGTTGGGTTGCAAACACCCAGCGTTGAAACAGGTAATGTCATTTCGGCGACAGGTGTTTATGTTTTTGGACTCACCGGAGCAGACTTTAGAGTTATCGTTTAAAATCAAGTATGACAATAGATTGTATATGGTTTATGCTAGTACGGGTAATCAACGGTGTTTTGAGTGTGGAGAGTTTGGTCATAAGCGACATGCTTGCCCGAAAAGGGAGAAGGCAGAGGGAGAGGCACAGGTGGTTATCGTAATGCCTGGGCCCGCTGATGTAGGGAGAGGTGAGCTGACAGCGGTAGAGCAGCCACAAGCACCTGTTGCTGAGGAACAAGTTATCCTTGTTGAGGGCACGGGGTTGCAACCTGTATTAGAAGGTAATGTTATGCTGCAGAAAAATATTGTTGTAGAAGGTAAGGATGTATCTGAAGAGCCAGTTCCTCAGACTGGTGAGCAGGTGCCCAGTATGAGTGCTGGGGTAAAGGAGGGGGTTCATGTGGAGCTAGGCTCCCAGGGAGTGGAGGAGATGCCCACTACGAGTGCTGGGGTTCATGTTGAGCTAGGCTCCCAGGTAGTGGAGGAGTTGTCCATTATGAGTAATGAGGTACAAGAGGGTTTTCATGTGGAGCTAAGTTCCCAGGTAGTGGAGGAGATTCCCACTATGAGTGCTGGGGTTCATGTGGAGCTAGGCTCCCAGTTAATGGAGGAGATGCCCACTATGAGTAGTGATGTTCAGGTGGGGCTAGGCTCCCAGTTAATGGAGGAGATGCCTACTATGAGTAGTGATGTTCAGGTGGGGCTAGTCTCCCAGGTAGTGGAGGAGATGCTTGGTACGAGTGATGAGGTGCAAGTGGGGAGTGTTGAAAGGGATGTGGTAGAGGGGAGTCAGTTGTCTGTGGTCTCAGCTGAGGAGGATCAAGAGAAGGATATGGATGTCGCTTTGGAAATGACAGCTGATGGTGAGGACTCAGTTTATGATCTAGAGGAGGTAAATGAGTTTCTAGATCAGACTTTTGGGAAATCTGTCAAATTGGCAGATTATTTTGATGTTGATAAGTTTGTGAGGTCTGCTGTGATGTTGCAAAAGACGGTGGGGTTAGACCAGCTGAGTGAGAAGAAGCGGTTTCGCTTGAGGAAATTTATTACTGCTGTTGCAGCAGCAAAAGGTGGTGGGAAACGTGCTCAGGTTAAGAGAAGAAAAAAGAATAATGATGATGATCATGCTTCATAGGGTGTCTTTTTTCTCTTTGGTTTCTCTGTGGGCTCTTCTGCTTTTCTCTTCTCTTTTCTATATGGAGGTACTAAGGGTAGGTTCTCTTAATATGAATGGGGGAAGGGACAGGAATAAGAGGGCTTGGGTATTAGAAGTAATAAAACAGAAAAGGCTTAATGTAGTGTTCCTACAGGAGACACATAGTGATGAGGAAAATGAGGCTGACTGGGGTATGTGGTGGGAGGGGCAGCATGTACTCAGTCATGGTACTAATTTCAGTACTGGGGTGGCCATCTTGTTTTCCTCAGGCTTAGGGGTGACTGTGGTATCTACAACAGAGATTGTCAAGTGTCGGGTTTTATTGGTCAAGGTGGATGTTATGGGCTTTTTGTTTGTTTTGTTGAATGTTTATGCTCCTAATGAGGGTACAGAGCGTATTGCTGTTTTTGATCAAATAAAGGAAACCTTAAGACAGTGTGATCAAGAGGGGTGTATGGTTTTAGGGGGTGACTGGAATTGTACAGTGGATTTTACTGTTGATCGCACCGCTGAAGAACCTCACCTGCGGTCAGCCACTTGCCTGTCTGGCCTATTAAATGAGTTTGAACTTTCTGATGTGTGGAGAGTAAGGAATGCCAAAGTTAGGCAGTACACATGGCTAAAAATTAATGAAGGTTGTGTCAGTGCAGCAAGGTTAGACAGGTTGTATGTATCTGAGCAATACTGTAGTAGGGTGGGAAAGTGTGCCATTACTCCTGTGGGTTTCTCTGATCATCATATTGTTTCTGTTGATATTCACTTGTCCTGTCCACGAAGGTCATCACCTTACTGGTATTTTAATGTTAAATTGTTACATGATGTCATGTTTTGCGACAGGTTTGTGTTGTTTTGGGAAAAATGGAGGGTTATAAAGGGGAATTTTGAGTCCTTGAGACAATGGTGGGAGGTTGGGAAGGCCCAAATACGAGTATTTTGTCAACAGTATACGGTTCTGTCTCAAATTGTAGTTAAAGAGACTATCAAGGCCCTTGAACAGGACATCAACTCTATTGAATTGAAGCTGCTCACTCAGAACGACCCTGGACTAGTCATGATCTTACAGGACAAGAGACATGAACTAAGGTCGTTTCTGCATGAAAGAGTGAAGGGTGCCTTGATTAGGTCTCGTTTCGCTTCCCTCAAGGATATGGATGCTCCTAGTGCTTTTTTTTTTAACCTAGGACAGTCGACGTTTCAACGTAAACAGATGGTCTGCCTTCGTCTCCCTGATGGGAAAGTGACTACGGATGATATTGAAATGCGTCAACATGCCGTGGATTTTTACTCGGCCCTCTATAAGGCGGAGGATTGTGACTCTCTGTGTACTGAACAGTTGTTAAATGGTCTTCCTCAATTGGGACCTGAGCAGAGAGTCGCATTGGATGCTGATATTACACTGCAGGAGCTGTCCACAGCAGTTATGCAGCTCTCATCAGGCCGAGCCCCTGGTATCGATGGTTTACCATCTGAGTTCTATAAGCACTTTTGGGGGTCTATTGGGGAGGATTTTTATGGAGTGCTGTGTGAATCTTTTCATGAGGGTTCTCTTCCTGTATCCTGTCAACGTGCGGTGCTTTCATTGTTGCCAAAAAAGGGGGATTTGGCTCTCATAAAAAATTGGAGACCTGTTGCTTTGCTGTGTGCAGAATACAAAATTGTTTCTAAATGTCTCTCAAACAGGTTGAAAGAGTATCTGGGACTGTTGATCCACAAGGACCAGTCCTACTGTGTACCTGATCGCTCTATTGTTGACAATTTGTTTATAATAAGAGATGTTTTAGATATTTGTAAACTGTCTGATGTAAATGTGGGTTTACTTTCGTTAGATCAGGAGAAGGCTTTTGATCGTGTGGACCATCAGTACCTGTTTAAAACAATGAAAGCCTTTGGGTTTGGGGATGTTTTTCTGTCTTGGGTGAATTTACTGTATGCTGGAGCCTCGTGTATGGTGAAGGTGGGTGGTGGTTTAAGTTGCCCCATCCCTGTCCAAAGGGGCATCAGGCAGGGATGCCCAATTTCAGGGCAGTTATATAGTCTGGCGATTGAACCAATGCTTTGTTTTTTAAGAGCGAAGCTTACTGGTTTCTCTGTGCCAGGTGTAATGAAGAGTCCCACGATAGCACTGTCTGCGTATGCAGATGACGTGATAGTTTTTATTACAGGGGCTGAGGATGTTAAGGTTCTCTCAAACACTTTAAAGGTGTATGAGGGGGCCTCCTCAGCTAGAGTCAATTGGGGAAAGAGTGAAGCGCTGTGGGCAGGTCGGCTTCAAACGGGGTCCACTCCAAGGTTACCAGGGGGGCTTCAGTGGGGCAGAGATGGGATGAAGATTTTGGGGGTTTTTCTAGGCTCTGATGTCTTTCAGAAAAAGAACTGGGAGGATGTATTGGAGAAAGTGTGTGCCAGACTGTCAAGATGGAAATGGTTGCTACCCCAGCTGTCTTATAGGGGAAGGGTCCTGGTAGCTAATAATCTTGCTGCCTCTACCCTGTGGCACAGACTAATGATTTTACAGCCACCAAAGAGTCTGATACAAGAGCTTCAGAGGACCCTTGTCAATTTCTTCTGGTCTGGACAACACTGGATCAAAGCTGCAGCCCTGTACCTGCCACTGCACGAGGGTGGGCAAGGCCTGGTGGACATTTCCTCTAGGATTACGGCTTTCCGGCTCCAAGCAGCCCAGAGATTGTTGTACAGAGACTGTTCGAGCTGGGCTGAAACAGCCTACACATTGATGAGGAGAGCGGGCTGTTTGGGCTTAGACAAGCATCTTTTCCTCTTAAAGCTGGAGGGGGGTGATTTGACTGGCCTGACTCCATTTTATGAGTCTGTTATGCAGGCTTGGAGAGTCTTTGTCAAGTCCCGTAAGGCCGGCACGCCACCAGGGATGTGGCTTTTGAAGAGCCTCTTTTTCATAACACTGCCATCCAGTCCCGTGTTCTGGGTTCAGCCAGCCTGCGTTCATGCCTGTTAGGCGTGGGGTGCACCAAGCTG
>NC_060192.1:38134148-38136648 GCF_021184085.1 Oncorhynchus gorbuscha | reverse complement strand
CTCTCTCTCTCTCTCTCTCTCTCTCTCTCTCTCTCTCCATATATACAGGCTGTAATGCTCTCTCTCTCTCTCTCTCATATATACAGGCTGTAATGCTCTCTCTCTCTCTCTCCATATATACAGGCTGTAATGCTCTCTCTCTCTCTCTCTCTCTCTCTCTCTCTCTCTCTCTCTCTCCATATATACAGGCTGTAATGCTCTCTCTCTCTCTCTCCATATATACAGGCTGTAATGCTCTCTCTCTCTCTCTCTCTCTCTCCATATATACAGGCTGTAATGCTCTCTCTCTCTCTCTCTCTCTCTCTCCATATATACAGGCTGTAATGCTCTCTCTCTCTCTCTCTCATATATACAGGCTGTAATGCTCTCTCTCTCTCTCTCTCTCTCTCCATATATACAGGCTGTAATGCTCTCTCTCTCTCTCTCTCTCTCTCCTCTCTCCATATACAGGCTGTAATGCTCTCTCTCTCTCTCTCCATATATACAGGCTGTAATGCTCTCTCTCTCTCTCTCTCTCTCCATATATACAGGCTGTAATGCTCTCTCTCTCTCTCTCTCCATATATACAGGCTGTAATGCTCTCTCTCTCTCTCTCTCCATATATACAGGCTGTAATGCTCTCTCTCTCTCTCTCCATATATACAGGCTGTAATGCTCTCTCTCTCTCTCTCTCCATATATACAGGCTCTCTCTCTCTCTCTCTCTCTCCATATATACAGGCTTTAATTCTCTCTCTCTCTCTCTCTCTCTCTCTCTCTCTCTCCATATATACAGGCTTTAATGTTCTCTCTCTCTCTCTCTCTCTCATATATACAGGCTTTAATGTTCTCTCTCTCTCCATATATACAGGCTTTAATGTTCTCTCTCTCTCTCTCATATATACAGGCTTTAATGTTCTCTCTCTCTCTCCATATATACAGGCTTTAATGTTATCTCTCTCTCTCTCCATATATACAGGCTTTAATACAGGCTGTTATCTCTCTCTCTCTCCATATATACAGGCTTTAATGTTCTCTCTCTCTCTCTCCATATATACAGGCTTTAATGTTCTCTCTCTCTCTCTCTCATATATACAGGCTTTAATGTTCTCTCTCTCTCCATATATACAGGCTTTAATGTTCTCTCTCTCTCTCTCTCTCTCCATATATACAGGCTTTAATGTTCTCTCTCTCTCTCTCTCTCTCCATATATACAGGCTTTAATGTTCTCTCTCTCTCTCTCTCTCTCCATATATACAGGCTTTAATGTTCTCTCTCTCTCTCTCTCTCTCTCTCTCTCTCCATATATACAGGCTTTAATGTTCTCTCTCTCTCTCTCTCTCTCTCTCTCTCTCTCCATATATACAGGCTTTAATGTTCTCTCTCTCTCTCTCTCTCTCTCTCTCCATATATACAGGCTTTAATGTTCTCTCTCTCTCTCTCTCTCTCTCTCTCTCTCTCTCTCTCTCTCTCTCCATATATACAGGCTGTAATGCTCTCTCTCTCTCTCTCTCTCTCTCTCTCTCTCTCTCTCTCTCTCTCTCTCTCCATATATACAGGCTGTAATTCTCTCTCTCTCCATATATACAGGCTGTAATGCTCTCTCTCATATACAGGCTGTAATATACAGGCTTAATGCTCTCTCTCTCTCTCTCCATATATACAGGCTGTAATGCTCTCTCTCTCTCCATATATACAGGCTGTAATGCTCTCTCTCTCTCTCTCTCTCTCTCTCCATATATACAGGCTGTAATGCTCTCTCTCTCTCTCTCTCTCTCTCTCTCTATATCAGGCTCTCTCTCTCTCTCTCTCCATATATACAGGCTGTAATGCTCTCTCTCTCTCTCTCTCCATATATACTCTCTCTCTATATATACAGGCTGTAATGCTCTCTCTCTCTCTCTCTCTCTCTCTCTCTCTCTCTCTCTCTCTCCATATATCAGGCTGTAATGCTCTCTCTCTCTCCATATATACAGGCTGTATATATACAGGCTGTAATCTCTCTCTCTCTCTCTCTCTCTCTCTCTCTCTCTCTCTCCATATATACAGGCTGTAATGCTCTCTCTCTCTCTCTCTCTCTCTCTCTCCATATATACAGGCTGTAATTCTCTCTCTCTCTCTCTCTCTCTCTCCATATATACAGGCTGTAATGCTCTCTCTCTCTCTCTCTCTCTCTCTATATACAGGCTGTATATGTAATCTCTCTCTCTCTCTCTCTCTCTCTCTCTCTCCATATATACAGGCTGTAATGCTCTCTCTCTCTCTCTCTCTCTCTCTCTCCATATATACAGGCTGTAATGCTCTCTCTCTCTCTCTCTCTAATCTCTCTCTCTCTCTCCATATATACAGGCTGTAATGCTCTCTCTCTCTCTCCTCTCTCTCTCTCTCTCTCTCCATATATACAGGCTGTAATGCTCTCTCTCTCTCTCTCTCTCTCTCTCTCTCTCTCTCTCCTCTCCATATATACAGGCTGTAATGCTCTCTCTCTCTCTCTCTCTCTCTCTCTCTCTCTCTATATACAG
>NC_060192.1:38106648-38129148 GCF_021184085.1 Oncorhynchus gorbuscha | reverse complement strand
CTTTAATGTTCTCTCTCTCTCTCTCTCTCCATATATACAGGCTTTAATGTTCTCTCTCTCTCTCTCTCTCCATATATACAGGCTTTAATGTTCTCTCTCTCTCTCTCTCTCTCCATATATACAGGCTTTAATGTTCTCTCTCTCTCTCTCTCTCCATATATACAGGCTTTAATGTTCTTCTCTCTCTCTCCATTCAGGCTTTAATGTTCTTCTCTCTCTCTCCATTCAGGCTTTAATGTTCTTCTCTCTCTCTCCATTCAGGCTTTAATGTTCTCTCTCTCTCCATTCAGGCTTTAATGTTCTCTCTCTCTCTCCATTCAGGCTTTAATGTTCTCTCTCTCTCTCCATCCATTCAGGCTTTAATGTTCTCTCTCTCTCTCCATTCAGGCTGTAATGTTCTTCTCTCTCTCCATACAGGCTTTAATGTTCTTCTCTCTCTCCATACAGGCTTTAATGTTCTTCTCTCTCTCTCCATCCATACAGGCTTTAATGTTCTTCTCTCTCTCTCCATCCATACAGGCTTTATCCATACAGGCTTTAATGTTCTTCTCTCTCTCTCCATCCATACAGGCTTTAATGTTCTCTCTCCCCCCCCCCCTCACCCTATGTTGAAGGTTTCAGGCTTCTAAGTTAAAAACAGAAAATAAATATCAGTTTTAGTACAGGGACACAGTCTTGGAAATTCGTGTTTGTGCGAGCCGTTAAGACAGAACACACCTGCTAAAATCGGTTTCCTATTGAACATACTTCTTCCCGTAGGAAATATTATAGTTTGATTACCTTTTAGGGTATCTGAGGAGTAAATAGAAATGTATTTTCACTTGTTGAAGCAAAGTTTAAGGTTAGATTTTCGAATTCCTTTCTATGCATGTTGAATGAGTTGATTACTCAAATCGTTGGTGCCAACTAAACAGACTTTTTGGGATATAAAGAATCAATTTATCTAACAAAACAACACTACATGTTATAGCGGGGACCCTTTGGATGACAAGTCAGTGGAAGATTTTCAAAAAGTAAGTGAATATTTAATCGCTATTTGTGAATTAAGGAAACCTGCGCCGTTGGAAACATATTTTGATGTGGGGGCGCTGTCCTCAAACAATCGTATGGCATGTTTTCACTGTAATAGCTACTGTAAATCGGACAGTGCAGTTACATTAACAAGAAGTTAAGCTTTCAACCGATATTAGACACTTGTATGTTCCTAAATGTTTAATATCCACTTGGTTTTTGATTATTTATTGGAATTGTGCGCCCTCCAGTTTCTCCACAAGATGTCCCGCTAGCAGGACGCCACAGACAGGTCTGTGGTGACTTTGTGGAAAGTGTCTGTGGCCAGTTTAGCGTTCGAGGACAACAATCACTATCACGCTACGGAACTCGCTAGGTGAATAGTAAGGGTCGGCAGCCCACTGCTAACAGCTCCAAATGAGGGGAACAGACCTTCTTCACTGTGACATAGTTAGTGTGGAAAAATCGATTGTTCAAAAATAATTGTTTGGCGATGTACTATCAAATGTGAAATTCCTCCATCTGGTTTACAAGCGAGCAGACTGGTTTACAAGCGAGCAGACTGGTTTACAAGCGAGCAGACTGGTTTACAAGCGAGCAGACTGGTTTACAAGCGAGCAGACTGGTTTACAAGCGAGCAGACTGGTTTACAAGCGAGCAGACTGGTTTACAAGCGAGCAGACTGGTTTACAAGCGAGCAGACTGGTTTACAAGCGAGCAGACTGGTTTACAAGCGAGCAGACTGGTTTACAAGCGAGCAGACTGGTTTACAAGCGAGCAGACTGGTTTACAAGCGAGCAGACTGGTTTACAAGCGAGCAGACTGGTTTACAAGTGAGCAGACGTTTCCCATGATAATGGATGGGAGATAGTGGCTTCTTTCCTCTAGCTGTAGTGGGACTACTGTACTGTGTCATCTCAGGGGGGGGGGTGGCAGCTCTAGCTGTAGTGGTACTACTGTACTGTGTCATCTCGGGGGGGGGGGGGCGGTTGGCTCTAGCTGTAGTTGGACAGCTTTACTTGGCTGTAGGGCATGGAGTCATACACAAAACAAACCAACATAAACATTTGTAGATGCATGTGTAAATGAGCTTGCTATACAACAGGGGTAGAGACTCGCGTGTGAGACAAGCACATCCAAAAGTACTTAATGCACACGGTAGTGTTTAACATGATTTTTGAATGACTACCTCATCTCTGTACCCCACACATACTTTTATCTTTAAGATCCCTCAGTCGAGCAGTGAATTTCAAACACAGATTCAACCACAAAGACCAGTGAGGTTTTTCAATACCTCTCAAATAAGGGCACCTATTGGTAGATTAAATAAAAGCAGACATTGAATATCCCTTTGAACACAGTGAAGTTATTCATTACACTTCAGATGATGTATCAATACACCCAGTCACTACAAAGATACAGGCGTCCTTCCTAACTCATTTACCGGAGAGGAAGGAAACTGCTCAGGGATTTTTCACCATGAGGCCAAAACAGTTTAATGTTTAATGAGTTTAATGGTTGGGATAGGAGAAAACTTGAGAATGGAACAACAACATTGTAGTTACTCCACAATACTAACCTAACTGAAAAAAAGGAAGCGTGTACAGACTAAAAATATCCCCCAAAATGAATCCTGTTTGCAACAAGTCACTAAAGTAATACTGCAAAAAATGTGACAAAGCATTTATCTTATTATCCTGAGTGCAAAGTGTTATGTAAGGGGAAAACAACACATTACTGAATACCACTCTTCAGAGTGGTTTTTGTCACACAACAAAACACACGTTTTGAGGGAGTGTGCAATTGTTATGCTGTCTGCAGGAACGTCCACCAGACCTGTTGCCAGAAATTCCATGTTTATTTCTCTACCATAATTCGAGGCGTTTTAGAGAATTTGGCAGTACGTCCAACCGGCCTCACAACCGCAGACCACGTGTAACCATGCCAGCCCAGGACCTCCACGTCCGGCTTTGTCACAACAAACAGCAGATGAAAATGTGGGTTTGCACAACGAAATCATTTTTGCACAAACTGCCAGAAACTGTCTCAGGGAAGCTCATCTTCGTGCTCGTCATCCTCCCCAGGGTCTTGACCTGACTACAGTTCGGCATCGTAACTGGCTTCAGTGGGCAAATGCTCACCTTCCATGGCCACTGACACGCTGGAGAAGTATGCTCTTCACGGATGAATCTTGTACTGGAAAAATGGCAGGCAGGGTGTATGGAGTCATGTGGGTGAGCAGTTTCCTGATGTCAACATTGTGAACAGTGCCCCATGGTGGAGGTGGTGGTAGGGTATGTGAAGGCATAAGCTACGGACAATGAACGCAATTGCATTTTGTCGATTGCAATTTGAATACATAGAGATACTGTGACGAGATCCTGAGGCCCATTGTCGTGCCGTTAATCCACGTCCCCATGTCACAAGGATCTGTACACAATTCCTAGAAGCTGAACATGTCCCAGTTCTTCCATGGCCTGCATACTCACCAGGCATCATCCATTGAGCATGTTTGGGATGCTCTGGATCGGCGTGTAAGACAGAGTATTCCAGTTCCCTCCAATATCCAACAACGTCCCACAACCATTGACGAGGAGTGGGAAAACATTCCACAATCAACAGCCTGATCAACTCTATGTGAAGGAGATGAGCATGAGGCAAATGGTGGTCACACCAGATACTGACTGATTTTCTGATCCA
Organism: Oncorhynchus gorbuscha; assembly: GCF_021184085.1. Classification (NCBI taxonomy): domain Eukaryota; kingdom Metazoa; phylum Chordata; class Actinopteri; order Salmoniformes; family Salmonidae; genus Oncorhynchus; species Oncorhynchus gorbuscha. The sequence goes on along the minus strand of NC_060192.1, from coordinate 38,125,437 downwards.
CGCCCCTACTTTTTATTATTATTATTATTATTTTTCACTTCCAACTCACCTGGACAAGACCATTGACCTTCTCTACTCCAATGTGAAAGATGCTTACTACTCGACTGCTCTGCCTACGCTGGGACCGCCTGACCTCAACCTCGTCCAGCTACTACCAGAATACAGCCCACTGATCCAGAGGCGTCACTCAGGCGGTGATTCACGAATGGACAGATGCACAGAGCTGCTTTGAAAGGTACAGACTGTAGTCTGTTTCCAACTGGGAAGAGACATCTGAATGCGTATTGGACAACGTTAACTTCTGTACTGACACGTGGTGACAAGCAAGTCTGTTTCCAACTGGGAAGAGACATCTGAATGCGTATTGGACAACGTTAACTTCTGTACTGACACGTGGTGACAAGCAAGTCTGTTTCCAACTGGGAAGAGACATCTGAATGCGTATTGGACAACGTTAACTTCTGTACTGACACGTGGTGACAAGCAAGTCTGTTTCCAACTGGGAAGAGACATCTGAATGCGTATTGGACAACGTTAACTTCTGTACTGACACGTGGTGACAAGCAAGTCTGTTTCCAACTGGGAAGAGACATCTGAATGCGTATTGGACAACGTTAACTTCTGTACTGACACGTGGTGACAAGCAAGTCTGTTTCCAACTGGGAAGAGACATCTGAATGCGTATTGGACAACGTTAACTTCTGTACTGACACGTGGTGACAAGCAAGTCTGTTTCCAACTGGGAAGAGACATCTGAATGCGTATTGGACAACGTTAACTTCTGTACTGACACGTGGTGACAAGCAAGTCTGTTTCCAACTGGGAAGAGACATCTGAATGCGTATTGGACAACGTTAACTTCTGTACTGACACGTGGTGACAAGCAAAACAGTGAAAATGATGTGTAAATAATAAGCCAAAAGAAATCAAGGAACAAGAAAGACCGAGACAGAAAGAGATTAAAGGGCTGATCAGGAAATATGAATACAAAACTGAAACTAGAAAGCAAAGCTTACAGCCGAATAACATCCAGGATGCCTGGGATGGTAATGAAGAAGATAACAGGCTACAACACCAGAGGACAACTACCCCACGAAGAGTAGCTGCTGCCTTGGCAACAAAACTACAGAGTGATGAAGGAAGGGACAGAGTCACTGAGTTTAACCTTATTTTTTTTTTAATTACCAGATTTGAAAAGTACAAATTCTCAGCAGAGAAACAGCAGATAGGGGAGGTTCTGGACTCTGATCTGGGAACCACTGAGCCCATGAGCATCGGACAGGAAAAATGGTCAAGCAAGTGAAGAGGGTAAGTCCCAATAAGTCTGGGAAGCACTGAGCCCACGAGCAACTGGGAAGAACAAGTGGGGAAGCAGCTGTTGAGGATCGGTCCCACTAAGTCAGCCTGCCGGGGTTAAAGCCAGAGGACTCACGGAGTGTGCTAATCAACTGGCTTTCATACTGCACTATATTTTCAACCTGTCCCTAACAACAACCTGTCCCTAACAACAACCTGTCCCTAACAACAACCTGTCCCTAACAACAACCTGTCCCTAACAACAACCTGTCCCTAACAACAACCTGTCCCTAACAACAACCTGTCCCTAACAACAACCTGTCCCTAACAACAACCTGTCCCTAACAACAACCTGTCCCTAACAACAACCTGTCCCTAACAACAACCTGTCCCTAACAACAACCTGTCCCTAACAACAACCTGTCCCTAACAACAACCTGTCCCTAACAATATCAGATATTTCTACTAAATGGACAACATCCTGCGTGGGCTTCCAATCTGACCCTCAGCTCTTCTAGAACAGCCTGTCTCCTCTCCTCAGTCATTGGTGAGACATGTATTCAGTATTGAATTCAACCTGTCCCTAACAATATCAGATATTTCTACTAAATGGACAACATCCTGCGTGGGCTTCCAATCTGACCCTCAGCTCTTCTAGAACAGCCTGTCTCCTCTCCTCAGTCATTGGTGAGACATGTATTCAGTATATTTTCAACCTGTCCCTAACAATATCAGATATTTCTACTAAATGGACAACATCCTACGTGGGCTTCCAATCTGACCCTCAGCTCTTCTAGAACAGCCTGTCTCCTCTCCTCAGTCATTGGTGAGACATGTATTCAGTATTGAATTCAACCTGTCCCTAACAACAATATCAGATATTTCTACTAAATGGACAACATCCTGCGTGGGCTTCCAATCTGACCCTCAGCTCTTCTAGAACAGCCTGTCTCCTCTCCTCAGTCATTGGTGAGACATGTATTCAGTATTGAATTCAACCTGTCCCTAACAATATCAGATATTTCTACTAAATGGACAACATCCTGCGTGGGCTTCCAATCTGACCCTCAGCTCTTCTAGAACAGCCTGTCTCCTCTCCTCAGTCATTCACGTTGCTGTCTAATCAACACAAAACAACAGGGAAGGAGTGGGACCACACCACTGCTTCAAGAACTAAAACTACCTAACCCCCAGTAGAGTTGTGTGGGTAAACTCACACACATAGTATCATACAGTGAGACATGTATTCAGTATTCTTATTAGTTTTGAATGGTGAGACATGTATTCAGTATTCTTATTAGTTTTGAATGGTGAGACATGTATTCAGTATTGTTATTAGTTTTGAATGGTGAGACATGTATTCAGTATTGTTATTAGTTTTGAATGGTGAGACATGTATTCAGTATTGTTATTAGTTTTGAATGGTGAGACATGTATTGTTATTAGTTTTGAATGGTGAGACATGTATTCAGTATTGTTATTAGTTTTGAATGGTGAGACATGTATTCAGTATTAGTGTCCATCTCAAAGACTTTGAACATTGGCTTTAATATCACAAGGCATGAAAACCTTTGAATATTTTGCATTTTGCCATTTGCCCAAAAACTGGTGTTGAAGATGTTCTGCTCTACATCCTCCGTAGAATATATGAGCACTGGAGAAGCCCGGCTGTGGTGACAACAATGTCCTTTGACTTCTTCAGCGCTTTCAATACCATAAAACCCCTCCTGTTATTCAATACCAAACGATCCCACTCTGTTGTTCAATACCAAACGATCCCACCGTGTTGTTCAATACCAAACGATCCCACTGTGTTGTTCAATACCAAACGATCCCACTGTGTTGTTCAATACCAAACGATCCCACTGTGTTGTTCAATACCATACGACCCCACTCTGTTCTTCAATACCATACAACCCCACTCTGTTGTTCAATACCAAACGATCCCACCTGTTGTTCAATACCTGTTGTTCAATACCTGTCGTTCAATGCCTGTTGTTCAATACCATACAACCCCACCTACTGTTCAAAAGATAAAGGACATTCATACCCACTCCACAGCACTATAATGACACCTACAGACTCCACAGGGCTGTAACGAGACACACCCACTTCACAGGGCTATAATGAGACCCACCCACTCCACAGGGCTATAATGACACATACCGACTCCACAGGGCTATAATGAGACACACCCACTCCACAGGGCTATAATGACACCCACCCACTCCACAGGGCTATAATGACACCCACCCACTCCACAGGGCTACATTGACACCCACCCACCCACTCCACAGGGCTATAATGACACCCACCCACTCCACAGGGCTATAATGACACCCACCCACTCCACAGGGCTATAATGACACCCACCCACTCCACAGGGCTGTAATGACACCCACCCACTCCACAGGGCTGTAATGACACCCACCCACTCCACAGGGCTGTAATGACACACCAGAGTATCTTCGGTATCAGGTTCATCCTTCCCAGATGTTCCACAGAGAGGTTTAGAAGGTCGTTTTACCCAACAGACATACGGCTTTTTAACGAGTGTAATTGATGAACTCTTTTATGAGGTCTTCATATTGGAACGTGTTGTTGCTTGTTTCCCCCCCAGAGTAGGATAGAGAAACAACACTGTTTTTTCCCCCTAAACTGGATGCAGACTATTCTTTGAGGGATATTATTTTAGGTGTTGTGACTTTAAAAAAAAATGTTTTGTTTGTATTTTACACGCTTTCTCCTCTCAAATGCTGATCTTGTCTCATTGCTGCAACTCCCCAACGACCTCGGGTGACGTACTCCGAGACTGATCACCAGGAAGTGTAAAACATGAAGACTGATCACGAGGATGTGTAAAACATGAAGACTGATCACCAGGATGTGTAAAACATGAAGACTGATCACGAGGATGTGTAAAACATGAAGACTGATCACGAGGATGTGTAAAACATGAAGACTGATCACCAGGATGTGTAAAACATGAAAACTGATCACGAGGATGTGTAAAACATGAAGACTGATCACGAGGATGTGTAAAACATGACGACTGATCACCAGGATGTGTAAAACATGAAGACTGATCACGAGGATGTGTAAAACATGAAGACTGATCATGAGGATGTGTAACCATACAATAAACCATGTACAACTAAGTTAAAAAGGGTACAGTAGACTACTGGCACGGTGTGTGTTTTGTTACAATCAATAACGGGAGTTTATGCAGATTTAGGGCGATTACTGTGACTGCAGTAATATTCCACTTGACCTTTGAGTCATGGTAATCTCCTCTTATGCACTCTGGACATGCGATGGTAGTACCCAACTCGCTAATGGCAATCAGGTCGCTAATGCCCTGGTACTCAAGGCTCTATTGCTTATTAAAACTCACCTCGCTGTGATTGACCAATTTGAAGAAAGAAGTTCAACAACAGCATTAATGAGTGGAGAAATAATAAATAATAAATAAAATAAATAACGCATGATTTTTCTTTGTATTATCTTTTACCAGATCTAATGTGTTATATTCTCCAACATTCATTTCACATTTCCACAAACTTGAAAGTGTTTCCTTTCAAATGGTATCAAAAATATGCATATCCTTGCTTCAGGTCCTGAGCTACAGGCAGTTACATTTGGGTATGTCATTTTAGGTCCTGAGCTACAGGAAGTTACATTTGGGTATGTCATTTTAGGTCCTGAGCTACAGGAAGTTACATTTGGGTATGTTATTTTAGGCGAAAACTGAAAAGAAATGGTTAGATCCTTTTAGCCTACAATTATAGTGACTTTGCATTTGATCTTCTATATCCTAGTTATAGGGCTTGTTTATATTTTTTATAATCATTCCTTTCTCAAGCACGCAGAGAGAGTGGCTGGTCGACAGGTTAACTAGCATGCAAGCACACGGTGTCAATAACTAGCAAGCTAGGTAGTTAGTTAGCTACCACACATTGTCGCTAACTAGAAAGCTATGTAGTTAGCTAGCACACGGTGTCACTAACTAGCAAGCTAGGTAGTTAGTTAGCTAGCACACGGTGTCACTAACTAGAAAGCTAGGTAGTTAGTTAGCTAGCACACACTGTCGCTAACTAGAAAGCTAGGTAGTTAGTTAGCTAGCAAACAGCGTCGCTAACTAGAAAGCTAGGTGGTTAGTTAGCTAGCACACAGTGTCCCCCTATTCGCCCACATGCTGTGCTAGCAGTGTCTTTCGCTCCCGCTAGTAAGGAACAGTTTTCCCACAGTTCTGTTAACAACTGTGAGTTCAGGTGTTTGGCAGCCGGGAGCGAAGGACTCTGTCTACCGTTGTTGCTCCCGCTAGCTAGCAAGGAGGTCTCCGGAGGCGGGGGTAAAAAAACTCAGATAACACTTTTATTTCCCTGTTGACCCACATTCAGAAGGTGTCACAAGCATGTGGGGGGGGGGTGTTCATGTAGGAACCAATGGGATGCTTGAGAAGTGGTGTTCATGAAGGAACCAATGAGATGCTCGAGGGGGTCGTTCCTGCAGATGAAGGAATGCCCACATGCAGGAATGCCCCAAATTACCGGTTGCAGTTGCACAATAGAGTTTGGGCGGAATATCACGTGTTGCTCAGGGAGAGATTACAAGCTCCTCAAACAGTGGTTGATGCATGGAGTGAAATATCCAGAGTAGCCTAGCCGGCATGATTTGTATTTTGTATTTATTATGGATCCCCATTAGCTGCTGCCAAAGCAGGGGTCCAGCAAAACTAAGGCATTTTTTACCATTTTAAAACATTACAATACATTCACAGATTTCACAACACACTGTGTGCCCTCAGACCTCTTATCCACCACTACCACATATCATGCCAATATAAACTGAGATTTTTGGATATAAACTATATGAACTTTATCGAACAAAACATACATGTATTGTGTAACATGAAGTCCTATGAGTGTCATCTGATGAAGATCATCAAAGGAGAGTGTTTAAATGTATCTCTCTCTGCTTTTTGTGACTCCTCTCTTTGGCTGGAAAAAATGGCTGTGTTTTTCTGTGACTAGGTTCTGACCTAATCGCATGGTATTCTTTCGTCGTAATGCCTTTGTCACGCCTTGGTCTTAGTATTTTGTGTTTTCTTTAATATTTTGGTCAGGCCAGGGTGTGACATTGGGTTTATTTTGTGGTGTGTTTTTGTATTGGGGTTTTAGTAGGTATTGGGATTGTGGCTGAGTAGGTTTGTCTAGGAAAGTCTATGGTTGCCTGAGGCGGTTCTTAATCAGAGGCAGGTGATTATTCGTTGTCTCTGATTGGGATCCATATTTAGGCAGCCATATTCTTTGAGTGTTTCGTGGGTGATTGTTCCTGTCTCTGTGTTAGTTGTCACCAGATAGGCTGTATAGGTTTTCTCATTCCGTTTGTTGTTTTTGTATTGTTTGTGTTTTTTCTTCATTAAAGATGTATCGAACTAACCACGCTGCATTTTGGTCCGACTCTCTTTCGACGGAAGAAAACCGTAACAGCCTTTTTGAAATCGGACACTATGGTGGGATTAACCACACATTTATCTTTAAAATGGTGTATAATACTTGTATGTTTGAGGAATTTTAATTATGAGATTTCTGTTGTTTGAATATGGAGCCCTGCACTTTCACTGGCTGTTGTCATATCGATCCCGTTAGCGGGATTTCAGGCGTACGAAGTTTGTTCGTGTGTGTGTCACACACAATACCCACCCCCAACTGACACCAGTCAGTCACCCACACCATCCCCACCTTACTAATACCACATTTCCTCCAATTTAGACTTCAAGCCTCTCAGGAAAAATCAACTAAGCCTCCATAATATGTACATGTTGTAGCCAACTTGCTAACATATCAACTATGACAACAAGACACAGGGCATGTTTATGCCTAGCTCCCGTATGCTCCCGTATGCTCCCGTATGGAAAGACATAGTAGATTTTAATACGATTTAATTTTAGAAGTTGACTTACACAATCTCCTGGTGCTGAGCTTGATGTTGAGGCTGTCGCAGATGTTGATGGGTTCGGACACTAAATAGAACACATGCAGTCATGTTAGCCTCTGCGGTAGTTAGTTAGCTAGCTAACGGTTAGCTAACGGTTGTGAATGATAAAAACCTTAGAATGTCTTAGAAATCAGCTAGTAGCTGGCTAATTGCATTGATATGCTTTGGAATGTCTAGCTAGCATATTATGAAAACCAGCTAGCTATATTTTGTAGTTAAACAAATGCAGTTCGCTACCTAGTTAGTTCGCAAGGTAACGTTATCTACCTTACCTCAGTTTGTCCTCTTCTCTGCTGCACTGATGTTGGCTGATAGAATGGCTTCCACTTCCTCTTAGAAGTGAATTGGAAGATCGCTGGAATAGAATAATTTTTCAACGTTCGACGACATGGCAACCCCATCAGTTGAGCCTTTAGTTCCGTTTCAAAATATTCTGAAAGTCAAATTTGAAAGTGCTGATTACAAACACAGATTTTGATATTACTCAAATACCCCTCCACGGGGCGGTCCTCCACTTCCTGAAATCATCAAGAATTCTGGATATTGTGTTTTGCTTACAACCAGGAAATGTAGCTGGCTAGTTTCTACTGGTTCTCACCAGGGGACCTCTCGTGCAGCAGTCTAAGGCACTGCATCTCAGTGCTAGAGGTGTCTGTTTCACAAACGGCTGTGATATGGATTCCCATAGGGTGGCGCACAATTGGTCCAGTGTCGTCCAGGTTAGGGTTTGATTGGGGTAGGCCGTCATGATGAATAATAATTTGTTCTTAACACTGACTTAGGCTCATATTTGCATGTAGTGAGCATATTCAAATGTTTTTTTGACACATATGATGTGCTAATTACATAATAATGAACATACATAGTCAAATAGAGCAGTGACAATTTACCTCGAGCGTTTACATTTGCTCTATGTAAACTAAACGGATGAACAGGAATGACATTTACTGTCACTAGTGGCCAATAAGATCTAGCTGAAAGCCACTCCCCCTAATAAGCCACACCTCCTGAAAATAACCTAAGGATAACATTAAAAAAGACCCAGCTGCTAACCCAGCATGAGTGTAAAAAAATACCTAATTGATGGTAAATGAATCCATATAAGGGGTAATCCTAACAACAAGGCAGTTAACCCACTGTTCCTAGATCAGTTAACCCACTGTTCCTAGATCAGTTAACCCACTGTTCCTAGACCAGTTAACCCACGGTTCCTAGATCAGTTAACCCACTGTTCCTAGAACAGTTAACCCACTGTTCCTAGACCAGTTAACCCACTGTTCCTAGACCAGTTAACCCACGGTTCCTAGACCAGTTAACCCACGGTTCCTAGATCAGTTAACCCACTGTTCCTAGACCAGTGAACCCACTGTTCCTAGATCAGTTAACCCACTGTTCCTAGACCAGTTAACCCACTGTTCCTAGACCAGTTAACCCACTGTTCCTAGACCAGTTAACCCACGGTTCCTAGATCAGTTAACCCACTGTTCCTAGAACAGTTAACCCACTGTTCCTAGATCAGTTAACCCACTGTTCCTAGACCAGTTAACCCACTGTTCCTAGATCAGTTAACCCACTGTTCCTAGACCAGTTAACCCACGGTTCCTAGATCAGTTAACCCACTGTTCCTAGACCAGTTAACCCACGGTTCCTAGATCAGTTAACCCACTGTTCCTAGACCAGTTAACCCACTGTTCCTAGATCAGTTAACCCACTGTTCCTAGAACAGTTAACCCACTGTTCCTAGACCAGTTAACCCACTGTTCCTAGACCAGTTAACCCACTGTTCCTAGATCAGTTAACCCACTGTTCCTAGATCAGTTAACCCACTGTTCCTAGACCAGTTAACCCACTGTTCCTAGATCAGTTCCCCACTGTTCCTAGATCAGTTAACCCACTGTTCCTAGATCAGTTAACCCACTGTTCCTAGATCAGTTAACCCACTGTTCCTAGACCAGTTAACCCACTGTTCCTAGACCAGTTAACCCACGGTTCCTAGATCAGTTAACCCACTGTTCCTAGATCAGTTAACCCACTGTTCCTAGACCAGTTAACCCACTGTTCCTAGACCAGTTAACCCACGGTTCCTAGATCAGTTAACCCACTGTTCCTAGATCAGTTAACCCACTGTTCCTAGATCAGTTAACCCACTGTTCCTAGACCAGTTAACCCACTGTTCCTAGACCAGTTAACCCACGGTTCCTAGATCAGTTAACCCACTGTTCCTAGAACAGTTAACCCACTGTTCCTAGACCAGTTAACCCACTGTTCCTAGACCAGTTAACCCACTGTTCCTAGACCAGTTAACCCACTGTTCCTAGACCAGTTAACCCACTGTTCCTAGACCAGTTAACCCACTGTTCCTAGATCAGTTAACCCACTGTTCCTAGATCAGTTAACCCACTGTTCCTAGATCAGTTAACCCACTGTTCCTAGACCAGTTAACCCACTGTTCCTAGATCAGTTCCCCACTGTTCCTAGATCAGTTAACCCACTGTTCCTAGATCAGTTAACCCACTGTTCCTAGATCAGTTAACCCACTGTTCCTAGATCAGTTAACCCACTGTTCCTAGATCAGTTAACCCACTGTTCCTAGATCAGTTAACCCACTGTTCCTAGATCAGTTAACCCACTGTTCCTAGATCAGTTAACCCACTGTTCCTAGATCAGTTAACCCACTGTTCCTAGATCAGTTAACCCACTGTTCCTAGACCAGTTAACCCACTGTTCCTAGACCAGTTAACCCACTGTTCCTAGATCAGTTAACCCACTGTTCCTAGGCCGTCATTGAAAATTGAATTTGTTCTTTAACTGACTTGCCTGGTTAAAAAAAATGTAAAATAAAAATTCACACAACCCAATTGGCTGAGTGAAAATAACATGTCTTCTTTCTACTATTTACCCAGTGCTGGGTTACCAAATAACCCAAATTGGGATGTTTTTAGCCATTTTTTTTTTTTTTTTGTGTAGTGGGTTAGTATCTGGGAACCTCACGGCTGGGTTCCTTTTGTAATCCGTGTTAGTTTACAAGCCCTGTCACATTATCCGTCGAACGAAAGTCGGGAAGATGATCTCTGCACACCCGGTATCCATGGTAATGGATATAGATTCATTTTCTTTGGAGCAGTAACATTTTCTTTTCTACTTAGAAAGAGGAGAGGAGAGGAGACGAGAGGAGGTAGTCTGAGTTTTCTACCTACAGAAAAGACAGAGGGAGTACCAGTCTCTATAGCTAAAATTCCAATCCTTTTCATGGCTAAAGCAAACAGCAAAATAACAATATATAACAGTCCCTTCCACTAGATGCTATTGAGACAGACAGCAATACAACAATATATAACAGTCCCTTCCACTAGCTCCTACAGACAGCAATACAACAATATATAACAGTCCCTTCCCCAGCTCCTATTGAGACAGACAGCAATATAACAATATATAACAGTCCCTTTCACTAGCTCCTATTGAGACAGACAGCAATGCAACAATATAAAACAGTCCCTTCCACTAGCTCCTACAGAGACAGACAGCAATACAACAATATATAACAGTCCCTTCCACTAGCTCCTACAGACAGCAATACAACAATATATAACAGTCCCTTCCACTAGCTCCTACAGAGACAGACAGCAATACAACAATATATAACAGTCCCTTCCACTAGCTCCTACAGACAGCAATACAACAATATATAACAGTCCCTTCCCCAGCTCCTATTGAGACAGACAGCAATACAACAATATATAACAGTCCATTCCCCTAGCTGCTATTTTTCTTCATTTTTTCCCTGCTATTATACCAGGAAAGTTGACTGAGAACACGTTCTCATTTACAGCAACGACCTGGGGAATAGTTACAGGGGAGAGGAGGGGGATGAATGAGACAATTGTAAACTGGGCATTATTAGGTGACTGTAATGGTTTGAGGGCCAGATTGGGAATTTAGCCAAGACACCGGGGTTAGCATACCCTACTCTTATGATAAGTGCCATGGTACCTCAGGCAGTCAGGACACCCGTTTAACGTCCCATCCGAAAGACGGCACCCTACACAGGGCAGTGTCCCCGTTCAGTGCTCTGAGGCATTGGGATCATTTTTAGACCAGAGGAAAGAGTGCCTCCTACTGGCCCTCCAACACCACTTCCAGCAGAATCTGGTCTCCCATCCAGGGACTGACCAGACCCAACACTGCTTAGCATAAAACGCAAGCCAGCAGTGGTATGCAGGGTGGTATGCTGCTGGCTATAGAGGCAGTAACAATATTTAACAGTCCTTTCCCCTTGCTCCTATAGATATATAACCGCTAGAACAACCAACTCTACCCCAACAATCTTTATCTCCTATCTTTAAGCCATGATGAGCTTCTCTTCAGCTACATTTATGTAGAGGTCTGGGATAATGAAGGACAATAAGACTCACTGGCAGTTAGATTTGGGTATGTCATTTTAGGCAACAAAAAAAAATAGAGAAAAAAAAATAACCCTAGAAAATAATTGCCAGGGGAAGAGAATAGAACAAGTGAGGGGAGAGCAGAGGAAAGGGAAGGGTATAAGGAGGAAGAGAAAATGGATAGAGACAAGAATAAGAATGGAGGGAAGAGAGAGAGATGGGGGAGAGAGTGAGAGGGAGAAAGAGAGAGTGAGAGAGAGAAAGAGAGAGTGAGAGGGAGAAAGAGAGAGTGAGAGGGAGAAAGAGAGTGAGAGAGAGAAAGAGAGAGTGAGAGGGAGAAAGAGAGAGTGAGAGGCAGAAAGAGAGAGAGAGAGGGAGAAAGAGAGAGAGAGAGAGAGAGAGAAGAGAAAGAGAGTGAGAGAGAGAAAGAGAGAGAGAGAGAGAGAGAGAGAGAGAGAGAGAGAGAGAGAGAGAGAGAGAGAGAGAGAGAGAGAGAGAGAGAGAGAGAGAGAGAAAGAAGGGGAGTGAGAGAGAGAAAGAAGGAGAGAGAGAGATATTGTGAGGCAGTTAAAGTATATGTCGTGTCTCGAGAAAAGAGTGAATCACTCAGCTATTTGTGGCTGGGAGCAAGTGTGCAAATTATCTATAGCAAGCTGCTATAAACAGAGACACACATTGAGCAGACTCTCTTGGTCAACTATGGATGAGAAAAAACATACTGAAAAAGCTGTTGGTGTTCAGGTCAGCTACTTGAAAATGCATTACCTGTATTTAAGTTGGCATATGACATTATGCCAGTTGTGTGCAACCGTATGTGACTCCCAATCACAGCCAGATGTGATACAGCGCAGGATCGAACCAGTGCCTGCAGTGATGCCTCTGGCACTGAGATGAAGTGGCTTTGACCACTGCGCCACATTGGTGCTCTACCGTTTTAGAAAGTCATTACAGACACATTGGTGCTCAGGTGTTCTGATGACTGAGATAACAACAATCATATTAAACTTTTCAGACAGGACACAGGAAAGATGTTTTGACAGATAAATTAAACTGAAGAATTGAAACATGAGAACCCAATCAGGCCCATCTGATGATGGTGTGTATGTGTGTGTGTGTTTATAGCAACTTGCTATAGATAATTAGATAATTTGCACACCTGCTCCCAGCCACAAATAGCAGTGATTCACTCTTTTCTCGAGACACGGCATTTACTTTAATTGCCTCAAAATACACTCTCACTCTCACTCTCTCACTCTCACTCTCTCACTCTCTCTCTCTCTCCACCCGTGTGAATATGAGATACATTCCTAGTGCCAACTTCTCAAACAAGGATCCCAATCATTTCACATGAAGACAAGAGGAGCTCAAATTAATGCATGTCAATCAGTCCTAAATGAACTACTAAAATAAACTCTGACTAGTTTCCTAGAGCATTAAAGAAAGGATCCGCCCCTTTTTTTCTAAGAAAATGAAATACCCAAATCTAACTGCCTGCAGCTCTGTACCTGAAACCATTTGAAAGGAAGGACTGTGCAATGAATGTAGGCGAATATAACACATTAGATCTGATGAAAGATAAAAAAAAACAAAGAAAAAAAAAACATGACTTTAAAAAAAAATATTTTTTGTACCATGATCTTTAAAATGCAAGAGAAAGGGCATAATGAATTATTCCAGCACAGGTGCAATTTATACTTTGGCCAGTAGATGGCAGCAGTGTATGTGCAACGTTTTAGGCTGATCCAATGAACCATTGCATTTCTATTCAAAATGTTGTGTCAAGACTGCCCAAATGGGCCTAATTGGTTTATGAGCATATTTTCAAGTTCATAATTGTGCTCTCTCCTCAAACAATAGCATAGTATTCGTTCACTGTAATAGCTACCGTAAATTGCACAGTGCAGTTAGATTTAACAAGAATTTAAGCTTTCTGCCCATATCAAATATATCTATGTCCTGGGATTTTTTTCTTTGTTTCTGACAACCTCATGCTAATTACATTAGGCTACTTTAGCTCAAGTTTCCCGAGACACCGATCCTGTAGAGGTTAAAAGAGGTCTCAATGTAATCATCCCACCCTCCTCAGAAACAGACCCAAGTGGTATACCATCCCCTACAGCAGGGATGTCAAAATAATTCCACTGGTTTTTTTTTTCCCTTTCAATTAAGACCTAGACAACCAGGTGAGGGGTGTTTCATACTAATTAGTGACCTTAATTCATCAATCAAGTACAAGGGTGGAGCAAAAACCCACAGGCAATCGGTCCTCCGTGGAGTTGGAAACGTACCCCAGTTAGTGCACTACTTTTGACCAGAGCCCTATGGTAGTGCACTACTTTTGACCAGAGCCCTATGGTAGTGCACTACTTTTGACCAGAGCCCTATGGTAGTGTACTACTTTTGACCAGAGCCCTATGGTAGTGCACTACTTTTGACCAGAACCCTATGGTAGTGTACTACTTTTGACCAGAACCCTATGGTAGTGCACTACTTTTGACCAGAGCCCTATGGTAGTGTACTACTTTTGACCAGAACCCTATGGTAGTGCACTACTTTTGACCAGAGCCCTATGGTAGTGTACTACTTTTGACCAGAGCCCTATGGTAGTGCACTACTTTTGACCAGAGCCCTATGGTAGTGTACTACTTTTGATCAGAGCCCTATGGTAGTGTACTACTTTTGACCAGAACCCTATGGTAGTGTACTACTTTTGACCAGAGCCCTATAGTAGTGCACTACTTTTGACCAGAGCCCTATGGTAGTGTACTACTTTTGACCAGAACCCTATGGTAGTGCACTACTTTTGACCAGAACCCTATGGTAGTGCACTACTTTTGACCAGAACCCTATGGTAGTGCACTACTTTTGTTTACATTTCAGGTGGCGCCAGGCCACAGAGAGAGACTTACAGGACAGGTTTGGTCTCAGACATAAGCTCTGGAATGATTTAAACACTTTAGAGATTGGGAGATTATTCATTCAGCCCATGACAACGAACAGCCAAACATTATTGAACTGATTCCCTGGAACCATTGTCTGACATAGAAGAAAGATGGAGAGGGGAGGAGAGCAAGAGAGAGAGAGAGGGATAAAGTGAGAGTGAAAGGGAGAGAGGGAGATGGGGTGGGTGAGAGAAAGAGAGAAATAAAGAATGAAGGAGAGAGTGGGCGAAGGGGAGAGGAAGAGAGAAAGAGAGAGGGGGGAGAAATAGAAGAAGAGGGAGATGGAGAAGGACGGAAAGAAAGCTACAAGGGGAGAGAGAGAGGGAGAGAGAGAGAGAGAGAGAGAGAGAGAGAGAGAGAGAGAGAGAGAGAGAGAGAGAGAGAGAGAGAGAGAGAGAGAGAGAGAGAGAGAGAGAGAAAGAAGGGGAGTGAGAGAGAGAAAGAAGGAGAGAGAGAGATATTGTGAGGCAGTTAAAGTATATGTCGTGTCTCGAGAAAAGAGTGAATCACTCAGCTATTTGTGGCTGGGAGCAAGTGTGCAAATTATCTATAGCAAGCTGCTATAAACAGAGACACACATTGAGCAGACTCTCTTGGTCAACTATGGATGAGAAAAAACATACTGAAAAAGCTGTTGGTGTTCAGGTCAGCTACTTGAAAATGCATTACCTTTATTTAAGTTGGCATATGACATTATGCCAGTTGTGTGCAACCGTATGTGACTCCCAATCACAGCCAGATGTGATACCTGGAGCAGGTATTCCCAAACTGGGGTATGCCCTGGAGAAGGTATTCCCAAACTGGGGTATGCCCTGGAGCAGTTATTCCCAAACTGGGGTATGCCCTGGAGCAGGTATTCCCAAACTGGGGAATGCCCTGGAGCAGGTATTCCCAAACTGGGGTATGCCCTGGAGCAGGTATTCCCAAACTGGGGTATGCCCTGGAGAAGGTATTCCCAAACTGGGGTATGCCATGGAGCAGGTATTCCCAAAATGGGGTATGCCCTGGAGCAGTTATTCCCAAACTGGGGTATGCCCTGGAGCAGGTATTCCCAAACTGGGGTATGCCTTGGAGCAGGTATTCCCAAACTGGGGTATGCCCTGGAGCAGGTATTCCCAAACTGGGTTATGCCCTGGAGCAGGTATTCCCAAACTGGGGTATGCCCTGGAGCAGGTCTTCCCAAACTGGGGTATGCCCTGGAGCAGGTATTCCCAAACTGGGTTATGCCCTGGAGCAGGTATTCCCAAACTGGGGTATGCCCTGGAGCAGGTCTTCCCAAACTGGGGTATGCCTTGGAGCAGGTCTTCCCAAACTGGGGTATGCCCTGGAGCAGGTATTCCCAAACTGGGGTATGCCCTGGAGCAGGTATTCCCAAACTGGGGTATGCCCTGGAGCGGGTATTCCCAAACTGGGGAATGCCCTGGAGCAGGTATTCCCAAACTGGGGTATGCCCTGGAGCAGGTATTCCCAAACTGGGGTATGCCCTGGAGCGGGTATTCCCAAACTGTGGTATGCCTTGGAGCAGGTATTCCCAAACTGGGGTATGCCCTGGAGCAGGTATTCCCAAACTGGGGTATGCCCTGGAGCAGGTATTCCCAAACTGGGTTATGCCCTGGAGCAGGTATTCCCAAACTGGGTTATGCCCTGGAGCAGGTATTCCCAAACTGGGGTATGCCCTGGAGCAGGTCTTCCCAAACTGGGGTATGCCCTGGAGCAGGTATTCCCAAACTGGGTTATGCCCTGGAGCAGGTATTCCCAAACTGGGGTATGCCCTGGAGCAGGTATTCCCAAACTGGGTTATGCCCTGGAGCAGGTATTCCCAAACTGGGGTATGCCCTGGAGCAGGTCTTCCCAAACTGGGGTATGCCAACGGGAGTTCGACAAATAAAAATGTGATTCAAAAATATAATTCACAAAAAGTCTTCGCATTTTCAAACCGTACATTTATATTTTCCAACACAATTGGGTGAGGTGTTTCTCTCACCTGAGTAGCCTCGTTTCAATGCCAAACATAAAATGAAACCATCTAGTCTTGAGCGAAATAACAACACAATGTCAAATACAGGTACAGCCAAGTGAAATAATTAACATCCAATCACATTAACCGTTACTCATCCAATCACATTAACCGTTACTCATCCAATCACATTAACCGTTACTCATCCAATCACATTAACCGTTACTCTCTCGTGGGAATTCCACTAACGGTCCGTATGGAGCCAAACTTAGCTGCTGCTCATGTTGGTATCTGTACTGATGGTGCAAAAGCCATGACAGGGAGACATAGTGGAGTGGTAAGCAGTTGCTCCCGAAGCCACTTGGGTCCACAGCAGCATCCACCGGGAGGCTCTTGGGTAGACAGCAGCATCCACCGGGAGGCTCTTGGGTAGACAGCAGCATCCACCGAGAGGCTCTTGGGTAGACAGCAGCATCCACCGAGAGGCTCTTGGGTAGACAGCAGCATCCACCGGGAGGCTATTGGGTAGACTGCAGCATCCACCGAGATGCCCCTGGGTACACTGCAGCATCCACCGAGAGGCTCTTGGGTAGACTGCAGCATCCACCAAGAGGCTTTTGGGTAGACTGCAACATCCACCGAGAGGCTCTTGGGTCCACTGCAGCATCCACCGAGAGGCTCTTGGGTAGACTGCAGCATCCACCGAGAGGCTCTTGGGTACACTGCAGCATCCACCGAGAAGCTCTTGGGTAGACTGCAGCATCCACCGAGAGGCTCTTGGGTAGACTGCAGCATCCACCGAGAGGCTCTTGGGTAGACTGCAGCATCCACCGAGAGGCTCTTGGGTAGACTGCAGCATCCACTGAGAAGCTCTTGGGTAGACTGCAGCATCCACCGAGAGGCTCTTGGGTAGACTGCAGCATCCACCGAGAGGCTCTTGCTGCCAAGGGCATGCCTGACAGCTTGAAAAACGTTTTGGACACTACAGCGAAAATGGTTAACTTTGTTAAAGCAAGGCCCCTGAACTCCCGTGTATTTTCTGCATTATGCAATGATAGGGGCAGCGACCATGTACTGCTTTTACAACATACAGAAGTGAGCTGGTTATCATGGGGCAAAGTATTGACATGTTTTTGTTTTAAATTGTGAGATGAACTTAAAGTTTTCTTTTACTGACCATCATTTTAACTTTTTTGGGACAGGGGGCAGCATTTTCACTTTTGGATTAATAGTGTGCCCAAACTGAACTGCCTCCTACTCTGTTCCAGATGCTAATATATGCATATTATTATTAGTATAGGATAGAAAACTCTCTGAAGTTTCTAAAACTGTTTGAATGATGTCTGTGAGTATAACATAAGTCATATGGCAGACAAAAACCTGAGAAGAAATCCAAACAGGAAGTGAGAAAACAGTGCCTATTCAAAATCTCTGATAGTTATGGATGTGTTTGCACTTCCTAGGGCTTCCATTAGATGTCACCGTCTTTAGATCCTAGTTTTAGGATTCTACTATAAAGGAGGGACTCATAAGAACTATTTTAGTGAGTGGTCTGGCAGAGAGCCTCGGTCTCATGACGCGCGGTCACGAGAGAGTATGCTCTCGTTCCAATGCTTTTCTTCAGACAATGAAATTCTCCGGTTGGAACCTTATTGATGATATAAGTTCCATCGGATTTACCTCAGGTTTTCCCCTGCCGTATGATTTCTGTTATACTCACAGACATCATTCAAACAGTTGTAGAAACGAGTGTTTTCTATCCAATACTAATAATAATATGCATATATTAACAACTGGGACAGAGTAGGAGGCAGTTCACTCTGGGCACGCTATTCATCCAAAAGTTAAAATGCTGCCCCCTATCCCAAAAAGGTGATACGTTTTTTTTCTTATTTTTTTCACATTTTCAAAATTTTACCCTTGGGTCTTGACTTGATGTGCATTTGCAATATGAAAATGTATCGTGGATCAAGCTCGCCGTCTATTGGATTTTTGCTGTGTGACACTTGGCATTTGCCATATGACATTTGCCATAAGTTCTGGATGAAATGCCGTCCATTTGAGTGGTATTGTACATCGTGTATATGTTTCGTACGTTGCCAATATGTTCCCATTAATTTTTGTCCATTTCAGGGTGGTCTTCCCTTACATCATTGAATGATTTTTGTGTATGCAAATGAACTCAAGCTTAGGGAAAATGTCAAATGTGATA
>NC_060192.1:38034148-38091648 GCF_021184085.1 Oncorhynchus gorbuscha | reverse complement strand
TATTTTTTTTTCGACATTTTATGAGGATCCCCATTAGCTGTTGGGAAAGTGTAACGTTGACGCAGGGAGTCAGGAAGCAGGTGGAGTCAGTGGGTTTACCTTACTTACCATTCCTATAGCACTCTTCAGTGGGTTTACCTTACTTACCATTCTTATAGCACTCTTCAGTGGGTTTACCTTACCATTACCATTCTTATAGCACTCTTCAGTGGGTTTACCTTACTTACCATTCTTATAGCACTCTTCAGTGGGTTTACCTTACTTACCATTCTTATAGCACTCTTCAGTGGGTTTACCTTACTTCTTATAGCACATTCTTATTCTTATAGCACTCTTCAGTGGGTTTACCTTACTTAACATTCTTATAGCACTCTTCAGTGGGTTTACCTTACTTACCATTCTTATAGCACTCTTCAGTGGGTTTACCTTACTTACCATTCTTATAACACTTCTTATAGCACTCTTCAGTGGGTTTACAGTGGGTTTACCTTACTTACCATTCTTATAGCACTCTTCAGTGGGTTTACCTTACTTACCATTCTTATAGCACTCTTCAGTGGGTTTACCTTACTTACCATTCCTAAAGCACTCTTCAGTGGGTTTACCTTACTTACCATTCTTATAGCACTCTTCAGTGGGTTTACCTTACTTACCATTCTTATAGCACTCTTCAGTGGGTTTACCTTACTTACCATTCTTATAGCACTAATAGCACTCTTCAGTGGGTTTACCTTACTTACCATTCTTATAGCACTCTTCAGTGGGTTTACCTTACTTACCATTCTTATAGCACTCTTCAGTGGGTTTACCTTACCATTCTTATAGCACTCTTCAGTGGGTTTACCTTACCATTATTATAGCACTCTTCAGTGGGTTTACCTTACCATTCTTATAGCACTCTTCAGTGGGTTTACCTTACTTACCATTCTTATAGCACTCTTCAGTGGGTTTACACTTCTTATAGCACTCTTCAGTGGGTTTACCTTACTTACCATTCTTCAGTGGGTTTACCTTACTTACCATTCTTATAGCACTCTTCAGTGGGTTTACCTTACTTACCATTCTTATAGCACTCTTCAGTGGGTTTACCTTACTTACCATTCCTAAAGCACTCTTCAGTGGGTTTACCTTACTTACCATTCTTATAGCACTCTTCAGTGGGTTTACCTTACTTACCATTCTTATAGCACTCTTCAGTGGGTTTACCTTACTTACCATTCTTATAGCACTCTTCAGTGGGTTTACCTTACTTCTTATACCATTCCATTATAGCACTCTTCAGTGGGTTTACCTTACTTACCATTCCTAAAGCACTCTTCAGTGGGTTTACCTTACTTACCATTCTTATAGCACTCTTCAGTGGGTTTACCTTACTTACCATTCTTATAGCACTCTTCAGTGGGTTTACCTTACTTACCATTCCTAAAGCACTCTTCAGTGGGTTTACCTTACTTACCATTCTTATAGCACTCTTCAGTGGGTTTACCTTACCATTCTTATAACACTCTTCAGTGGGTTTACCTTACCATTCTTATAGCACTCTTCAGTGGGTTTACCTTACTTACCATTCTTATAGCACTCTTCAGTGGGTTTACCTTACTTACCATTCTTATAACACTCTTCAGTGGGTTTACCTTACTTACCATTCTTATAGCACTCTTCAGTGGGTTTACCTTACTTACCATTCCTAAAGCACTCTTCAGTGGGTTTACCTTACTTACCATTCTTAAAGCACTCTTCAGTGGGTTTTACCTTTTACCTTACTCTTCAGTGGGTTTACCATTCTTCTTATAGCACTCTTCAGTGGGTTTACCTTACTTACCATTCCTATAGCACTCTTCAGTGGGTTTACCTTACCATTCTTATAGCACTCTTCAGTGGGTTTACCTTACTTACCATTCTTATAGCACTCTTCAGTGGGTTTACCTTACTTACCATTCTTATAGCACTCTTCAGTGGGTTTACCTTACTTACCATTCTTATAGCACTCTTCAGTGGGTTTACCTTACTTACCATTCTTATAGCACTCTTCAGTGGGTTTACCTTACTTACGGTTCTTATAGCACTCTTCAGTGGGTTTACCTTACTTACCATTCTTATAGCACTCTTCAGTGGGTTTACCTTACTTACGGTTCTTATAGCACTCTTCAGTGGGTTTACCTTACTTACGGTTCTTATAGCACTCTTCATTGGGTTTACCTTACCATTCTTATAGCACTCTTCAGTGTGTTTACCTTACTTACGGTAAGCGTAGCCTAGTGGTTAGAGCATTGGACTAGTAACCGGAAGGTTGTGAGTTCAAACCCCCGAGCTGACAAGGTACAAATCTGTCGTTCTGCCCCTGAACAGGCAGTTAACCCACTGTTCCCAGGCCGTCATTGAAAATAAGAATATGTTCTTAACTGACTTGCCTGGTTAAATAAAGGTAAAATTAAAAATAGCACTCTTCAGTGGGTTTACCTTACTTACCATTCCTATAGCACTCTTCAGTGGGTTTACCTTACCATTCTTATAGCACTCTTCAGTGGCTTTAATAAAAACGAACGAGGAGCGATGTAAACCAAGAGAAGCGTCTGACATAGAAACATAACCAATACTACCTGATGACTGATAACAAAAGAGTGCTATATAAATGGTAAGTAATCAAGGGAGTAAAGAAGTCCAGGTGGCTGATGACGACACGGAGGTGTGCGTAATGATTGTTGCTAGGACTGCTGATTAGTAGACACGTGACGTTGAGCACCGGAGTGGGGGAGCGAGAACGGACATGACATTACCCCCCCCCCCCAACTCGAAGTTCCAGCCGCAGGACGACACCGGAAAGGAGGAGGGCCCCAAGTGCGAGGAGCTGGCCGGTGGCCGGTGGAAATCTCTCCAGGTACTGGAGCTGACCCGATGACTTCGGTAGTCCAGGAGAGATCTGATGGCATAGCCGGGGCTCCACTCGATGTCCAAGGGAGGAGAACAACATCAGCCAGGGAAGCAGGAACCACTTGCCTGAGGAGGGAAACATGAAAAGATGGTGAGATCAGGTAGTTAGTGGGGAGTTGTATTTTGTAAGTTACCTCGTTGACTCTCCGGAGGACCTTGAACAGGCCCCACCTCAGTGAGGTCTTAGTTTCTTGCAGGGCAGGTGGAGTGGGATGTTCCTGGTGGAGAGCCAGACGCAATCACCAGGATGGAACACGGGAGCCTCACTGAGGTGACGATTCACCTGCTCTTTCTGACAGTGGAGTTTCATGCTGGAGTCTCACGTGGGCATCGTTCCATACCTCTTCTGCAAGGCTGAACCACTCGTCCACCGCAGAATCTACGGTCTGGCTCGGAGTCCATGGAGCCAGAGCTGGCTGATAAACCAGAAGACACTGGAAGGCAGTCAACCCGGTGCAGGAGTGTCACAATAATTTCTGGGTGTATTCAGCCAAAGGTCAGGCTCCTCCCTCCTGCCGGTCCTGGCATTGGCTCCTTAGGAACCTCCCCAGCTCCTCGTTCATCCTCTCCACCCTCCCATTAGACTGAGGCCGGTACCTGGAAGTGAGGCTGACCCCCAGCTTCTCCATGAAAGCCAACCATACATGTGATGTGAATTGGGGGCCATGATCAGAGACAATATCCTCCGGAAGGCCATAGTGATGAAAGACCTGCTGGAACAGTACCTCAGCAATCTGGAGAGCAGAGAGCGTTGATGAAACGGCATCATTTAAAGAATCTGTAGAATATCACCAAAAAATTGTGATAAAACCTTCAGGTGAAGAGAGATCAGTGACAAAGTCAATAGACAGAAGAGGCCAGGGTTCACTGAGGCACAGCAAAGGGGAGGAGTTTCCATGCTGTAGGATTTGGCACATACGGAACAGGAGTATACATAGTGAGCGACGTCCTGCGCCACATTGGGCCACCAGTACAGAGACGGACTGAAAGGTGATACCTGGATATCCAGCGTCGACAGCTGTGGTCGACGGCTGATCCATCAGCACTCAAGACAAGAACCTCTCCCAAATCGTAGAGACGGGACAGGACATTGACTGCGATGTATTTTTAATCTGGGTGATATGTCAGAGTTAAAATCTGGTGAAGAATATTGCCCACCTGGCTTGGCGCGGGTTCAGTGTCAGACATACGCACCACCAACACAGGCTTTCTTCAGGGATGTGTTTTGTCTCCACTCCACCACCAACACAGTCTCTCCTCAGGGATGTGTTTTGTCTCCACTCCACCACCAACACAGTCTCTCCTCAGGGATGTGTTTTGTCTCCACTCCACCACCAACACAGTCTCTCCTCAGGGATGTGTTGTGTCTCCACTCCACCACCAACACAGTCTCTCCTCAGGGATGTGTTGTGTCTCCACTCCACCACCAACACAGTCTCTCCTCAGGGATGTGTTGTGTCTCCACTCCACCACCAACACAGTCTCTCCTCAGGGATGTGTTGTGTCTCCACTCCACCACCAACACAGGCTTTCCTAAGGGATGTGTTTTGTGCCCCACTCCTGTACATCCTCTACACTAATAGTTGTACTAGTTCCCCTCCTAACAGACACCTTGTTAAGTTCGCTGATGACACTGCCTTGATCAGCCTGTTGCATGATGACGAGGAACATCATGGCCCGGGGTCCTAGATGACTTTGTAGAGGGGTGTGAGGAACATCATGGCCCGGTCCTAGATGACTTTGTAGAGTGGTGTGAGGAATCACACTTGGTCCTCAATACCAACAAGACCAAAGAGATGTGCGTAGACTTCAGGAAGGGTACAACACCTACCTCTGCAACATCTATCAGATGTCAGAACATAGAGATTGTAGAGGAATAGAGATATCTGTGTGTCCTCTTGGACAATAAGCTTCAGTGGTGTAAATGTACAGACCTGATCTACAAAAAGAGTCAACAGAGACTGTACTTTCTCAAAAAGCTGGAGTCTTTTAATGTTAATTGTTCTATACTGACTCTGTTTTACAAATCTTTCATTTAGCGTATTTTAACTTTATGTATTGTTTGTTAGTTTGGCAATGCCACTGTCAGCCAGAGAAATATGCTGAGAAGGATTATCACCACAGTTAACAAGGTACTTGGAGTCAAACAGACAGGCCTGGATGAGATCTTTAAGGTCAGGGCCATCCACAAGGGCACCAATCTGCAGGAAAAAGCTAACTCGACCATCTTTTGATATCCCTCCTAAATAGCTTCGGTTAATGTTCCTATTGACCAAGTGGAGCCAGCAGGCTAGTCTCTTTTTTATATTGGTGTGTAATTCTTGTGGAGGTTGAATTATCAATTTCTTTTGTATTTGTATGGACGTGTATTTGACACCGCAACAACATTTCCCCATGGGGACAATAAAGTCAGTAAAAAGGAGAATTGGCACTTCTCTGCCTTCACGTACAGGTGGTTGGCCAGGAGGCATTCCAGGACTACTCGGTCATGAGCAATGTGCTCCTTCGAAGGTAGTTGAGTAGACCTGGATGTCGACGATATAAACGTGACCATCTGGCGTCCAAGCATGTCCCTGGAACACCTCGTTGACAAATGCCTGGAACACTGACAGAGCAATGGCTAAGCCAAAAGGCATCACCAAGTACTTGTAGTGACCAGACATTGTGCTGAAGGCCATCTACCATTCCTATCACTCCCGGATGCAGATCAAATTGCAAGCACTCCGCTGATTTCATTCGCAGGTTGATGGCACAGTCCCAGTGGTGATGAGGAGGGAGGCAGGTGGAGCTGGTATTGGAGAAAACTTTCCCAAGATCTTGCTATACCTCCGTGATGTTGGGTTGAAGGGCAACGGGACTCTCAACCTCCGGGATGTTGGGTTGAAGGGCAATGGGACTCTCAACCTCCGGGATGTTGGGTTCAAGGGCAACGGGAGAGTGGGTATGATGGGAATGCCTGGTCAATAAACCCCCGCGGCACTGGAGTCCACTAGACTTTTAGAAACAAAACATGAAGGACAGCCAGCCAGTGAAATGGTTAATAGGAAAGGTTTGGCAGAAAGTGATGATCATGGAATACTCTGGGACTGTCCCTCTGCTCCTGTGGACCCCTTGGTTAGAACGTATCAGACACACTCTCCTCGGAATAGGGTGCACCGGCTCATTCTGATGCTGCCACTCTACTCCACCTTGGTCTGGGTATCATTCCGTAGTTGGAGTATCCGTTCACTCCTCTGTCTGCCCTCACGTGGAGGGTCGAAAACCCCTCTGAACAGAGCCACGAACCCTTCATAGGAACCCTGCTCTTCCTCGCCTCTCTCCCAGATGGCTGTCGCCCACTCCAAATACAATGCTCTTAGTTTTAGAGATGTTCAGGACCAGTTAATTACTGGCCACCCACTCCAAAACTGACTGCAACTCCTTGTTAAGGGTTTCAGCGACTTCATTAGCTGTGGATGCTGATGCGTATATGGTTGAGTCATCAGTATACATGGACACACATGCTTTGTTTAATGCCCGTGGTGGCAGGTCATTGGTAAAAATAGAAAAGAGTAGAAGGCCTAGAGAGCTGCCCTGCGGTACACCACACTTTACATGTTTGACCATAGAGAAGCTTCCATTAAAGAAACCCCTCTGAGTTATATTAGATAGATAGCTCTGAATCCACAATATGGCCGTGGTTGAAGAGCCACAACACACACGTTTCTCAACAACAGCTTATGGCCAATAATAGAAAAAGCTGCACTGAAATCCTGTAGTAAAGATCCCACAATCTACTTATTATCAATGTATGTCAACCATTCATCAGTCATCTGTGTCAGTGTGTAGTACATGTTGAGTGCCATTCTCTATAAGCATGCTGAAAATCTGTTACTTTGTTTACAGAGAAATAGCATTGTATTTGGTCAAAAAACGTTTTTTTTCCCAACAGTTTGCTAAGAGCTGGCAGCAAGCTGATAGGTCTGCTGTTAGAACCAGTAAAGGCCAATTTACCACAGCGGAATTACTTTGGCTTCCTTCCAGACCGGAGGACAAATACTCCTCTAGGCTCAGATGAAATATACAACAGATAGAAGTGGTTATAGAGTCAGCTACCGTCCTCAGAAGCTTTTCATCTAAGTTGTCAAATGCCAGGAGGTTTGTCATTATTGATCAATACCAATATATCCTTTTTCACTTCTCTCGCACTAACTTTACAAAATGTAAACTTAAACCCTTGTTTATTTAAATTCTTCCAATCATTTTGTTTCTGTTTAGGATGAAGCAGCCTTTGGTTACCTTTGTTAACCTGGTTTGTACCCTTGTTAGCACACTATAAAGAGCAACAATGATATAGTTGATTATTGTAAACTGAAGGAGTGCTGAAGGGGATTTAAGTTAAGAATTACAGTATGGATCTAATGCTTATAAGGTATTGATGAACCGTCAGGGACTGCATCTTTTAGTAAAGAATTAGTGCAGTCAGTTTGACAGATCGAGAATAGTACGAATCTATACTGTTATGTACTGTGGATCTGTAACGGAGGACAGACTGTGGGAGAGAGAGAGAGAGAGAGAGAGAGAGAGAGAGAGAGAGAGAGAGAGAGAGAGAGAGAGAGAGAGAGAGAGAGAGAGAGAGAGAGAGAGAGAGAGAGAGAGAGAGAGAGAGAGAGAGACAGGGGGAGAGAGACAGAGAGACAGAGGGAGGGAGAGAGAGAGGAGAGGGAGGGAAAGAGAGAGACAGAGAGAGACAGAGGGAGGAAGAGAGGGACAGAGGGAGGAAGAGAGAGACAGAGAGACAGAGGGAGGGAGGGAGAGAGATAGAGAGACAGAGGGAGGGAGAGAGACAGAGAGACAGAGGGGGGAGAGAGACAGAGAGAGACAGAGAGAGAGAGAGAGAGAGAGAGAGACAGAGAGACAGAGAGAGAGAGAGAGAGAGAGAGAGAGAGAGAGAGAGAGAGAGAGAGAGAGAGAGAGAGAGAGAGAGAGAGAGACAGGGGGGAGAGAGACAGAGAGACAGAGAGGGAGAGAGAGAGGGAGAGGGAGGGAAAGAGAGAGACAGAGAGAGACAGAGGGAGGAAGAGAGGGACAGAGGGAGGAAGAGAGAGACAGAGAGACAGAGGGAGGGAGGGAGAGAGATAGAGAGACAGAGGGAGGGAGAGAGACAGAGAGACAGAGGGGGGGAGAGAGACAGAGAGAGACAGAGAGAGAGAGAGAGAGAGAGAGAGACAGAGAGACAGAGAGAGAGAGAGAGAGAGAGAGAGAGAGAGAGAGAGAGAGAGAGAGAGAGAGAGAGAGAGAGAGAGAGAGAGAGAGAGAGAGAGAGAGAGAGAGAGAGAGAGAGAGAGAGAGAGAGAGAGAGAGAGAGAGATTTAGACTCCAGCTACAAGGGGTGGTTTTCCATTGTAAATATGCATTGTTTAGTCACTGAAGCAAATTTTCAGAGATATATTTCTTGGTTCAGATCATTTCAATCTCAACTGCATTAGAGTTTATCCATATGTCCATACAGAGCAGTATTTCAATTATGGCCTCTGACTTCCCTGACCATCTGATATCAATCACATACAGTTGCACCGGATCGATCGACCGACAGCCAGTCATGTGTTTGTGTCTGTGAGTCTGTGTGTGTATTTTGTGTGTGTGTGCACTTTGTGTGTGTGTGTGTGCGCGTGCATGTCGTATTTTGCGTGGCATCGACCAGTCCGCAGCCTATCGCCCGCTTTGTGGCAGGAACCTTAATGAACTACCGCTTTGTGGCAGGAAACAAAATTAACTACCACTTTGTGGCAGGAACCTTAATGAACACCACTTTGTGGCAGGAAACAAAATTAACTACCACTTTGTGGCAGGAACCTTAATGAACACCACTTTGTGGCAGGAAACAAAATTAACTACCACTTTGTGGCAGGAACCTTAATGAACTACCGCTTTGTGGCAGGAACCTTAATGAACACCACTTTGTGGCAGGAAACAAAATTAACTACCACTTTGTGGCAGGAACCTTAATGAACACCACTTTGTGGCAGGAAACAAAATTAACTACCACTTTGTGGCAGGAACCTTAATGAACTACCGCTTTGTGGCAGGAACCATAATGAACTACTGGTCTCTGATTGGCCGATCCCAGTGTGCCAATAAGGCAATAGGCTAATGGATTGAAACACAAAAAACACAAAGTATGCATCCAAAATATCTCCCTCTCCCTATAATAGTGAACTCCTTTTTGCCCGATGCCCAAAACCAGTTCACAATACAGGAAACAGTGTGTAATTTGGGACGTAGACAAAACAAATAGCCGTTCATATTTGTTTGATGAAAAAAACAAGACTTGACATGAAAAGTACGGAGAAACAGTGTGTAATTTGGGACGTAGACAAAACAAATAGCCGTTAATAAAAACAAGACTTGACATGAAAAGTAAGGAGAATATTTTAAAGTGTTTTTTTGGCCAGTGCTTATTCCTTGTAAACTACTATAACTGTTTCTCTGAGCGTTTTGGATGCATCCCAAGGGCCCCCTATTTCCTATATAGGGAAAAGGGTGCCATTTGGTACTCATGCCTTGTGTTGGTCTACTCAGTCTCTTGATTGAGTTTTTTATTTTTTAAATCCAAAATGGACATCAACCAATCTACAGAGTATGTCTGCGTGTGTGTGTGTCACTCTGTCTCTCCCTCTGTGTGTGTGTGCGTGTCTGTATGTGTTACTCTGTCCCTCCCTCTGTGTGTGTGTGTGTGTGTGTGTGTGTGTGTGTGTGTGTGTGTGTGTGTGTGTGTGTGTGTGTGTGTGTGTGTGTGTGTGTGTGTGTGTGTGTGTGTGTGTGTGTGTGTGTGTGTGTGTGTGTGTGTGTGTGTGTGTGTGTGTGTTACTCTGTCTCTCCTTCTGTTTATCTCTCGCCTTCTATCTGGCACCCTCTCATGTCAGAAAATGTTTGTGTTTAGAAATAGTCCAACTGTTTAGACCAGGGCTGTCCAACCTTGTTCCTGGAGAGCTTCCCTCCAAGTGAGCTGAATTTGTTGAGTAACATTTCAAAACAACTCAAAACCTTTCCCAGTACCATATCTCAGTAGCTCGGCAGCATAATGTGACATGCAGGTCGAATCACAAAATGCTGGTAACGTTCACAGATTTTCCCAAAATCCCAGTTCGAAGATGATTGGAAATGGGAGGGAATAACCAGTAAATCTGCAAAGTTATTTTGCAACCCTACCAGC
This sequence comes from Oncorhynchus gorbuscha, assembly GCF_021184085.1. Lineage (NCBI taxonomy): Eukaryota > Metazoa > Chordata > Actinopteri > Salmoniformes > Salmonidae > Oncorhynchus > Oncorhynchus gorbuscha. Next base: position 38,081,522 of record NC_060192.1, on the reverse strand, counting down.
AGGCCTGATGAGGCCTATAAACCATGAGTTTCAGGCCACTGTATTAGTGTAAATGTAGGCACGTGCAATTGACACGTGCAATTTATTGTCATAAATAGTAACATTTTGATGGTAATATTCACCTAGGACTTCACTAAGTGAAGGCCACAGGACTGAAAACAAACAAATTCAACAACCATGTCTCTGTCACTAACAAATACAGTCATTGGTGGTAACACAACAATTCACCCAAAAAGCCAAGGAACACTGTGAAATAATATTTGAGGTGTAGCTTAGTGGGGGCGTGGCATTCAGTTAGTTATTTTTGGCCACCCGTGAGTGGAAATGTTGTACCAGTTTATGGTTAGAGGTATGTTTTTTTTAACTTACAAAGAACAAATATATTTGTCACTGTGGTGCCACCCTATAAAAAGAAAATGTACCCTTTCTTAAAGAATGTTTTTGTACTTGTGGACGATATGTAAGTTCGGTACTATCTGAGGAATAAACTTGGGTGCAATTATGTACATATAACTAAAGGCGGAAAGGGCGACCTTACAGGGTCCCAGCCCCAGTGAAAAGCTTTGTAAACCTTTAGGAACAAATCCAAATCTTTATTCCCGAGAGTGTATAACATATTCTTACTCTCTGTTCTAATCTCCTTATTTAGTTCCAACTTGCAATAAGGACACAGATAAGGATAAGGAGTTGGAAACATTACCTTCGGGTCACAACGGGCTTGTTTGAGGTGGTAAAGCTGAAGCAACAGGCTGCAGATGGAAGTCGAGGGGTGAAGTTGAGGAGTGAAGTCGAGCAGTGAAGTTGAGGAGTGAAGTCAGGGAGTGAAGTCAGGGAGTGAAGTCAGGGAGTGAAGTTGAGGAGTGAAGTCAGGGAGTGAAGTTGAGGAGTGAAGTCAGGGAGTGAAGTTGAGGAGTGAAGTCAGGGAGTGAAGTCGAGGAGTGAAGTCAGGGAGTGAAGTCAGGGAGTGAAGTCAGGGAGTGAAGTCAGGGAGTGAAGTCAGGGAGTGAAGTCAGGGAGTGAAGTCAGGGAGTGAAGTTGAGGAGTGAAGTCAGGGAGTGAAGTCGAGGAGTGAAGTCAGGGAGTGAAGTTGAGGAGTGAAGTCAGGGAGTGAAGTTGAGGAGTGAAGTCAGGGAGTGAAGTCAGGGAGTGAAGTCAGGGAGTGAAGTCAGGGAGTGAAGTCAGGGAGTGAAGTCAGGGAGTGAAGTCAGGGAGTGAAGTCAGGGAGTGAAGTCGAGGAGTGAAGTCAGGGAGTGAAGTCAGGGAGTGAAGTCAGGGAGTGAAGTCAGGGAGTGAAGTCAGGGAGTGAAGTCAGGGAGTGAAGTCAGGGAGTGAAGTCAGGGAGTGAAGTCAGGGAGTGAAGTCGAGGAGTGAAGTCGAGGGGTGAAGTCAGGGAGTGAAGTCGAGGAGTAATTTTTATCCCCATGACGCAACAGACTTTGAAAGGCGGTGACCAATGATGATCACAGAATTGACTAAAGTGATCCTCTCGAACACGGCCATTGACAGCACTGCTTGTCCATCAACCTCACCGTCGACCTACAAACCTTTCTTCCTCTTGCCATTTCCTGTATGAGGATGATTCTGCCTGTTCGTGCCTTCTGTTCCTGTATGAGGATGATTCTGCCTGTTCGTGCCCTCTGCTCCTGTATGAGGATGATTCTGCCTGTTCGTGCCTTCTGCTCCTGTATGAGGATGATTCTGCCTGTTCGTGCCTTCTGCTCCTGTATGAGGATGATTCTGCCTGTTCGTGCCCTCTGCTCCTGTATGAGGATGATTCTGCCTGTTCGTGCCTTCTGCTCCTGTATGAGGATGATTCTGCCTGTTCATGCCCTCTGCTCCTGTATGAGGATGATTCTGCCCTCTTGGTTTCACATCAGAATAAGGAGTCCGTTGAAAAGACCCTAAGCAACAAACTGACTAATGCCACTAAGTGGCTATCTGTCTCTGCATTTAGGCAAGACAGAATGTATCATGTTTGGTTCCAAACACAAAGTGAGAAACTCTTCAGACTTCTCGGTCAACTGTGATGGTGTAGCGGTGGAGGAGAAATGCTCTGTAACGTACTTCAGATGTGAACTGGACCAACACATGACAGGTGAACTCATAGCTCTGAATGTCAATGAGACAGTTCACTACAGGACAAAGTTCCTGAATACAGAGACAACGAAGACCCAGGAAACATCTCTGATCCAGTGTCACTATGACTACTGTATGTTTGTATCACCTGGTTCAGTGTCACTATGACTACTGTATGCTTGTATCTCATGGTTCAGTGTTACTATGACTACTGTATGTTTGTATCACCTGGTTCAGTGTCACTATGACTACTTTATGCTTGTATTACCTGGTTCAGTGTCACTATGACTACTGTATGCTTGTATTACCTGGTTCAGTGTCACTATGACTACTGTATGCTTGTATCTCATGGTTCAGTGTCACTATGACTACTGTATGCTTGTATCTCATGGTTCAGTGTTACTATGACTACTGTATGCTTGTATCTCATGGTTCAGTGTCACTATGACTACTGTATGCTTGTATCTCATGGTTCAGTGTCACTATGACTACTGTATGCTTGTATCTCATGGTTCAGTGTCACTATGACTACTGTATGCTTGTATCTCATGGTTCAGTGTCACTATGACTACTGTATGCTTGTATCTCATGGTTCAGTGTCACTATGACTACTGTATGCTTGTATCTCATGGTTCAGTGTCACTATGACTACTGTATGCTTGTATCACCTGGTTCAGTGTCACTATGACTACTGTATGCTTGTATCTCATGGTTCAGTGTCACTATGACTACTGTATGCTTGTATCACATGGTTCAGTGTCAATATGACTACTGTATGCTTGTATCACCTGCTTCAGTGTCACTATGACTACTGTATGCTTGTATCACCTGGTTCAGTGTCACTATGACTACTGTATGCTTGTATCTCATGGTTCAGTGTCACTATGACTACTGTATGCTTGTATCTCATGGTTTAGTGTTACTATGACTACTGTATGCTTGTATCTCATGGTTCAGTGTTACTATGACTACTGTATGCTTGTATCTCATGGTTCAGTGTCACTATGACTACTGTATGCTTGTATCTCATGGTTCAGTGTCACTATGACTACTGTATGCTTGTATCACCTGGTTCAGTGTCACTATGACTACTGTATGCTTGTATCACCTTGTTCAGTGTCACTATGACTACTGTATGCTTGTATTACCTGGTTCAGTGTCACTATGACTACTGTATGCTTGTATCACCTGGTTCAGTGTCACTATGACTACTGTATGCTTGTATCACCTGGTTCAGTGTCACTATGACTACTGTATGCTTGTATCACCTGGTTCAGTGTCACTATGACTACTGTATGCTTGTATCACCTGGTTCAGTGTCACTATGACTACTGTATGCTTGTATCTCATGGTTCAGTGTCACTATGACTACTGTATGCTTGTATCACCTGGTTCAGTGTCACTATGACTACTGTATGCTTGTATCACCTGGTTCAGTGTCACTATGACTACTGTATGCTTGTATCTCATGGTTCAGAGTCATAACACAACAATCTGAAGGACAAACTTCAAATGGCCCAAAACATTATACTTAATCTCAGCCCTAGGATGGACATTGGTTCTAAATCATTTCAGGGAACTGAACCGGCTTCCAGTTTCCGGGTTGGTGCAGATCAAACTGTTGATGGTTGTTAAAGATATACATGACCTTTCCCCCAGTTACCTGTCTGGTTATTTTAACTTCATCAGAGACTCTCGTAGCCATCACACCAGAGACGGTGTTGCCAATAGCAGACTGCTGCGCTATAGTAGCATTGCTGGAAAAAGCTCTTCCTTTAACACTGGTGCAGAGGAATGGTGTACCACACCCCATATAAAATCCATCACTACGCTAGGGAGGATAAACCTTAATCCATCACTACACTAGGGAAGATAAACCTTAATCCATCACTACACTAGGGAGGATAAACCTTAATCCATCACTACACTAGGGAGGATAAACCTTAATCCATCACTACACTAGGGAGGATAAACCTTAATCCATCACTACACTAGGGAGGACAAACCATAATCCATCACTACACTAGGGAGGACAAACCATAATCCATCACTACACTAGGGAGGATAACCTTAATCCATCACTACACTAGGGAGGACAAACCATAATCCATCACTACACTAGGGAGGATAACCTTCATCCATCACTACACTAGGGAGGACAAACCATAATCCATCACTACACTAGGGAGGATAAACCTTAATCCATCACTACACTAGGGAGTTAAGATAAACCTTAATCCATCACTACACTAGGGAGTTAAGATAAACCTTAATCCATCACTACACTAGGGAGTTAAGATAAACCTTAATCCATCACTACACTAGGGAGGATAAACCTTAATCCATCACTACACTAGGGAGGATAAACCTTAATCCATCACTACACTAGGGAGGATAAACCTTAATCCATCACTACACTAGGATAAACCTTAATCCATCACTACACTAGGGAGGATAAACCTTAATCCATCACTACGCTAGGGACGATAAACCTTAATCCATCACTACACTAGGGAGGATAAACCTTAATCCATCACTACACTATAGAGGATAAACCTTAATCCATCACTACACTAGGGAAGATAAACCTTAATCCATCACTACACTAGGGAAGATAAACCTTAATCCATCACTACACTAGGGAGGATAAACCTTAATCCATCACTACACTAGGGAGGATAAACCTTAATCCATCACTACACTAGGGAGGATAAACCTTAATCCATCACTACACTAGGGAGGATAAACCTTAATCCATCACTACACTAGGGAGGACAAACCTTAATCCATCACTACACTAGGGAGGATAAACCTTAATCCATCACTACACTAGGATAAACCTTAATCCATCACTACACTAGGGAGGATAAACCTTAATCCATCACTACACTAGGGAGGATAAACCTTAATCCATCACTACACTAGGGAGGACAAACCATAATCCATCACTACACTAGAGAGGATAAACCTTAATCCATCACTACACTAGGGAGGATAAACCTTAATCCATCACTACACTAGGGAGGACAAACCATAATCCATCACTACACTAGGGAGGATAAACCTTAATCCATCACTACACTAGGGAGGATAAACCTTAATCCATCAATACACTAGGGAGGATAAACCTTAATCCATCAATACACTAGGGAGGATAAACCTTAATCCATCACTACACTAGGGAGGATAAACCTTAATCCATCACTACACTAGGGAGGATAAACCTTAATCCATCACTACACTAGGGAGGATAAACCTTAATCCATCACTACACTAGGGAGGACAATCCATCACTACACTAGGGAGGACAAACCTTAATCCATCACTACACTAGGGAGGATAAACCTTAATCCATCACTACACTAGGATAAACCTTAATCCATCACTACACTAGGGAGGATAAACCTTAATCCATCACTACACTAGGGAGGATAAACCTTAATCCATCACTACACTAGGGAGGACAAACCATAATCCATCACTACACTAGGGAGGATAAACCTTAATCCATCACTACACTAGGGAGGATAAACCTTAATCCATCACTACACTAGGGAGGATAAACCTTAATCCATCACTACACTAGGGAGGATAAACCTTAATCCATCACTACACTAGGGAGGACAAACCATAATCCATCACTACACTAGGGAGGATAAACCTTAATCCATCACTATGGTTTTGGGTGAAATGCTTAAAGTTTAATTTTGTTCCATGAATGTTACACAGTCATCTATGTTCTTCCTGTTTGCAGTGTCCTCCCTATTGATGAACTGTATTTCAGATGTATTTTGTTTTCCTGTTTTTAATCTTGTGTAGATTTTGGTTTTCATTAAATAATCTTGTGTAGATTTTGTATTCATGTATTTTCATGAGGACCACAATTGAAATCCTTTATTTTTTTGTGTAGGTATGTCGATGATTTTAATAACATTGTACTATATCCACATATGTGGTTGTATTGTGTTTTAAAACAGGACCCATTGTCATGTTCTGACCTTAGTTCTTTTGTTATGTCTTTGTTTTAGTAGGGTCAGTGTGTGAGTTGGGTTTCAAAGTCTATGTTCTTTTTTCTATGATTTGTTATTTCTGTGTTTGGCCTGGTATGGTCCTCAATCAGAGGCAGCTGTCGATCGTTGTCCCTGATTGAGAACCATACTTAGGCAGCCTGGTTGTCCCTGATTGAGAACCATACTTAGGTAGCCTGGTTGTCCCTGATTGAGAACCATACTTAGGTAGCCTGGTTGTCCCTGATTGAGAACCATACTTAGGCAGCCTGGTTGTCCCTGATTGAGAACCATACTTAGGCAGCCTGGTTGTCCCTGATTGAGAACCATACTTAGGCAGCCTGGTTGTCCCTGATTGAGAACCATACTTAGGCAGCCTGGTTGTCCCTGATTGAGAACCATACTTAGGCAGCCTGGTTGTTCCTGATTGAGAACCATACTTAGGCAGCCTGGTTGTTCCTGATTGAGAACCATACTTAGGCAGCCTGGTTGTCCCTGATTGAGAACCATACTTAGGCAGCCTGGTTGTCCCTGATTGAGAACCATACTTAGGCAGCCTGGTTGTCCCTGATTGAGAACCATACTTAGGCAGCCTGGTTGTCCCTGATTGAGAACCATACTTAGGCAGCCTGGTTGTCCCTGATTGAGAACCATACTTAGGCAGCCTGGTTGTCCCTGATTGAGAACCATACTTAGGCAGCCTGGTTGTTCCTGATTGAGAACCATACTTAGGCAGCCTGGTTGTCCCTGATTGAGAACCATACTTAGGCAGCCTGGTTGTTCCTGATTGAGAACCATACTTAGGCAGCCTGGTTGTCCCTGATTGAGAACCATACTTAGGCAGCCTGGTTGTCCCTGATTGAGAACCATACTTAGGCAGCCTGGTTGTCCCTGATTGAGAACCATACTTAGGCAGCCTGGTTGTCCCTGATTGAGAACCATACTTAGGCAGCCTGGTTGTCCCTGATTGAGAACCATACTTAGGCAGCCTGGTTGTTCCTGATTGAGAACCATACTTAGGTAGCCTGGTTGTCCCTGATTGAGAACCATACTTAGGCAGCCTGGTTGTCCCTGATTGAGAACCATACTTAGGCAGCCTGGTTGTCCCTGATTGAGAACCATACTTAGGCAGCCTGGTTGTCCCTGATTGAGAACCATACTTAGGCAGCCTGGTTGTCCCTGATTGAGAACCATACTTAGGCAGCCTGGTTGTCCCTGATTGAGAACCATACTTAGGCAGCCTGGTTGTCCCTGATTGAGAACCATACTTAGGCAGCCTGGTTGTCCCTGATTGAGAACCATACTTAGGCAGCCTGTTTTCACCCTTGAGTTGTGGGTGATTATACTTTCTGTTTAGTGAGGGTTGCACCTGACGGAGCTGTTTCGGTTGAGCTTTTTGTTTGTTTTGATAGTGTTCAGTTTAAATAAATAACATGAACAAGTACCACGCTGCGCTTTGGTCCGATCCTTGTTACTCTTCCTCAGAAGAGGAGGAAGACGAGCGTTACACCCATGACCTTCAACTACATCTGCAGGATAACGTTTAGGGCTTCGAACGAACAAACTCTGCTTTAATACAGGTCTGTCTGTGTTAACAGTGGGTTGTGTCCAAAATGGCCCCCTATGTATTATGGACTTGGTTGGTTGAGCATAGGGAATAGGGTGGCATTTGAGACAAATTCAGTGTAAAAAAAATATCCATATGGCTTGTTATCATCAGGTGAGCCCTCTGATTTCCACGGCAATGACCCAAAGGACGAAGGTTCCTTCCTGGTTACCAAAGTAACAGCGATGTTGAGATGGTAAATACCTTCATGAACCGCACTAGTAATGAACGGAGAATGACATGGGTCTCTGACGAGGGAGGGTGTGTGTGTGTGTGTGTGTGTGTGTGTGTGTGTGTGTGTGTGTGTGTGTGTGTGTGTGTGTGTGTGTGTGTGTGTGTGTGTGTGTGTGTGTGTGTGTGTGTGTGTGTGTGTGTGTGTGTGTGTGTGTGTGTGTGTGTGTGTGTGGTGACCACAGGATTCTTTCAGTGATGCAATGTAGACAGTGGGATAATCAAGTTATTCTGATTGACTCACATAATATATAAAGAGACACAGTTTGTTCAATGACACAGCAAGTCATCGACGAGATGTGACAACAGATTCCTTACTGAGTAAGCCACTGGCGATAAGGACTTGGAGTTTGCTTTGCAGTATGAGCAACGTATGAGCAACGTATGAGCAACATATGAGCAACGTATGCTTCCTTGTGGATACAAAGTGCTGTAAGTTTGTCTATTCAACTACACCTAAGAGTTTCCTTAGTTTAGTACCACGCCGGGTGTGTCTGTAGTATGTTTTGTTCACAATAATTTATACATCTACAGTTAGTAATGTATTTTCCAGGCCAGGCCATTTCCGTTGAGATATTCTGTAAGAAGCCATAATGAGCCTGTTCTCTGATACATTATTGCAATTAAAACATGTTCAATGTTTTTCCAATGTAATTACAGTGTAACTCCAGCCGACCCATCAGAACTGCAAGGCCTCACATCGCCTCGCTGACTCGTTTTCTGCCGAGACTTTGAGATTTGAGAAAATGAGCTTTTGCGGTCTCTGTAATTACAGGGCTTATGATGAGTGACATGCACTTCTGAGAGAGAGACAGAGAGAGAGAGAGACAGGGAGAGCGAGAGAGACAGAGAGAGAGAGAGAGAGAGAGAGAGAGAGAGAGAGAGAGAGAGAGAGAGAGAGAGAGAGAAGAGACAGAGAGAGACAGAGAGAGACAGAGAGAGACAGAGAGACAGAGAGTGAGAGAGACAGAGAGAGACAGAGAGAGACAGAGACAGAGAGAGAAGAGCGAAAGAGAGACGGAGAGAGAGAAGAGCGAGAGAGAGACATAGAGACAGACAGAGAGAGACAGAGAGAGAGACAGAGAGAGAGAGAGAGACAGAGAGACAGAGCGAGAGAGAGACAGAGAGACAGAGCGAGAGAGAGAGACGGAGAGAGAGAAGAGCGAGAGAGAGACAGAGAGAGAGAGAGAGAGAGAGAGAGAGAGAGAGAGAGAGAGAGAGAGAGAGAGAGAGAGAGAGAGAGACAGAGAGAGAGAGAGAGAGACAGAGAGAGAGACAGAGAGAGAGAGAGAGAGACAGAGAGACAGAGCGAGAGAGAGAGAGAGACAGAGAGAGAGACAGAGAGAGAGAGAGACAGAGACAGAGCGAGAGAGAGACAGAGAGACAGAGAGACAGAGCGAGAGAGAGACGGAGAGAGAGAAGAGCGAGAGAGAGACAGAGAGAGAGACAGAGACACATGTTCTACATTGTAGAATAAAAGTGAAGACATCAAAACTATGAAACATATGGAATCATGTAGTAACCAAAAAAGTGTTAAACAAATCAAAATATATTTTTAATTTGAGATTCTTCGAAGTAGCCACCCTTTGCCGTGATGACAGCTGTGCAAACTCTCTGCAGTTTAATTCCGCCCTCTGGACATTTCAATAAGGTGCTACTGTCACGGCTGCTCTCGCTCCCCCTCTCCGGCGCTCGAGAGTCACCAAGGTTACGCGCATCAGTTCTTCACAGGGACTCACCTGGACTCCATGGCTTATTGATTGCCTTCCCTCTAACTGTGACTTCCACCGTTTCTTCCCCGTGTCTGCATTAACCTTGTTCTGTTCCCTCTAACTGTGACTTCCTCCGTTTCTTCCCTGTGTCTGCATTAACGTTGTTCTGTTCCCTCTAACTGTGACTTCCTCTGTTTCTTCCCCGTGTCTGCATTAACCTTGTTCTGTTCCCTCTAACTGTCACTTCCTCCGTTTCTTCCCTGTGTCTGCATTAACGTTGTTCTGTTCCCTCTAACTGTGACTTCCTCCGTTTCTTCCCCGTGTCTGCATTAACGTTGTTCTGTTCCCTCTAACTGTGACTTCCTCCGTTTCTTCCCCGTGTCTGCATTAACCTTGTTCTGTTCCCTCTAACTGTGACTTCCTCCGTTTCTTCCCTGTGTCTGCATTAACCTTGTTCTGTTCCCTCTAACTGTGACTTCCTCCGTTTCTTCCCCGTGTCTGCATTAACGTTGTTCTGTTCCCTCTAACTGTGACTTCCTCCGTTTCTTCCCCGTGTCTGCATTAACGTTGTTCTGTTCCCTCTAACTGTGACTTCCTCCGTTTCTTCCCCGTGTCTGCATTAACCTTGTTCTGTTCCCTCTAACTGTGACTTCCTCCGTTTCTTCCCCGTGTCTGCATTAACGTTGTTCTGTTCCCTCTAACTGTGACTTCCTCTGTTTCTTCCCCGTGTCTGCATTAACGTTGTTCTGTTCCCTCTAACTGTGACTTCCTCCGTTTCTTCCCCGTGTCTGCATTCACGTTGTTCTGTTCCCTCTAACTGTGACTTCCTCCGTTTCTTCCCCTTGTCTGCATTCACGTTGTTCTGTTCCCACCGTCCAGACGCTGTCCTTGTTTTGTTCCTGTTTGTTATTAATTAAATATTCACTCCCTGTACTTGCTTCTCATCTCCCAGCGTCTGTCCTCACAGCTACAGATTGTGTTGTTACTATCAGCCACCACTTAATATGGTACTACAGATTGTGTTGCTACTATTACTGTTCATCACAATCTAATATGGGGCTCTGGGCAGATGGGACATTTGCCCAGTGTGTGTGTGTGTGTAGTGGCGGATTTACCTCAGGTCCCTCCCACTGGAAGCCCGAGGTAGGGGAGCGGGGGTAGGTCGACCTCAGGTTTCCCCACTGGAAGCCCGAGGTAGGGGGTTGGGGGTAGGTCGACCTCAGGTTTCCCCACTGGAAGCCCGAGGTAGGGGAGCGGGGGTAGGTCGACCTCAGGTTTCCCCACTGGAAGCCCGAGGTAGGGCGTTGGGGGTAGGTCGACCTCAGGTTTCCCCACTGGAAGCCTGAGGTAGGGGGTTGGGGGTAGGTCGACCTCAGGTTTCCCCACTGGAAGCCCGAGGTAGGGGGGCGGGGGTAGGTTGACCTCAGGTCTCCACACTGGAAGCCCGAGATAGAGGGGCGGAGGTAAGTTGACCTCAAGGCTCCACACTGGAAGCCCGAGGTAGGGGGGCGGGGGTAGGTTGACCTCTGGTCTCCACACTGGAAGCCCGAGATAGAGGGGCAGAGGTAGGTTGACCTCACACTACGAAATACGAAATGCTTCCAAATAAACCACAATTAATTCATAATACCGAGAAAGTAAAGTTTCACAGACATATTGTAGCATTTCTTTCTGGTTTGTGCAAAATTGTTAAGAATCATATACAACCAGTCTGCAGACCAACAAAGTAAAGTGTGCGTAGGGTGTGTATAGAGCTACATAAAGTCTCAAATAAATGAAAAACTATCGCTGGATCTGTCTTTGGGACAATTCCAATAATAAAAAAAAACATGATTTGAGATCCTGACAATAACTACAGAGCCCTTACCAAACACCCTGACCATAACACTATGGAGCCCTTACCAAACACCCTGACCATAACACTATGGAGCCCTTACCAAACACTCTGACCATAACACTATGGAGCCCTTACCAAACACCCTGACCATAACACTATGGAGCCCTTACCAAACACTCTGACCATAACACTATGGAGCCCTTACCAAACACTCTGACCATAACACTATGGAGCCCTTACCAAACACCCTGACCATAACACTATGCAGCCCTTACCAAACACTCTGACCATAACACCTTACCAAACACCCTGACCATAACACTATGGAGCCCTTACCAAACACTCTGACCATAACACTATGGAGCCCTTACCAAACACTCTGAACATAACACTATGGAGCCCTTACCAAACACTCTGACCATAACACCTTACCAAACACCCTGACCATAACACTATGGAGCCCTTACCAAACACTCTGACCATAACACTATGGAGCCCTTACCAAACACCCTGACCATAACACTATGGAGCCCTTACCAAACACTCTGACCATAACACCTTACCAAACACTCTGACCATAACACTATGGAGCCCTTACCAAACACCCTGACCATAACACCTTACCAAACACTCTGACCATAACACCTTACCAAACACTCTGACCATAACACCTTACCAAACACCCTGACCATAACACCTTACCAAACACTCTGAACATAACACTATGGAGCCCTTACCAAACACCCTGACCATAACACTATGGAGCCCTTACCAAACACTCTGAACATAACACTATGGAGCCCTTACCAAACACTCTGACCATAACACCTTACCAAACACTCTGACCATAACACTATGGAGCCCTTACTAAACACTCTGACCATAACACCTTACCAAACACTCTGACCATAACACTATGGAGCCCTTACCAAACACTCTGACCATAACACCTTACCAAACACCCTGACCATAACACCTTACCAAACACTCTGACCATAACACTATGGAGCCCTTACCAAACACTATGACCATAACACCTTACCAAACACTCTGACCATAACACCTTACCAAACACTCTGACCATAACACTATGGAGCCCTTACCAAACACCCTGACCATAACACTATGGAGCCCTTACCAAACACTCTGACCATAACACTATGGAGCCCTTACCAAACACTCTGACCATAACACTATGGAGCCCTTACCAAACACTCTGACCATAACACCTTACCAAACTCTCTGACCATAACACTATGGAGCCCTTACCAAACACTCTGACCATAACACCTTACCAAACACTCTGACCATAACACTATGGAGCCCTTACCAAACACTCTGACCATAACACCTTACCAAACACCCTGACCATAACACCTTACCAAACACTCTGACCATAACACTATGGAGCCCTTACCAAACACTATGACCATAACACCTTACCAAACACTCTGACCATAACACCTTACCAAACACTCTGACCATAACACTATGGAGCCCTTACCAAACACTCTGACCATAACACTATGGAGCCCTTACCAAACACTCTGACCATAACACCTTACCAAACACTCTGACCATAACACCTTACCAAACACTCTGACCATAACACCTTACCAAACACCCTGACCATAACACTATGGAGCCCTTACCAAACACTCTGACCATAACACCTTACCAAACACTCTGACCATAACACTATGGAGCCCTTACCAAACACTCTGACCATAACACCTTATCAAACACTCTGACCATAACACTATGGAGCCCTTACCAAACACCCTGACCATAACACCTTACCAAACACTCTGACCATAACACCTTACCAAACACTCTGACCATAACACCTTACCAAACACTCTGACCATAAAACCTTACCAAACACTATGGAGCCCTTACCAAACACAGAGTTCCTAGTCTACTACTGTATCTTCACCTGCATCACTAGTTCCTAGTCTACTACTGTATCTTCACCTGCATCACTAGTTCCTAGTCTACTACTGTATCCTCGCCTGCATCACTAGTTCCTACTCTACTACTGTATCTTCACCTGCATCACTAGTTCCTAGTCTACTACTGTATCTTCACCTGCATCACTAGTTCCTAGTCTACTACTGTATCTTCACCTGCATCACTAGTTACTAGTCTACTACTGTATCGTCACCTGCATCACTAGTTCCTACTCTACTACTGTATCTTCACCTGCATCACTAGTTCCTCGTCTACTACTGTATCTTCACCTCTATCACTAGTTCCTAGTCTACTACTGTATCTTCACCTCTATCACTAGTTCCTAGTCTACTATTGTATCGTCACCTGCATCACTAGTTCCAAATCTCTTCCAATGTGTTATTTGGCAGAAATGCCTTGTGGACTTTCATTTGCCTTAATACCAAACTTGTATGCCATCTGTAGATACGAATACATTTGTTACGAGTCTAGTTGATTTAGTCGCAGAAAAAGACAGGAACCATTCTGCTAGTCATGATTGGCTGATATAACGGATGGCCTGGACATAACGAGAGATACGTTTGGATTGGTCTGCCATGTTGAATGGTTCTGTCTATAACATGAGCTGGTCAGTATGTGTCGATTGTGGTTCATTGTTTAGCTGAACAAAATACTCCACAATGGAAGTCACAGTTTCACTGAACCATTTACACCTTCTGAATGCTGTGCATGTGACATAAACTCAGGTTTTATTTGATGTAGTTGTCAAACCCTGATCTGTTTCACTTTTCTTGTTCTTGTCTCCCCCTCCCCCTTTCAGGTGTCTCATATTTTCCCCCATAATCCTCTGTGTATTTAAACCTGTGTTGTCTGTTTGCCTTCGTCTTGTTTTGTCATGCATGTTCCCCATTTCTTCAGTTCTGACCATTCTGTCTGTCCTGACCCTGTCTACTGTCCTGAACCTGCCTACTGTCCTGACCCTGTCTACTGTCCTGACCCTGTCTACTGTCCTGACCCTGCCTACTGTCCTGAACCTGCCTACTGTCCTGAACCTGTCTACTGTCCTGAACCTGCCTACTGTCCTGACCCTGTCTACTGTCCTGAACCTGTCTACTGTCCTGAACCTGCCTACTGTCCTGACCCTGTCTACTGTCCTGACCCTGTCTACTGTCCTGACCCTGTCTACTGTCCTGACCCTGCCTACTGTCCTGAACCTGTCTACTGTCCTGAACCTGCCTACTGTCCTGACCCTGTCTACTGTCCTGACCCTGTCTACTGTCCTGACCCTGTCTACTGTCCTGACCCTGCCTACTGTCCTGAACCTGCCTACTGTCCTGACCCTGCCTACTGTCCTGACCCTGCCTACTGTCCTGACCCTGTCTACTGTCCTGACCCTGTCTACTGTCCTGACCCTGTCTACTGTCCTGACCCTGCCTACTGTCCTGACCCTGCCTACTGTCCTGAACCTGCCTACTGTCCTGAACCTGCCTACTGTCCTGACCCTGTCTACTGTCCTGAACCTGTCTACTGTCCTGAACCTGCCTACTGTCCTGACCCTGTCTACTGTCCTGACCCTGTCTACTGTCCTGACCCTGTCTACTGTCCTGACCCTGCCTACTGTCCTGACCCTGTCTACTGTCCTGACCCTGTCTACTGTCCTGACCCTGCCTACTGTCCTGAACCTGCCTACTGTCCTGACCCTGTCTACTGTCCTGACCCTGCCTACTGTCCTGACCCTGCCTACTGTCCTGACCCTGTCTACTGTCCTGACCCTGCCTACTGTCCTGAACCTGCCTACTGTCCTGAACCTGCCTACTGTCCTGAACCTGCCTACTGTCCTGTACCTGCCTGACTCTGACCTGGTTTACGAACAACTGCCGGACCTTGCCTTTTTCCTGCCCCCTTTGTCATAATACTTATCCTGATAATGGTACTATCCACCTCCCCTGTGTCTGCATGTGGGTCTTATCCTGATAATGGTACTATCCACCTCCCCTGTGTCTGCATGTGGGTCTTATCCTGATAATGGTACTATCCACCTCCCCTGTGTCTGCATCTGGGTCTTATCCTGATAATGGTACTATCCACCTCCCCTGTGTCTGCATGTGGGTCTTATCCTGATAATGGTACTATCCACCTCCCCTGTGTCTGCATCTGGGTCTTATCCTGATAATGGTACTATCCACCTCCCCTGTGTCTGCATCTGGGTCTTATCCTGATAATGGTACTATCCACCTCCCCTGTGTCTGCATCTGGGTCTTATCCTGATAATGGTACTATCCACCTCCCCTGTGTCTGCATCTGGGTCTTATCCTGAGATAAGAAGAACTCTCCAGTAGGTGTACTAAAACATTCAAAGGCCATTTTCTCAAGAGTGGGACTACAAGTTTATACCTTTTCATTGCACAGTTACTTCCCCATTGTTCCTAACCTGTAGTGTATGATATACACATTTCTAGCTCTAGAGTATCTATTAAAAAACACCATTTCAAATTGTGCTACATAAGACCGAATACAGGTGGTGGGTCACATGTTGAGTTCCTGGGACAACATGGCCAATATAATCCTGTTGCCCTTCAGTTCTGTACTGTTGCATCTGTCAGGTCTGTTGATCATAATTGCAGCTGGGTGTGTGCATGTGTACTCATGTGTGTGTCTCACAGCTGGATACAAGCCAATTTCCCCTCTCCTTTCGGCTATTTCTGTTTCTTTCTTGCTCTCCCCCTTCCCTTTCCCCAATTCCCTTCTCTTTCTCCCCCTTCTCTCTCCATCTCCAATTTCACTCTCCCTCTCCCCTTCTCCCTCCCATTCTCTCTCGCTCAACCCTTCTCCCTCCCATTCTCTCTCCCTCAACCCTTCTCCCTCCCATTCTCTCTCCCTCAACCCTTCTCCCTCCCATTCTCTCTCCCTCAACCCTTCTCCCTCCCATTCTCTCTCCCTCAACCCTTCTCCTCCCATTCTCTCTCCCTCAACCCTTCTCCTCCCATTCTCTCTCCCTCAACCCTTCTCCTCCCATTCTCTCTCCCTCAACCCTTCTCCCTCCCATTCTCTCTCCCTCAACCCTTCTCCTCCCATTCTCTCTCCCTCAACCCTTCTCCTCCCATTCTCTCTCCCTCAACCCTTCTCCTCCCATTCTCTCTCCCTCAACCCTTCACCCTCCCATTCTCTCTCCCTCAACCCTTCACCCTCCCATTCTCTCTCCCTCAACCCTTCTCCTCCCATTCTCTCTCCCTCAACCCTTCTCCTCCCATTCTCTCTCCCTCTCCCCTTCTCCTCCCATTCTCTCTCCCTCTCCCCTTCTCCTCCCATTCTCTCTCCCTCTCCCCTCTGCTGGAGGACATGTTCTCTAATCCTATTAGAGGATGTTTTGCATCATCACATTTAGACTAACAAGGTCAGTATCCCTCCTTCCCTCCCTCCTTTCCTCCCTCCTTCCCTCCCTCCTTCCTACCTATCCTCTCAACACTATCCAGTCTTATAGGTGTACTGCTTGGGTACAACTCTGTTTCTACAGACAGAGAGAACTCATTTGTTTTGCGTGACACAACACAGAACAGATTCTGAACTGATTCTCCATAGGGCTCTGGTTAAAAGTAGTGCACTAAAATGGGAATAGGGTGCAATTTGGGACTCAAACTAAAATTTGTTTCAAGTCACATGTGGTAGGTATATGCTTGCACAGCTCAGCGTCTCAAACAGAGCATGACCCCACTTCAAATAACACAGCTTACACGTCATCTCCTATCACACGTGACTAATGATTCCAGCATTCTAGAACACAGAACTCCATATCTGATTGGAAAAGAAAACCCTCAGAATTAGAATCAAAGCCTCACCAGAGTTCCGTCCACAGAATGTCAATGGTCCAATATTCTCACTTAAAATCTCATTATTTGTGTTTAACACTCCACAGTCCTCCCATCTGACAATCCTCCACTAACACCTCATCACAAGTGGACACATTCAAAGCTAATAATTGGACATTCTCTGTTTTCAGTCTCAGTAAAGACAAATAGACACGGGAAGGAAGAGGACAAGAAGAGGAAGATTAAAGGAGGACAAGAGGAAGAGAAGGAGGGAGGGTACCGCATGTCTGCAGGGAGGGTACCGCATGTCTGCAGGGAGGGTACCGCATGTCTGCAGGGAGGGTACCGCTAGGAGATCTCCCTCTAACCCAGAGAAGTTACTTCAGGAGATCTCCCTCTAACCCAGAGAAGTTACTTCAGGAGATCTCCCTCTAACCCAGAGTAGTTACTTTAGGAGATCTCCTCCCTCTAACCCAGAGTAGTTGCTTCAGGATATCTCCTCCCTCTAACCCAGAGTAGTTGCTTCAGGATATCTCCTCCCTCTAACCCAGAGTAGTTGCTTCAGGATATCTCCTCCCTCTAACCCAGAGTAGTTGCTTCAGGATATCTCCTCCCTCTAACCCAGAGTAGTTGCTTCAGGATATCTCCTCCCTCTAACCCAGAGTAGTTGCTTCAGGATATCTCCTCCCTCTAACCCAGAGTAGTTACTTCAGGATATCTCCTCCCTCTAACCCAGAGTAGTTACTTCAGGAGATCTCCTCCCTCTAACCCAGAGTAGTTGCTTCAGGATATCTCCTCCCTCTAACCCAGAGTAGTTACTTCAGGAGATCTCCTCCCTCTAACCCAGAGTAGTTGCTTCAGGATATCTCCTCCCTCTAACCCAGAGTAGTTACTTCAGGATATCTCCTCCCTCTAACCCAGAGTAGTTACTTCAGGATATCTCCTCCCTCTAACCCAGAGTAGTTGCTTCAGGATATCTCCTCCCTCTAACCCAGAGTAGTTGCTTCAGGATATCTCCTCCCTCTAACCCAGAGTAGTTACTTCAGGAGATCTCCTCCCTCTAACCCAGAGTAGTTACTTCAGGAGGTCTCCTCCCTCTAACCCAGAGTAGTTACTTCAGGAGATCTCCTCCCTCTAACCCAGAGTAGTTACTTCAGGAGATCTCCTCCCTCTAACCCAGAGTAGTTACTTCAGGAGATCTCCTCCCTCTAACCCAGAGTAGTTACTTCAGGAGATCTCCTCCCTCTAACCCAGAGTAGTTACTTTAGGAGATCTCCTCCCTCTAACCCAGAGTAGTTACTTTAGGAGATCTCTTCCCTCTAACCCAGAGTAGTTACTTTAGGAGATCTCCTCCCTCTAACCCAGTGATGATACTTTAAATCTACTCCCTCCAACCCAGAGTGGGTCGATAGGCCTAATTACACACACACACCGACACACACACATCTACACTAGTGATGCGCGGGTTGACTCATACCACACAGTCCCTGTGGTTATATCCCTGTGGCGAATGGGTTTAAGTTCATTAAATATTGTGTTGCTGACGGGCGGGTGGTGGTGGGCGTGTTGAATGAAGAGCAACAATACCTTTAGAGAATCCATAAATGTCTCATTACTGTGCAATTTATATCTATAGGCTAGATTGTGGTTTTTATTTCGTGATTTTAGGCTGGTATTATTAAGGCATAAGTCTACACTTTAGGACTTGACTTGACCCTCAACAAATAATGCTTTCGGGGACGGGCGGAAAACATTACCGTCACTCCTACCGAGACAGAAACGTACACTGATGAATTCAATAAGATAAAAAAGCTGTGAAATAGAGGGTTGAAATGAAAGAGATCGGAGGGGCCGGAAAAATACATGTTTGGAAAATATTTGGTGAAGTGGTGAAAGATGATGATGATAGCAGTGAGGCACTGAACACATTTGACAGTCACACAAGACGGGACTTCAAATAGGTTACTAGGAATGTGTCAAGGGAACTGTAGCCTACTGTTCAGACGGGTTCCACGGACCTGGGAACACTGACTGCAGGT
Source organism: Oncorhynchus gorbuscha (assembly GCF_021184085.1). Taxonomy (NCBI): domain Eukaryota; kingdom Metazoa; phylum Chordata; class Actinopteri; order Salmoniformes; family Salmonidae; genus Oncorhynchus; species Oncorhynchus gorbuscha. Next base: position 38,062,258 of record NC_060192.1, on the reverse strand, counting down.
CTATAACCTCTCGCGTACAGTGGCCATAATAAGAACTCCTGCAGAATTAAGCATTTCTTGCAGTTCAAAAGGATAATACCAAACTTGGATTTGAGAACAGGAGTGGAGAAATATGATCTCTTTATTTCTGCATCTTGAGAGAAGGTAATGCTCATTTAGATACCGTACCAACTCACGAGGTGCTGTCATAAAACCGTCATAAAAGCTGATAGTAGTTCAACCAGGGGTGCAACTTTCACTGGGGATGTGGGGGGGGGGGGACATGCCCCGTACACATTCTGAAATTTTATTTTTGCCCCCCCCGCAAAGTTATCATTGGAATGTGATACAAAACAGGGCAGTGATGTGCTTTAGGACCATGCGGACGCCTCCTAGTGGTCGGGTCGGAGTGTTCTTCCGACGAGATAAAACAAATACATCATAATAATAATGTCATCGTCCATAATCTTCTAAAACCAAAGTTACACCCCATAATATGCATTGAAGCCAAACACATTGTGTTGTTTCCACAGCTTTCTCTTTCCTTAAAACCGGTCAAACTGATTTTCACACTGAAAGAAAATTATATGTATTTTCTCCCCGGTCCCTAAACATGTTTTTTTTTCCACAAAAAAGATAACTAGATTGAAGTGTTAATTCTATAGATTTATGTCATAATTCTGGTGAGCAAGGATTTGTTTAGTCCTCTGGGCAACATATAATGACAGAAGAGAAGCTGCATGTATCTAATTATGGACAGGTTGACTAACAAATAGCCTACCAAAATGTGGGACATTATAAGCAGAAACATCAGACGATCTAAAAAGTTCAGTCAGGAAATCTTTACACCATCTCTGACTGTACAGCTCATGTTCTATATTTGCGGGTTAGAGTCGGGTGTGGGCCTCAGATTTTCACTTTATCACATATAGTCGGGCGGATGGGTTATTAGCAATTGCGGGCGGGTGTGGGTGAACAAACAGCGGACTCTCACATCACTATTGAAACACACACTCACACAGATATGGCAGTGCATATCTCCCCGTGAGCCAAACTCCTCTCTCGCCCCGTGAGCCCAACTCCCCTCTCTCACTGTGAGCCCAACTCCTTTCTCTCCCCGTGAGCCCAACTCCCCTCTCCCCCTCTGGGCCCAACTCCCCTCTCTCCCTGTGAGCCTGTAAACCCAACTCCCCTCTCTCCCTGTGGGCCCAACTCCCCTCTCTCCCTGTGGGCCCAACTCCCCTCTCCCCCTCTGGGCCCAACTCCCCTCTCCCTCTGTGGGCCCAACTCCCCTCTCTCCCTGTGGGCCCAACTCCCTCTCCCCCTCTGGGCCCAACTCCCTCTCTCCCTGTGGGCCCAACTCCCCTCTCTCCCTGTGGGCCCAACTCCCCTCTCTCCCTGTGGGCCCAACTCCCCTCTCTCCCTGTGGGCCTAACTCCCCTCTCTCCCTGTGAGCCTGTAAACCCAACTCCCCTCTCTCCCTGTGAGCCAAACTCCTTTCTCTTTCTGTGGGCCCAACTCCCTCTCTCCCTGTGGGCCCAACTCCCTCTCCCCTCTGGGCCCAACTCCCCTCTCTCCCTGTGGGCCCAACTCCCCTCTCTCCCTGTGGGCCCAACTCCCCTCTCTCCCTGTGAGCCTGTAAACCCAACTCCCCTCTCTCCCTGTGAGCCAAACTCCTTTCTCTTCCTGTGGGCCCAACTCCCCTCTCTCCCTGTGGGCCCAACTCCCCTCTCCCCCTCTGGGCCCAACTCCCCTCTCTCCCTGTGGGCCCAACTCCCCTCTCTCCCTGTGGGCCCAACTCCCCTCTCTCCCTGTGGACCCAACTCCCCTCTCTCCCTGTGGGCCCAACTCCCCTCTCTCCCTGTGGGCCCAACTCCCCTCTCTCCCTGTGGGCCCAACTCCCCTCTCTCCCTGTGGGCCCAACTCCCCTCTCCCCCTCTCGGCCCAACTCCCCTCTCTCCCTGTGGGCCTGTAAACCCAAGTCCCCTCTGTCTTTCGGGGTTTTCAAACTTCTTCACAGGGACCCGTAGACTTTTCACACATTTGTTGGAGCCCTGAAATAGTTCACCTGATTCACCTTAGTCATGAGGTTGAGGATGAGTTGACAAGTTGGGGTGGCAGTGTAGTCTAGTGGTTAGAGTGTTGGACTAGTAACCAGAAGGTTGCAAGTTCAAACCCCTGAGCTGACAAGTTACAAATCTCTTGTTCTGCACGTGAACAGGCAGTAACCCACTGTTCCGAGGCTGTCAATGAAAATAAGAATTTTTTCTTTTAACTGACTTGCCGTGTTAAATAAAGGTAAAAAAAGTTGAATCAGGTGGGCTTGGACTGGAATAGATCAAATGCATGGAACGGTTGGGGGTCACAGAGGAGAGGTTTGAACACCCCCTTGTGTTACATTGTATCAGTCTTATTAGAAACAGGTGTCTTGTGTTACATTGTATCAGTCTTATTAGAAACAGGTGAGTCTGTTACATTGTATCAGTCTTATTAGAAACAGGTGAGTCTGTTACATTGTAATGGTCTGAATGGAAAGAGTTCAAACCACTCTGCTTTCACTTACAATAGAGAGATAACAGAGAACTTTATCAACACTAACTACATCGAAGCATTAATTCTATTGATTTTGTTTGACATTATTCTGGTGAGCAAGAATCTATTTAGTCTTCTAGGGCAACATATAATGGCAGAAGAGAAACTGCAAGTTGACAAATAAAAAATGTCGGAAATAATAAGCAGAACCAAAATCTAAATCAGGCAACAGGAATCCCAAAGCCCATGTTAAAAGATGCTGCCACCTTTGACTTTAGCCTGTAGCGTATTTTCTATTTTGCGGGTGAACAAATAGCTGACCCACGCATCATGCACACACACACACACACACACACACACACACACACACACACACACACACACACACACACACACACACACACACACACACACACACACACACACACACACACACACACACACACACACACACACACACACACACACACACACACGTAACCTTTAGGATGTGGTCGATAGGTTTAATTAACAACTAATTCCTTGGACAGACAGAAAATAAGCCGAGTTGACTGACCAATCACGTCTTTCCGGTGGAGTTTCAGGGTCGAGGTCTGTGTCTAAGCTTCTCTGGCAGGAAACTCCATTTTTTGAAAAGTCATGGAACTGTAATATTGTGTATTTCCTTTTTAAATATAGTATCAATAACTTAATAAAATCTACATTTCAGCCATGATCAGAATTAGGCCTATCCTTCAGCGAGTCTCTCTGTGTGCAGCATCTGCATGTGTACAGCAGATAGCCTATATAATGATAGACTAGCTATATAGCCAATTCAAAACATACAGTTGAAGTCAGAGGTTTACATACACCTTAGACAAATACATTTAACTTTTTATGGCTGCAGGGGCAGTATTGAGTAGCTTGGATGAAAGTTTCCCATATCAAACGGCCTGCTCCTCAGTCATAGTTGCTAATATTTTCATAGTATTATTAGTATTGGATAGAAAACACGCCGACGTTTCTAAAACTGTTTGAATTATATCTGTGAGTATAACAGAACTCATATAGCAGGCAAAAACCTGAGAAATTCCACTTCCTGTTTTTTTTCTGGAGGTGGCAGATTTTCCTCCAAACATAATGATGGTCATTATGGCCAAACAGTTCTATTTTTGTTTCATCAGACCAGAGGACATTTCTCCAAAAAGTGTGATCTTTGTCCCCATGTGCAATTGCAAACCGTAGTCTGGATTTTTATGGCGGTTTTTGAGCAGTGGCTTCTTCCTTGCTGAGAGGCCTTTCAGGTTATGTCGATATAGGACTCGTTTTACTGTCCATATAGATACTTTTGTACCTCTTTCCTCCAGCATCTTCAACAAGGTCCTTTTCGCACCAAAGTATGTTAATCTCTAGGAGACAGAACGCTTCTCCTTCCTGAGCGGTATGACGGCTGCGTGGTCCCATGGTGTTTATACTTGCGTACTATTGTTTGTACAGATGAACTTGGTACCTTCAGGCATTTGGAAATTGCTCCCAAGGATGAACCAGACTTTTCCTGAGGTCTTGGCTGATTTATTTAGATTTTCCCATGATCTCAAGCAAAGAGGCACTGAGTTTGAAGGTAAGCCTTGAAATACATCCACAGGTACACCTCCAATTCACTCAAATGTTGTCAATTAGCCTATCAGAAGTTTCTAAAGCCATGACATCATTATCTGGAATTTTCCAAGCTGTTTAAAGACACAGTCAACCTAGTCTATGTCAACTTCTGACACACTGGAATTGTGATACAGTGAATTATAAGTGAAATAGTCTGTCTGTAAACAATTGTTGGAAAAATGACTTGTGTCATGCACAAAGTAGATGTCCTAACCGACTTGCCAAAACTATATTTTTTTAACAGGACATTTGTGGAGTGGTTGAAAAATTTGTTTTAATCACTCCAACCTAAGTGTTTGTAAACTTCCGACTTCAACTATATGTTTGGGGAGTCTCCCCACATGCCTTTTGGAAAACACCAAACAGGTTTGGATATTTTTTTCTTTGAGCAATGGCTTTTTTCTGGCAACTCTGCCTTATAGCACAGCTCGGCTTAAAGTGGCCCCATGGCCAGATACTCCAATCTCCGCTGTGGATCTTTGCAGCTCGTTCAGGGTTATCGTAGGTCTCTTTGTTGCATTTCCGATTAAATGCCCTCCTAGCCTGGTGCATGAGTTTTATTGGGTGGCCCTCTCTTGGCAGGTTTGTTGTGGTGCCATATTCTTTCAATTTTTTTTATAATGGATTTAATGGTGCTCCGTAGGATGTTCAAAGTTTCTGATCATTTTTTTTACCCCAGCGCTGATCTGTAGTTCTCCACAACATAGTGACGCTTGCTTGGTGGTGCCCCTTACTTAGTGGTGTTGCCTTTCAGAACAGGTGTAAATATACTGAGATCGTGTGACAGATCATGTGACACATAGATTACACACAGGTGGACTTTAACTAATTTTGTGACTTCTGAAGGTAATTGGTTGCACCAGATCTTATTTTGGGGCTTCATAGCAAAGGGGGTGTATGCACACATATGCACACACCACGTTTCCGTTGTTTATTTATTTTAATTTTTTTGAAACAAGTAATTTTTGTTCCTTTTACTTCACCAGTTTGGACTATTTTCTGTAAGACCATTACATGAAATCCCCAAAAAATGTTAGAATGTTATGTTAGAATTTCTTCAAAGTAGCCACCCTTTGCCTTGATAACAGCTTTGCACACTCTTGGCATTTTCTCAACCAGCTTCACCTGAAACAGTCTTGAAGGAGTTCCCACATATGCTGAGCATTTGCTGCCTGATTTTCCTTCACTCTACGGTTCAACTCATCCCAAACCAACACAAGGTCGGGTGATTGTGGAGGCCATCTGATGCAGTACTCCATCCGTCTCCTTGGTAAAATAGCCCTCCTCCTGCCTGGAGGTGTGTTTTGGTCATTGTCCTGTTGAAAAACAAATGATAGTCCCATTTAGCGCAAACCAGATGGGATGGCGTATCGCTGCAGAATGTTGTGGTAGCAATGCAGGTTAAGTGTACCTTGAATTCTAAATAAATCACAGATCGTGTCACCAGCAAAGGACACCCACATCGTCACACATCCTCCTCCATGCTTCACGGTGGGAACCACATATATGGAGATATATGGACATCATTCCCGTACTCTGCATCTCATAACGACACGGCGGTTGGAACCAAATTTGGACTCATCAGACCAAAGGGCATATTTCCACCTGTCAAATGTCTACTGCTCGTTTTTCTTGGCCCAAGCAAGGCTCTTTTTCTTATTCGTGTCCTTTAGTAGTGGTTTCTATGCAGCAATTTGACCATGAAGGCCCGATTCACCCAGTCTCCTCTGAACAGTTGATGGTTGTGTGATCAAGGAAAAAAATAGCCTTTTATAACGTAACATAATTTTTTTAAATTAAAAAAGTTGATGATAAACTTTCACAAAACACTTCGAAATACTTTTGTAATGCAACTTTAGGTATTAGTAAACGTTAATTAGCGATCAAATTGATCACGAGGCGATGTATATTCTATAGCTGTACGTCTGGAAATAATGTCCGGGTAAATCTCAACCAAAATATCTGGTCGGAGACCGGAAGAACTGCGCTGCCTCGTGTCTGTTTGACTAAGAAACAAATCGTAGGCAAATGACAAGACTGTTGACATCGTGTGGAAGCTGTAGGTATTGCAACCTCGGCCCCATTTAATGTGGTTCACGTTTAACAATTTGTTGAAGTGGCTCATGGATATATTTTCCCATTTTCAGTGATCAGATTTTCCTGCACTTTTCGATGAAACGCACGTTCTGTTATAGTCACAGCCGTGATTTAACCAGTTTTATAAACGTCTGAGTGTTTTCTATCCACACATACTAATCATATGCATATACTATATTCCTGTCATGAGTAGTAGGGCGCTGAAATGTTGCGTGATTTTTAACAGAATGTTCGAAAAAGTAGGGGGTAGGAGTAACAGGTTAACCAAATAGGGTTATCTTCTGCATACCACCCCTACCTTGTCACAACACAACTGATTGGCTCAAACACATTAAGAATTCCACAAATTAACTTTTAACAAAGCCACACCGGTTAAATGAAATGCATTCCAGACGACTACCTCATGAAGATGGTTGGGAGAATGCCAAGAGTGTGCAAAGCTGTCATCAAGGCAAAGGGTTTGTTTAAGGATTTGTTTAATACTTTTTTGGTTACTACATGATTCCATATGTGTTATTTCATAGTTTTGATGTCTTCACTATTATTCTACAATGTAGAAAATATTCAAAATAAAGAAAATCCTTAACTGAGTAGGTGTCCAAACTTTTGACTGGTACTGTACTCATTTACCTCAAAAATTATAGGTTGTGATGGAAATGACAAGGTGTGGTGGAAATGAAATTTATGTAAAAAAAAAAAAACTTAACGTATGAAAATATTCACGGATCCCTCCGTAACTGTCATTACGCGCACCTGATACTCATTCCACGAAATTGTAATTGTTTAAATGTACCCTTTCGTTTCCGTTGTTCCAATGTCCGTTGGTCGTGTGAGTGCCTGTGTTGTTTTGGCCTCCGTGCCACAATGAGAACTTGTTACCAACCTGGTTAAATAAAGGTGAAATAAAATAAAAAAAATAAAAAACTTGTAGGGTGCAGATGATTACAGGTCTCATCCCGTGTGGTATCATTGTGTGAGTGTATGTTACGGGTCTCATCCCGTGTGGTATCATTGTGTGAGTGTATGTTACGGGTCTCATCCCGTGTGGTATCATTGTGTGAGTGTATGTTACGGGTCTCATCCCGTGTGGTATCATTGTGTGAGTGTATGTTACGGGTCTCATCCCGTGTGGTATCATTGTGTGAGTGTATGTTACCTTTAGTCAAGGTTCTCCTCACTCTTTTTTGTTTTGGGTTTCAACCCTGTGTTTTGTTACGTGTTTGTTTGATCTTCGTCGCCATGCCTTTACACGGCACGCTGTAATTTGTGTATAATAAAAAATAAATATTACGCATTCCTGCGCCTGTCTCCCGATCTTTTACACCAATGTGACACATTTTGAACAACAACCATTGTTAAACATTTAATTAATATAAAGTCAAAGTAGGATTCCACGACACTGGGAACAACCCCCATTTCAACATGAGAACAATGTTTTGCCCATGACTACACTTAGATACAACAACTAGAACATCTAGCACCTGTATATTGAGGGATGAATTCATTGAAACTTCACATTTTATTTAATGTATCTTTGTTATTGTTATTATTATTATATATTATTATAAGTCCTGCTATGTATGTACTGTACAATGAGTATCCAAAGGCATCTGAGGCTTAGAAAGAGAGTTAAGTTCCTCCCAGACCAAAGGATCCAGCTCCATGTGCCTTTTGGTCACTGGATGGGGCTCAGGAACAAGTCCATGCACATGCTGTGGTCTGTACCATATGATGTCATCTCCCCCCAAATACATTTTTGGGACCAACGCGACTCATGGTTTTCACACAAGTACCACTCTCTGCGAGAACGTCTTAGACAATGCTAGGGTAAACCCTGCTGTTCATCTATGAACATTTGAACATCTTGGCCATATTCTGTCTCTCTCTCTCATGGCTTTTAACACCAGCACCACTCTCTGTGTGAACGTCTTGCACGATGCCAGGATAAACCCTGCTGGTCATCCCTGAACCAGAAGAGAACTGGCCACCCCTCATTGCCTGGTTCCTCTCTCTCTCATGGCTTTTAACACAAGTACCACTCTCTGCGAGAAAGTCTTGCACGATGCCAGGATAAACTTCCTGATTGTACTCCACCACACATCCCTTTCCGATCAATGATCTTCACTTAGATCTTCAGTGGGCTAGATGGTACTGTGAGATGTGTAAGATTTTTCCATCTTGGTCTGCCTCTGTTTTTTCTCAGCCGAGTCAAGGTCTGTGGGCTTAAACAGTTGCAGTGATGTGGAAAGGAACAGCTACTACTGATTATCCTCCAAGTTCTCTCTCCTGGACTGTCGGTGAACATCTGGAAACACAGGAAATCCTCAAAGTTATGCACATTCGAAATATGTCATAATAGCATCGTCTTACATAGTCTAGTGATACATAGTCTAGTGATACATAGTCTAGTCATAATATGTAATGGTAGCAGTCTAGTGATACATAGTCTAGTGATACATAGTCTAGTGATACATAGTCTAGTGATACATAGTCTAGTGATACATAGTCTAGTGATACATAGTCTAGTGATAATATGTAATGATAACAGTCTAGTGATACATAGTCTAGTGATACATAGTCTAGTGATAGTGATACATAGTCTAGTGATACATAGTCTAGTGATAGTGATACATAGTCTAGTGATACATAGTCTAGTGATACATAGTCTAGTGATACATAGTCTAGTGATAATATGTAATGATAACAGTCTAGTGATACATAGTCTAGTGATAGTGATACATAGTCTAGTGATACATAGTCTAGTGATACATAGTCTAGTGATACATAGTCTAGTGATACATAGTCTAGTGATACATAGTCTAGTGATACGTAGTCTAGTGATACGTAGTCTAGTGATACATAGTCTAGTGATACATAGTCTAGTGATACATAGTCTAGTGATACATAGTCTAGTGATACATAGTCTAGTGATACGTAGTCTAGTGATACATAGTCTAGTGATACATAGTCTAGTGATACGTAGTCTAGTGATACATAGTCTAGTGATACATAGTCTAGTGATAGTGATACATAGTCTAGTGATACGTAGTCTAGTGATACATAGTCTAGTGATACATAGTCTAGTGATACATAGTCTAGTGATACATAGTCTAGTGATACGTAGTCTAGTGATACATAGTCTAGTGATACATAGTCTAGTGATACATAGTCTAGTGATACATAGTCTAGCGATACATAGTCTAGTGATACATAGTCTAGTGATACATAGTCTAGTGATACGTAGTCTAGTGATACATAGTCTAGTGATACATAGTCTAGTGATACATAGTCTAGTTGTAGAAAAGGCCCATGGAGTTGGTGGAATACTCCTTTAATTAATTGCCATTTACTCAGCTGGGCCAGGGGCGCTTTAATTAGGTCAGGTGGAAATGTCCTACAGATCTCAACTCTATAAAAGGAGGAAATTGCCATCGCCTGATCTCGCTGCTTTCTCTTCCATAAATCCATCTGATCCAGAAGTTCTGTGCGTCCATGAATCCACACTACCAGTAAATATACCACTTTATGGTTAAAGGAATTCCTGCCTCAGTCTCATACATTCCTCTGTCACCTGACACGTGACCACCTGTTCACCTTCACTGTCAGTCATCCTACCTGTCCAGCAACCCACACAGATTCCACTAATCTTTCAATGGTCCTTTGAGCCGGATGATGACTGAACCAAAGACAGGTGAAAAGGAAATGGAGGCGGAGAGGGAAGAATTGTCTCCACTGGAAGGAAGAAGAGAGGAGGAGAGAGCAGCTGAGGGAAAGGTCTTGGAACAAAGGAAATATCCAGGAGCTAAGCCTAAAGCAACAAAGGCTTCATCCTCAACTACCAGCAGCACCAGAAGAACCAGGCAAGCACCTGGTTATCTTAAGGACTATGTGGTCGAGGTTCCGACATCAAAGGGCAAGCCCACCAGAGCTCAAAGAGTTGATGGATCAACTATATGTTTCAGCCATCAACCATCCCCTCTGAGCCAAGGACCGGAAACTGCTTTGGAGCAGGAAAGTGGTCTACGTGAGGAACCTATGGAAGAGGTAACTCCCACTGCACAGGTCGACCAGCTTCCAGAGGCAGTCTCCGCTCACCCCTTGACTAATGGGAAATCGTTGAAGCACTCTAGACGGAGTGGGAGTTCGACCAGTGGATACCCCTTTGGAAGTGGCCATGGCAGCCGCCATTCACTAGCCCTCAGCAATTCACAGACCGCTGTCCTACAAGAGAGGATGAAACTATTAGCTTTGGAGGAAATTGAGCGTCAGATTGAGGAGGAACGACAGGCTGACGAACGATGTCACCAATTGGATGTGCAGGCCCGTAGAGCTCTACAGGAAAGGGAATTCATTGCCAAGGACCTGGCACAGCAGCGACGGCACCGTCAAGCCAGAAGGGAATTAGAAGAGGCACGGATGGTCTCATCCTTCCTGGAGAGGAACGAACAGGGAGTTGACCTGACCACCCCTCCACATGGACCTGAACTGTCTGCCTTTCTTTCCCAATCTGCCCCTCTGGTACAGCATGGCACACAGTCCTCGGAGGCTCCGGGGTCAACAGCCAACACGGAGCACGGGAGACGGGCCGCTCCGCCAACGCCCTCTATGCCAGTGACACAAGTTAGCATTCCTCCATCTGGACAAAGCATCACTCCTTCGCCTTTCCGCCAATTACCAACCAAGGAAAATCGTTCCTTTCGTCCAGGGCCAGGCCAGTCCTCAAACAACAGGTCGGAGGGCTCTCTCCCAATTCCGGCTGCCAGAAATGGAGGGTCTGGGACAGTAGGGGACAGGCCCATTGAGGCCACAGTGGGCTCATCAGAAGTCCCAGGTTTATCCTTCACGCAACCAGAAGAGGGAGCCAACATTATGAAACTTCTAGTAGCCTCAGCCTATGGAATTCCCAGACCCAAACTGCCATACTTTGAAAATGGAAAGGAGAGTGAATTTGTCCTTTTGGAAATGGCATTGGAGAGCCTACTGGGTATTCACGGGCATCTGTCAGAACGCTACAAATACCAAGTACTAATGGATCATTTGCGGTTTCCCAGTGCATACAGGCTGGCCCAATCATTTATGCACTCCGCAACACCATACACTGCAGCTCTCCAGGCCCTGAAGGCGAGATATGGTGAGCCACGTCAGCTAGTCCAGAATGAACTAAACAACATCCTGAACACGTCTCCAATTAAAATGGGAGACCATGCTGCCTTCCAAGAATTCTCCCTGGCTGTCCAATCCCTGACCTCGATGCTCCAATCCGTTGAAGGGGAAGACGGGAACGAGCTTAAATGTGGCTCCCACGTGGACAGGCTTCTTAGCAAACTTCCAGTGTACCTCAGAGACAGTTTCATTGAACATTGTTTGAATAAGGGCATCCTGAAAGAGGGCTCGAGAAGCACCTATGCTCTCAGAGACCTGGCCACATGGTTGGAGGTGAAGGCAAAGGCGAAGAGCATCGCTCACCAGGCCACAATCTCCGCCATAGCCACAGGGGGAAGGAAGGAGTTTGAACGCCAGCAGGGACAGAAAAGACCAAATCCCACTACCATGTACTTAAATAGTGAGGCCGGGGAGGAACCCGGGAAGAAGACCCCTCTCAAGAGCAAGAACATCAAATTCCAGCCTTACTGCCCATATTGCAATAGTAAGGGGCACTTCCTTGGCTCATGCCCCAGAGTAAAAAAGCTCACTCAAACTCAATTGAAGGCCTGGATCACTTCAGGCGAGCGATGCTACAAGTGTGCCCGTAGCCATAAGGTGGAGACCTGCACATTGAGGAAACCCTGCAACCGCTGTGAAGAAATCCATCTCACCGTGTTGCATGATCTATTTCCCCAAGCAAAGAAGGAGCAGAGTATGCTCATGGTAGGAGCTGCAAAGGAGCTGTATCTCGACCAGCAGAACCGGTCTCCAAGGGTCATGTTGAAGGTGGTCAAGGTCACTCTGCAAAGTGAAGGGAGAAGCATTGATACATTCGCCGTTCTAGATGATGGGTCAGAAAGAACAATCATTCTCACAGCGGCCACCCGTCAGCTTAACCTGGAAGGGACCCCGAGACCCTTAATCTCAGAACGGTGCGACATGATGTTATCCAAATGAAAGGCTCTGCTGTAACCTTTAGCATTTCACCTTCAGGAAACAGGGGCGTGGCCTATAACATCACCAATGCCTTCACGGCAGATGGCTTGAATCTCGCAGAGCACTCCTGCCCGGTAAGTGTTCTACAGAAACAATATCCTCATCTACGAGGATTGCCTCTTCCTAACCTGGCCAGAGTAGCACCACTTATCCTGATTGGGTCAGACCACCCACATCTCGTCACCCCGACTGAGCCTATACGAGCTGGACCAGAAGGAGGACCCATTGCTGTCCATACATCCTTGGGTTGGGCTGTGCAAGGTCCATCCCATCTACTTCTCTCCACCCAAGATGTACAGTCACAGCAAGTCCTCTTCACCAGAAGCAATCCAGATGCAGCAACTGACCTCCTTCGAATGTTGAGATGCTATGGAAGATGGACACCTTCTCCAACCGGAAGCTACAGGAGGTCACTCGCTCGAAAAATGACTCCTATGCATTAGACCTCCTGGAGAAGAGCACCACCACCACTGAAATGGATGGAGTTCGCAGGTATGCAACCCCACTGCTACGGGTGCCCAACCATCCTCCTCTGGCAACCACGACACGGGCTGTACTCCCACTACTGCGTGGAACAGAGCGACGCCTGGTGAAGAATCCTGAGCTTGCAGAAGTTCATAACCGAGAGATTCATAACCTTGTGAAAGCAGGCTACGTCACTGAAGTGACAGCTCATGAAGAGGGAAACGCACTCCGTGAATCCTGGTATCTCCCTCACCATGTTATCCAGCAACATGGTGGGAAGTATAGACTTGTCTTCAACTGTTCATTCCAAGCAGCTGGTCAAAGCCTGAATGACTGTCTACTCCCGGACCAACCTTAGGTCCTTCCTTGCTCGGTGTCCTTCTCCGGTTCCGGCAGCACTCTACAGCCATCAGTGGAGACATCAAAGCCATGTTTCATCAGATTTGTTTACTGCCTTCCGACACCACACTGCTCCGGTTCATATGGCGAAATATGGAACGAGATGCAGAGCCCACAATCTATGAATGGCAGGTACTCCCATTCGGCACCACCTGCAGTCCTTGCTGTGCCATATACGCTCTGCAGAGACACGCACGGGAGCATCCAGACAGTGACCCAGAAGTATTGGATTCAGTGGAAAATGCCTTCTATGTGGATAACTGCTTACAAAGCATCCCATCCACGGCTGAAGCGAAATCACTCCTTGATAAAGTGCGGAATCTCCTGTCCAAAGGGGGATTTGAGGTCCGACAGTGGGCTAGTAACAGAGCGGAGGTTATCCAGCACCTCCCGCCACAAGCTAGGTCCAGTAGCAGTGAACTATGGCTAACGCAGTCTGGTGCTAACCCAGAAGAGCCCACTCTAGGACTGAGGTGGAACTGCCTACCGGATACCCTGGGGTATAAGCACCGCTCATCCCCGAGTACCGAAACCCCCACTCTGCGCACCATCTATCGGACCCTGGCCAGTCAATACGATCCCCTTGGGTATATCCTGCCATATACAACACGGGCCAAAGTCTTAGTCCAGGAACTGTGGCAGACCAAGAGGGACTGGGATGAACCAATCCACCCAGCTGACCTAGTGGAACGATGGATCTGTTGGGAAACTGAGTTAACGGAGCTCTCTGATGTCCAAATGCCAAGATGTTATGTACCATCCTGTGTTGACCAACTGGGATCATGCCTGGAACTGCATGTGTTCTGTGACGCTTCGGAGCGAGCTTATGGGGCGGTTTCCTATCTTAGAGTGGAGGATAAGGCAGGCCACACCCATGTCTCCTTTGTCATGGCCAGGTCCAGGGTCGCACCCAAGAAGCAGTTGTCAATGCCTAGGCTGGAACTCAGTGCTGCCCTTTCCGGAGCCCAGTTGGCCTCTACCTTGCGAGCCGAGCTCACCTTGCCAATCCAAAGGATCATCTACTGGAGTGATTCGACCACTGTATTGACATGGCTCAAGTCGGAGTCCTGCAGGTATAAGGTGTTTGTCGGGACTCGCATTGCGGAAATCCAAGACCTAACAGAAGTCCAGGACTGGAGGTATGTTGATAGTATAAACAATCCTGCTGATGACATTACTAGAGGTAAAACCCTTAAGGAATTGGCTAAACCCCATCGCTGGAGCTTGGGACCACCATTCTTGTCCCAACCAGAGAACGAGTGGCCGACAGCCCCCAGGCGTGCGGCCCCTCCGCGACCGACTGAAGCTCATGAGTTAAGGAAGTCTGCCCAATGCTTCAGCATTTCTACGGAACCAACAACAGCTCTCCCTGACCTAACACAATCCCAAACACTGCCGGATCTGATCACAGCCACAAACCAGACCTCAGATGGGGTGGCTTCTATACCTACCTCCCTCGCGGCAGAGACACTACTCCTCCAGCAAGCACAAGCAGTTAGCTTCCCTGAGGAGTTAAAAGCTCTGAAAGCCGGTAGGGAAGTGGCTAAGGGCAGCCGTCTTCTCTCTCTTGCCCCAGAATATGATCCAATCCTTGGAGTGATCAGAGTCGGAGGGAGGCTGCGCCAAGCGGAGGTTTTGGACCCAGATGCTATCCACCCAATTATCCTCGACTCCAGACACCCTCTTACCAGGCTCCTCATCAAGAGTTATGATGAGCGGCTTCTCCACCCAGGGCCAGAGAGGGTCTATGGGGAGATGAGGCGGAAGTACTGGATAATTGGAGGACGAGGAGCCATTCGTAAGCACCAATACGCCTGCGTAGAATGTCAGAGATGGCGGGCCGGAGCTACGGTGCCCAAAATGGCAGATTTACCCCCTGCTCGCTTGCGCCTCCTTAAACCACCCTTCTGGTCAACAGGAGTAGATTGCTTCGGCCCCTTGATGATCAAGTTAGGTCGTCGTGTGGAAAAGCGCTGGGGCATTCTATTCAAGTGTATGACAACCAGATGTGTCCACCTGGACCTACTGGAGAGTTTGGATACGGAAGCCTTCCTCATGGCCCTACGGCGGTTTATCTCCCGACGGGGGAAACCCTACGAGATCCTGGCTGACAGAGGTACGAACTTCAAGGCAGGAGAAGCCAGGTTGGAGGAAGCCTTCCAAGCCATGGAACCCAGCCTCCAGGATCAGCTGATGGACCAACAAATCTCATTAAAATTTAACCCTCCAGGTGCTCCTCATTTTGGAGGAACATGGGAGCGAGAGATCAAATCTGTAAAGACGGCCTTACGAGTCGTACTAGGGGACCAAACTGTCACTGAAACTGTCTTGAGGACTGTCCTGATAGAGGTGGAAGGTATTCTGAACTCCAAACCCTTGGGATATCTCTCTGCAGACATCGCTGACCCCGATCCGGTTACAACGAATATGCTCTTGATGGGACGCCGAGATGCGTCACTTCCTCAAGCCATGTATGCTGATACCAACCTTGTAGGCAGACGCCGGTGGCGACACAGCCAAATCTTAGCTGACCATTTTTGGGCCCGATTCATTCGGGATTACCTACCAAGTCTACAGCACAGAGGGAAATGGCGGAGAGAAATGGCCAGCCTGGAAACTGGCCAAGTAGTAATGATGGTGGACCCTCAGCTGCCTCGAGCCTCCTGGCCGGTGGGCCGTATAACTAAGACCATGCCTGGGACCGATGGTCGTGTTAGATCAGTGGAAATCCAGGTGAAGAACCGGACATAGATCCGGCCAGTTGCCCGACTGATTCCTCTCCCTGAGATGACAGAGGATGGGGAGCAATGAGCCTTTTTGAGGAATGTGGAAATTAACAAATTTCCGGGGTGGCTGTAGAAAAGGCCCATGGAGTTGGTGGAATACTCCTTTAATTAATTGCCATTTACTCAGCTGGGCCAGGGGCGCTTTAATTAGGTCAGGTGGAAATGTCCTACAGATCTCAACTCTATAAAAGGAGGAAATTGCCATCGCCTGATCTCGCTGCTTTCTCTTCCATAAATCCATCTGATCCAGAAGTTCTGTGCGTCCATGAATCCACACTACCAGTAAATATACCACTTTATGGTTAAAGGAATTCCTGCCTCAGTCTCATACATTCCTCTGTCACCTGACACGTGACCACCTGTTCACCTTCACTGTCAGTCATCCTACCTGTCCAGCAACCCACACAGATTCCACTAATCTTTCACTAGTGATACATAGTCTAGTGATACATAGTCTAGTGATAGTGATACATAGTCTAGTGATAGTGATACATAGTCTAGTGATACATAGTCTAGTGATACGTAGTCTAGTGATACATAGTCTAGTTATACATAGTCTAGTGATACATAGTCTAGTGATACATAGTCTAGTGATACGTAGTCTAGTGATACATAGTCTAGTGATACATAGTCTAGTGATACATAGTCTAGTGATACATAGTCTAGTGATAATATGTAATGATAACAGTCTAGTGATACATAGTCTAGTGATACATAGTCTAGTGATAGTGATACATAGTCTAGTGATACATAGTCTAGTGATAGTGATACATAGTCTAGTGATACATAGTCTAGTGATACATAGTCTAGTGATACATAGTCTAGTGATACATAGTCTAGTGATAATATGTAATGATAACAGTCTAGTGATACATAGTCTAGTGATACATAGTCTAGTGATAGTGATACATAGTCTAGTGATACATAGTCTAGTGATACATAGTCTAGTGATACGTAGTCTAGTGATACATAGTCTAGTGATACGTAGTCTAGTGATACATAGTCTAGTGATACATAGTCTAGTGATACGTAGTCTAGTGATACATAGTCTAGTGATACATAGTCTAGTGATACATAGTCTAGTGATACGTAGTCTAGTGATACATAGTCTAGTGATACATAGTCTAGTGATACGTAGTCTAGTGATACATAGTCTAGTGATACATAGTCTAGTGATACATAGTCTAGCGATACATAGTCTAGTGATACATAGTCTAGTGATACGTAGTCTAGTGATACATAGTCTAGTGATACATAGTCTAGTGATACATAGTCTAGTGATACGTAGTCTAGTGATACGTAGTCTAGTGATACGTAGTCTAGTGATAGTGATACATAGTCTAGTGATACGTAGTCTAGTGATACATAGTCTAGTGATACATAGTCTAGTGATACATAGTCTAGTGATACATAGTCTAGTGATACATAGTCTAGTGATACGTAGTCTAGTGGTACGTAGTCTAGTGATACGTAGTCTAGTGATACATAGTCTAGTGATACATAGTCTAGTGATACATAGTCTAGTGATACATAGTCTAGTGATACATAGTCTAGTGATAGTGATACATAGTCTAGTGATACATAGTCTAGTGATACATAGTCTAGTGATACATAGTCTAGTCTAGTGATACGTAGTCTAGTGATACATAGTCTAGTGATACATAGTCTAGTGATACGTAGTCTAGTGATACATAGTCTAGTGATACATAGTCTAGTGATAGTGATACATAGTCTAGTGATACATAGTCTAGTGATACATAGTCTAGTGATACATAGTCTAGTGATACATAGTCTAGTGATAGTGATACATAGTCTAGTGATACATAGTCTAGTGATACATAGTCTAGTGATACATAGTCTAGCGATACATAGTCTAGTGATAGTGATACATAGTCTAGTGATACATAGTCTAGTGATACATAGTCTAGTGATAGTGATACATAGTCTAGTGATAGTGATACATAGTCTAGTGATACATAGTCTAGTGATACATAGTCTAGTGATACATAGTCTAGTGATAGTGATACATAGTCTAGTGATACATAGTCTAGTGATACATAGTCTAGTGATACATAGTCTAGTGATACGTAGTCTAGTGATACATAGTCTAGTGATACATAGTCTAGTGATACATAGTCTAGTGATAGTGATACATAGTCTAGTGATACATAGTCTAGTGATACATAGTCTAGTGATACATAGTCTAGTGATACATAGTCTAGTGATAGTGATACATAGTCTAGTGATACATAGTCTAGTGATAGTGATACATAGTCTAGTGATACATAGTCTAGTGATAGTGATACATAGTCTAGTGATAGTGATACATAGTCTAGTGATACATAGTCTAGTGATACATAGTCTAGTGATAGTGATACATAGTCTAGTGATAGTGATACATAGTCTAGTGATACATAGTCTAGTGATACATAGTCTAGTGATAATATGTAATGATAACAGTCTAGTGATACATAGTCTAGTGATACATAGTCTAGTGATACATAGTCTAGTGATAGTGATACATAGTCTAGTGATACATAGTCTAGTGATACATAGTCTAGTGATAGTGATACATAGTCTAGTGATACATAGTCTAGTGATAGTGATACATAGTCTAGTGATACATAGTCTAGTGATACATAGTCTAGTGATACATAGTCTAGCGATACATAGTCTAGCGATACATAGTCTAGTGATACATAGTCTAGTGATACATAGTCTAGTGATACATAGTCTAGTGATACATAGTCTAGTGATAATATGTAATGATAACAGTCTAGTGATACATAGTCTAGTGATACATAGTCTAGTGATACATAGTCTAGTGATACATAGTCTAGTGATACGTAGTCTAGTGATACATAGTCTAGTGATAGTGATACATAGTCTAGTGATACATAGTCTAGCGATACATAGTCTAGCGATACATAGTCTAGTGATACATAGTCTAGTGATACGTAGTCTAGTGATACATAGTCTAGTGATACATAGTCTAGTGATACATAGTCTAGTGATACGTAGTCTAGTGATACGTAGTCTAGTGATACGTAGTCTAGTGATAGTGATACATAGTCTAGTGATACGTAGTCTAGTGATACATAGTCTAGTGATACATAGTCTAGTGATACATAGTCTAGTGATACATAGTCTAGTGATACATAGTCTAGTGATACGTAGTCTAGTGGTACGTAGTCTAGTGATACGTAGTCTAGTGATACATAGTCTAGTGATACATAGTCTAGTGATACATAGTCTAGTGATACATAGTCTAGTGATACATAGTCTAGTGATACATAGTCTAGTGATAGTGATACATAGTCTAGTGATACATAGTCTAGTGATACATAGTCTAGTGATACGTAGTCTAGTGATACGTAGTCTAGTGATACATAGTCTAGTGATACATAGTCTAGTGATACGTAGTCTAGTGATACATAGTCTAGTGATACATAGTCTAGTGATAGTGATACATAGTCTAGTGATACATAGTCTAGTGATACATAGTCTAGTGATACATAGTCTAGTGATAGTGATACATAGTCTAGTGATACATAGTCTAGTGATACATAGTCTAGTGATACATAGTCTAGTGATACATAGTCTAGTGATAGTGATACATAGTCTAGTGATACATAGTCTAGTGATACATAGTCTAGTGATACATAGTCTAGTGATACATAGTCTAGCGATACATAGTCTAGTGATAGTGATACATAGTCTAGTGATACATAGTCTAGTGATACATAGTCTAGTGATAGTGATACATAGTCTAGTGATAGTGATACATAGTCTAGTGATACATAGTCTAGTGATACATAGTCTAGTGATACATAGTCTAGTGATAGTGATACATAGTCTAGTGATACATAGTCTAGTGATACATAGTCTAGTGATACATAGTCTAGTGATACGTAGTCTAGTGATACATAGTCTAGTGATACATAGTCTAGTGATACATAGTCTAGTGATAGTGATACATAGTCTAGTGATACATAGTCTAGTGATACATAGTCTAGTGATACATAGTCTAGTGATACATAGTCTAGTGATAGTGATACATAGTCTAGTGATACATAGTCTAGTGATAGTGATACATAGTCTAGTGATACATAGTCTAGTGATAGTGATACATAGTCTAGTGATAGTGATACATAGTCTAGTGATACATAGTCTAGTGATACATAGTCTAGTGATAGTGATACATAGTCTAGTGATACATAGTCTAGTGATAGTGATACATAGTCTAGTGATAGTGATACATAGTCTAGTGATACATAGTCTAGTGATACATAGTCTAGTGATAATATGTAATGATAACAGTCTAGTGATACATAGTCTAGTGATACATAGTCTAGTGATAGTGATACATAGTCTAGTGATACATAGTCTAGTGATAATATGTAATGATAACAGTCTAGTGATACATAGTCTAGTGATACATAGTCTAGTGATACATAGTCTAGTGATAGTGATACATAGTCTAGTGATACATAGTCTAGTGATAGTGATACATAGTCTAGTGATACATAGTCTAGTGATACATAGTCTAGTGATACATAGTCTAGTGATAGTGATACATAGTCTAGTGATACATAGTCTAGTGATACATAGTCTAGTGATAGTGATACATAGTCTAGTGATACATAGTCTAGTGATAGTGATACATAGTCTAGTGATACATAGTCTAGTGATACATAGTCTAGTGATACATAGTCTAGCGATACATAGTCTAGCGATACATAGTCTAGTGATACATAGTCTAGTGATACATAGTCTAGTGATACATAGTCTAGTGATACATAGTCTAGTGATACATAGTCTAGTGATAATATGTAATGATAACAGTCTAGTGATACATAGTCTAGTGATACATAGTCTAGTGATACATAGTCTAGTGATACATAGTCTAGTGATACGTAGTCTAGTGATACATAGTCTAGTGATAGTGATACATAGTCTAGTGATACATAGTCTAGCGATACATAGTCTAGTGATAATATGTAATGATAACAGTCTAGTGATACATAGTCTAGTGATACATAGTCTAGTGATACATAGTCTAGTGATACATAGTCTAGTGATACATAGTCTAGTGATACATAGTCTAGTGATAGTGATACATAGTCTAGTGATAGTGATACATAGTCTAGTGATAGTGATACATAGTCTAGTGATACGTAGTCTAGTGATACATAGTCTAGTGATAGTGATACATAGTCTAGTGATAGTGATACATAGTCTAGTGATACATAGTCTAGTGATAGTGATACATAGTCTAGTGATAGTGATACGTAGTCTAGTGATACATAGTCTAGTGATAGTGATACATAGTCTAGTGATACATAGTCTAGTGATACGTAGTCTAGTGATACGTAGTCTAGTGATACGTAGTCTAGTGGTACGTAGTCTAGTGATACGTAGTCTAGTGATACGTAGTCTAGTGATACGTAGTCTAGTGGTAACATGTTTATATAACAGATGTGTGATTTGACATAATATAACTCAACGTTTACCTGGTGTCCCATGTTGCTACAATCATACCTTGTTTTGTATTATCAAGTGTTTGACATCTGTCACACAAAGATCTCTGTACGTTTTAAAGAAACCTCTAGCCAAACGTTTTCCTTCCAGCAAGTATTTAACTTCTCATTCCTGTTGCAGACGATGAGGAATGGGTACCAGGGTGTGCATCAGGGGTAGGTAAGTTAGGGGCAGGTATGTTAGCCTCATGTTCTGGCTTCAAGTCATCTGGTGACTGAGGTGGTGTGTTGCCTGATAGGTAGGTCTCATGTTCTGGCTTCAAGTCATCTGGTGACTGAGGTGGTGTGTTGCCTGATAGGTAGGTCTCATGTTCTGGCTTCAAGTCATCTGGTGACTGAGGTGGTGTGTTGCCTGATAGCAACCGTTCGCTTTAAAGTCTGTCTTCTATTCTGTGGGTTCCATTTCCATTGTCTTCTCTTGTTTCTTTGTCCTCGCTTTCTAATCTCAGAGATAGATTTCACTTCTTCCTTGTCTGTTTTCTTCCCGTGTCTCTTCCTGTCTTTTTGCAGATGTCCCTGGATAATTGTTTATTTTGTTTCTATATCTCTATGACCTCTAAAAACAAAGAAAAATACTGCTTAGTTTTCAATTTGTGCACAACTTGGAGCATTTTCTAGATTAAGTTCATATAAAACATGATTAAATAAGCATAAAGTAAAGAGTAATAAGATCATGGATTTCTGTCATTTTCACCACGTTCTGTCATTTCCAACCACGTTCTGTCATTTCCAACAGGTTCTGTCATTTCCAACCACGTTCTGTCATTTCCAACCACGTTCTGTCATTTCCACCACGTTCTGTCATTTCCAACAGGGTCTGTCATTTCTAACAGGTTCTGTCATTTCCAACCACGTTCTGTCATTTCCACCACGTTTTGTCATTTCCAACAGGTTCTGTCATTTCCAACAGGTTCTGTCATTTCCAACCACGTTCTGTCATTTCCACCACGTTCTGTCATTTCTAACAGGTTCTGTCATTTCCAACAGGTTCTGTCATTTCCAACCACGTTCTGTCATTTTCACCACGTTCTGTCATTTCCAACCACGTTCTGTCATTTCCAACAGGTTCTGTCATTTCCAACAGGTTCTGTCATTTCCAACCACGTTCTGTCATTTCCACCACGTTCTGTCATTTCCAACCACGTTCTGTCATTTCCAACCACGTTCTGTCATTTCCAACCACGTTCTGTCATTTCCAACCACGTTCTGTCATTTCCAACCATGTTCTGTCATTTCCAACCACGTTCTGTCATTTCTAACAGGTTCTGTCATTTCCAACCACGTTCTGTCATTTCCAACCACGTTCTGTCATTTCCAACCACGTTCTGTCATTTCCAACCATGTTCTGTCATTTCCAACCACGTTCTGTCATTTCCAACCACGTTCTGTCATTTCCAACCACGTTCTGTCATTTCCAACCACGTTCTGTCATTTCCAACCACGTTCTGTCATTTCCAACCATGTTCTGTCATTTCCAACCACGTTCTGTCATTTCTAACAGGTTCTGTCATTTCCAACCACGTTCTGTCATTTCCAACCACGTTCTGTCATTTCCAACCACGTTCTGTCATTTCCAACCATGTTCTGTCATTTCCAACCACGTTCTGTTATTTCCAACCACGTTCTGTCATTTCCAACCACGTTCTGTCATTTCCAACCATGTTCTGTCATTTCTACCACGTTCTGTCATTTCCAACCACGTTCTGTCATTTCCAACCATGTTTTGTCATTTCCACCACGTTCTGTCATTTCTACCACGTTCTGTCATTTCCAACACGTTCTGTCATTTCCAACCACGTTCTGTCATTTCCAACCACGTTCTGTCATTTCAACCACGTTCTGTCATTTCTACCACGTTCTGTCATTTCCACCACGTTCTGTCATTTCTACCACGTTCTGTCATTTCCAACCACGTTCTGTCATTTCCAACCACGTTCTGTCATTTCTACCACGTTCTGTCATTTCCAACCACGTTCTGTCATTTCCAACCACGTTCTGTCATTTCCAACCACGTTCTGTCATTTCCAACCACGTTCTGTCATTTCTACCACGTTCTGTCATTTCCAACCACGTTCTGTCATTTCCAACCACGTTCTGTCATTTCCACCACATTCTGTCATTTCCACTATGTTCTGTCATTTCCACCATGTTCTGTCATTTCCACCACGTTCTGTCATTTCTACCACGTTCTGTCATTTCCACCACGTTCTGTCATTTCCACCACGTTCTGTCATTTCCACCACGTTCTGTCATTTCCAACCACGTTCTGTCATTTCTACCACGTTCTGTCATTTCCAACCACGTTCTGTCATTTCCACCACATTCTGTCATTTCCAACCACGTTCTGTCATTTCCAACCACGTTCTGTCATTTCCACCACGTTCTGTCATTTCCACCACGTTCTGTCATTTCCACCACGTTCTGTCATTTCCAACCACGTTCTGTCATTTCCACCTTAGTTCATTTTGATGAACATGACAATAATGGCTAGTATTACAGGTAGAGTATTGTTTATACAAGTCTTTTTCCAAATTTTTACCACTAGTTATAGCCTGTTAAATTACTGACATTAAAAATATTCTCTACACAAGCAATATTTAGCTAGATTTTGGACATCACACCTGGAACGACTGTTCGCTACAGCCATCCGCTTTAAGTGTCACAGTAAGTTTCCATGGTAACTAACATTTTCTAATACTGTTTTGTTTACAAAATATACCTGTCCTTTTGTAGTGGTGTCATATCCACAAATTCCTCATTAGTAAATAAATATTGATATAGATTTAATTGAATTGACTCTTTCTCTTGTAGATAACATTATACACTGTGTCGTTATGAATGGTTTTTATTCACAGAAAAACATAGCAAAAGCCTTGGACAGGGACAAGGGAGAAACAGTGAAATTGAGCTGTAAAATAAAATATATAAAATGCATCTTGAAAAGTAGCTAAAATACTTCAGAGAGGTGTTAAAATAAATCTGGTGTGATTGTAGTTGGAACTTAACATGTAAATAATAAAGCAATTTGTTTTGAAATAAAAATCACCCCAAAAACTGATCCAGAGGACATAGAAGTGCCCGTTGTTGCAGAATCGCACATTTACAGCTCTGACACGCACATTTGTTTTAGATTTGTCAGTGAACCTTTTTAGTGTCAATAGAGACTAAGAAGTCTCTATTCTCTAGCCTCTAACGAGAAGCACATTATTGTCAGTGTCATCCTCATAGCAAGGAAAACAGAGAGAGGGACGTGGATGCTTAGAGGCAAGGACACAACACACACATACAAGTCAACTCCACTCCTCTTAGAGTGACTTTTATTTACACACACACACACGCACGCACGCACGCACGCACGCACGCACGCACGCACGCACACACACACACACACACACACACACACACACACACACACACACACACACACACTCCCCCTTACCGTTCACAACCCGCCTCCCAACTCACACACCTCATCCCCCAGCCCTGTCAACACCTGCTCTCCTATCTCTATTTGGGTCTATGAGAGGCTCCAGGGGATGGCTCGGTGACAGTATGCCCAGAGAGAACTCTGTTCCTGGGCTGCAGCACTCCAGCCATGCCCCCTGATTGCTGGGTCAGTCTGGGGCAACACCTGGCTCCAGCAACTCCCTGGGGGCCAGAGACTCACACATCAAATCACTGAGAGTACACTCTTAGAATACAAGATTCTATCTAGGACCTAAAAGGGTACTTCGGATGTCCCCTGATGATAATGTTTTAAATAAACAACCCTTTTTGGTTCCAGATAGAGCCCTGTGCGGCAGGTAAAACCTTGGGCGGAAGGGAACTTAGCTGTTAACCGTGTTGGGCCAGTAACCAAAAAGTCACTGGTTTAAATCCTGAGTCGACTAGAGGGAAAATCTGTTGATGTGCCCTTGAGCAAGGCACTAAACCATAAGTGGTCTGGATGAGATTGTTTGTTATATGATAAACCTTTACCCCTTTTGGTTCTAGGACCTGTTCCCCAGAGGGTTATACATAGAACCCAAAAGAGTTCTATCTGGAACCAAAATGGGTTGTCCTACGGGTTGCAAAATTCTGGTAACTTTCCCCAAAATCCCTGGTTTTCCAGAATCGCAGGTTTACCGGAAATCCCTGGTTTTCCAGAATCACAGGTTTACCGGAAATCCCTGGTTTACCAGAATCGCAGGTTTACCGGAAATCCCTGGTTTTCCAGAATCTCAGTTTTACCGGAAATCCCTGGTTTACCAGAATCCCAGGTTTACCAGAAATCCCAGGTTTACCAGAAATCACTGGTTTTCCAGAATCCCAGGTTTACCAGAATCCCAGGTTTACCAGAAATCCCTGGTTTTCCAGAATCCCAGGTTTACCAGAAATCCCTGGTTTTCCAGAATCGCAGGTTTACCGGAAATCCCTGGTTTACCAGAATCGCAGGTTTACCGGAAATCCCTGGTTTTCCAGAATCCCAGGTTTTCCAGAATCCCAGGTTTTTCAGAATCCCAGGTTTACCAGAATCCCAGGTTTTCCAGAATCCCAGGTTTACCAGAATCCCAGGTTTACCAGAATCCCAGGTTTTCCAGAAATCCCTGGTTTTCCAGAATCCCAGGTTTACCAGAATCCCTGGTTTTCCAGAATCCCAGGTTTACCAGAAATCCCTGGTTTTCCAGAATCCCAGGTTTACCAGAATCCCAGGTTTACCAGAAATCCCTGGTTTTCCAGAATCCCAGGTTTACCAGAAATCCCTGGTTGGGCGTCTCCAGATTTCCTGCTTATACTCTTCTAATTCGGGGAATCTTCCAACAGGGATTTCTGGAGAATCTGGGATTTCTGGAAAAATCAGGGAATTATGCAGCCCTAACTATGAACAAGAGGACTGGTGGCAGCTCAGCGCTGAAGACACACACCTACACACGTACACTACGCTCGCTGCATCTCTAGGGAACAGTAGCCGTGGCAACAGGAGGTGTTGCCAGAAATAACATACATTTTTTTCACCTTTTTATTTTTTTGGATGCTCCCTCCCTCCCTCCCTCCCTCCCTCCCTCCCTCCCTCCCTCCCTCCCTCCCTCCCTCCCTCCCAGCCCTCCCTACCTCCCTCCCTCCCTTCCTCCCTCCCTTCCTCCCTTCCTCCCTTCCTCCCTTCCTCCCTTCCTCCCTTCCTCCCTCCCTCCCTCCCACACTCCCGCCCTCCCTCCCTCCCTCCCACACTCCATCCCTCCACCCACCCTCCCTCCCTCCCTCCCACACTCCATCCCTCCCTCCCACACTTCATCCCTCCAATCACCCTCCCTCCCACACTCCATCCCTCCACCCTCCCTCCCACACTCCATCCCTCCACCCTCCCTCCCTCCCACACTCCATCCCTCCACCCACCGTCCCTCCCTCCCACACTCCATCCCTCCCACACTCCATCCCTCCACCCACCGTCCCTCCCACACTCCATCCCTCCACCCACCCTCCCTCCCTCCCACACTCCATCCCTCCAACCACCCTCCCTCCCTCCCTCCTTCCCACACTCCATCCCTCCACCCTCCCTCACTCCCACACTCAATCCCTCCACCCACCCTCCCTCCCTCCATCCCACACTCCATCCCTCCACCCACCCTCCTTCCCTCACCTGCTCCATCCCTCCACCCTCCATCCCTCCAACCAGCCTCCCTCCCTCCCACACTCCATCCCTCCAACCAGCCTCCCTCCCTCCCACACTCCATCCCTCCAACCAGCCTCCCCTCCCACTCTCCCTCCCTCACCTGCTCCATCCCTCCACCCACCCTCCCTCACCCGCTCCATCCCTCCACCCACCCTCCCTCCCTCCGACACTTCATCCCTCCAACCACCCTCCCTCCCTCCCACACTCCATCCCTCCAACCACCCTCCCTCCCTCCTTCCCCTACTCCATCCCTCCACCTACCCTCCCTCCCTTCCACACTCCATCCCTCCACCCACCCTCCCTCCCTCCGACACTTCATCCCTCCAACCACCCTCCCTCCCTCCCACACTCCATCCCTCCACCCACCCTCCCTCACCCGCTCCATCCCTCCACCCACCCTCCCTCCCTCCGACACTTCATCCCTCCAACCACCCTCCCTCCCTCCCACACTCCATCCCTCCACCCACCCTCCCTCCCTCCCACACTCCATCCCTCCAACCACCCTCCCTCCCTCCTTCCCACACTCCATCCCTCCACCCTCCCTCACTCCCACACTCAATCCCTCCACCCACCCTCCCTCCCTCCATCCCACACTCCATCCCTCCACCCACCCTCCTTCCCTCACCTGCTCCATCCCTCCACCCTCCATCCCTCCAACCAGCCTCCCTCCCTCCCACACTCCATCCCTCCAACCAGCCTCCCTCCCTCCCACACTCCATCCCTCCAACCAGCCTCCCCCTCCCACTCTCCCTCCCTCACCTGCTCCATCCCTCCACCCACCCTCCCTCACCCGCTCCATCCATCCCTCCACCCACCCTCCCTCCCTCCGACACTTCATCCCTCCAACCACCCTCCCACCCACACTCCATCCCTCCAACCACCC